>NW_022436945.1:37173501-37368142 GCF_009761245.1 Sapajus apella
ATTATATAATAATAAATATATCTATTATATATAAATAGATATATAAATATATCTGTTATACACTATTATATATAATATATATATCTATTATAGTGTAACTATATCTATTATAATAGATATATATAATATATATCTATTATATATATTATATATATAATAATATCTCCATATATATATATGTGAGAGTTTATTAAGTATTAACTTATACAATCACAAGGCCCCACAATAGGCTGCCTGAAAGCTGAGAAGAAAGGAGAGCCAGTCTGAATTCCAAAACTAAAGAACTTGAAGTTCGATGTTTGAGGACGGGAAGCATCCAGCACAGGAGAAAGGTGTAGCCTGGGACGCTAGGCCCATCTCGCTTCTTCACATTTTTTCTGCCTGCTTTATATTTGCTGGTAACTGACTAGACGGTTCCCACCCAATTAAGGGTGGATCTGCCTTCCCCAGCACACTGACTCAAATGTTGATCTCTTTTGGCAATGCCCACACAAACACACCTGGCATTAATACTTTGTATCCCTCAATCCAATCAAGTTGACATTCAGTATTAACCATCATACATACATATTTTCACTAAAAGATATGTAGAAAAATGTTCATAGCAACACTGATCTTAATAGTTAAAAATTGGGCAGCTTCCAGCAAGACCAATGCAGAAGGTGGATGATTTCTGCATTTCCAACTGAGGTACCCGGTTCATCTCACTGGGACTGGTTAGGCAGTTGGTGCATCCTACAGCCTATGGAGGGTGAGGAGAAGCAGGGTGGGGTGTCGCCTCACCTGGGAGGCACAAGGGGTTGGGGAACTCCCTTCCCTAGCAAAGGGAAGTTGTGAGGGACTGTGCTGTGAGGAACAGTTCATTCAGGCCCAGATACTATGCTTTTCCCAGAGTCTTTGCAACCTACAGACCAGAGATTCTCTCGGGTGCCTATGACACTAGGGCCCCGGGTTTCAAGCACAAAACTGGGCAGCCATTTGCACAGACACTGAGCTAGCGGCAGGAGTTTTTTTTTTCGTACCCCAGTGGTGCCTGGAATGCCAGTGAGACAGAATCCTTCCTTCACTCCCCTGGAAAGGGGGCTGAAGCCAGGGGGCCAAGTTGTCTAGCTCAGCAGATCCCACCTCCACAGAGCCCAGGGAGCTAAGATCCACTGGCATGAAATTCTCACTGCCAGCACAGCACTCTGAATTCGACCTGGGATGCTGGATCTTGGTGGGGGGAGGGGCAGCTGGCATTACTGAGGCTTGAGAAGGCGGATTTTCCCCTCACAGTGTAAACAAAGCCCCTGGGAAGTTCGGACAGGGTGGAGCCCACCGCAGCTCAGCAACACCACTGTAGCCAGACTGCCTCTTTAGATTCTTCCTCTCTGGGCAGGGCATCTCTGAAAGAAAGGCAGCAGCCCCAGTCAGGGGCTTATAGATAAATATCCCATCTCCTTAGGTCAGAGCACCTGGGAGAAGGGGCATCTGTGGGCACAGCTTCAGCAGACTTGAAAATTCCTGCCTACTGGTTCTAAAGAGAGCAGCAGATCTCCCAGCATAGTGCTCAAGCTCTGCTAAGGGACAGACTGCCTCCTTAAGTAGGTCCCTGACTCCCATGCCCCCTGATAGGGAGACATCTTTCAGCAGGGGTTGATAGACACCACATACAGGAGAGCTCTGGCTGGCACCTGGAAGGTGCCCCTCTGGGACAAAGCTTCCAGAGGAAGGAGCAGACAGCAATCTTTGTGTTTCTGCAGCCTCCACTGGTGATACCCAGGCAAACAGGGTCTGGAGTGGACCTGCAACACACTCCAGAAAACCTGCAGAAGAGGGGCCTGACTTTTAGAAGGAAAACCAACAAACAGCAATAGCATCAACATCAACAAAAAGAACAACCATGCAAAAATTCCATCCAAAGGTCACCAACAGCGAACACCAAAGGTAGATAAACCCATGAAGATGAGGAAAAACCAGTGCAAAATGGCTGAAAATTCCAAAAACCAGAATGCCTCTTCTCTTCCAGAGGATCACAACTCCTCATCAGCAAGGGAACAAAACTGAACAAATAATGAGTTTGACAAACTGACAGAAGTAGGTTTCAGAAGGTGGGTAATAACAAATTCCTCCTAGCTAAAGGAGCATGTTCTAACCCCAATGCAAGGAAGCTAAGAACCTTGAAAAAAGGTTAGAGGAATTGCTAACTAGAATAACCAGTTTACAGACGAATATAAATGACCTGATGGAGCTGAAAAACACAGCACGAGAACTTCATGAAGCATACACAAGTATCAATAGCCAAATCGATCAAACGGAAGAAAGGATATCAGAGATTGAAGACCAACCTAATGAAATAAAGCATGAAGACAAGATTAGAGAAAAAAGAATGAAAAGTGATGAGCAAAGGCTCCAAGAAATATGGGACTATGTGAAAAGACCAAACCTACATTTGATCGGTATACCTGAAAGTGATGGGGAGAATGGAAACAAGTTGGAAAACACACTTAAGGATATTATCCAGGAGAACTTCCCCAACCTAGCAAGACAGGCCAACGTGCAAATTCAGGAAATACAGAGAACACCACAGGGATACTCCTTGAGAAGAGCAACCCCAAGACACATAACTGTCAGATTCACCAAGGTTGAAATAAAGGAAAAAAAATGTTAAGGGCAGCCAGAGAGAAATGTCGGGTTACCCACAAAGGGAAGCCATCAGACTAACAGCAGATCTTTCTACAGAAATCCTACAAGACAGAAGAGAGTGGGGGCCAATATTCAACATTATTAAAGAAAAGAATTTTCAACCCAGAATTTCATATCCAGCCAAACTAAGCTTCATAAGTAAAGGAGAAATAAAATCCTTTACAGACAAGCAAATGCTGAGAGATTTTGTCAGCACCAGGACTGCCTTACAAGAGCTCCTGAAGAAAGCACTAAATATTGAAAGGAAAAATCAGTACCAGCCACTACAAAAACAAACCAAAATGTAAAGATCATTGACACTATGAAGAAACTGCATCAACTAATGGGCAAAATAACCAGCTAGCAGCACAATGAGAGGAGCAAATTCACACATGACAATACTAATCTTAAATGTAAATGGGCTAAATGGCCCAATTAAAAGTCACAGACTGGCAAATTGGATAAAGAGTCAAGACCCATCAGTGCACTGTATTCAGGAGACCCATCTCACATGTAAAGACACACATAGGCTCAAAATAAAGGGATGGAGGAAGATTAACCAAGGAAATGGAAAGAAAAAAAAAAGCAGGGGTTGCAATCTTAGTCTCTGATAAAACAGACTTTAAACCAACAAAGATTAAAAGAGACAAAGAAGGGCATTACATAATGGTAAAGGGATCAATGCAACAAGAGGAGCTAACTATCTTAAATAAATATGTACCTAATATAGGAGCACCCAGATTCATAAAGCAAGTTCTTAGAGACCTACAAAAAGACTTAGGCTCCCACACAATAATGGTGGGAGGCTTTAACACCCAACTGTCAATATTAGACAGACCAACGAGACAGAAAATTAACAAGGATATCCAGGATTTGAACTCAGCTGAGGACCAAGCAGACCTAATAGGTATCTACAGAGCTCTTCACCCCAAATCAACAGAATATACATTCTTCTCAGCACTACATCATATTTATTCTAAAATAGACCACATAATTGGAAGTAAAACACTCCTCTGCAAATGAAAAATAATGAAAATCATAACAGTCTCTCAGACCACTGTGCAATCAAATTAGAACTCAGGATTAAGAAACTCACTCAAAACCACACAACTACATGGAGAATGAACAATTTGATCCTGAATGGCTATTGGGTAAATCATAAAATTAAGGCAGAAATAAATAAGTTCTTTGAAATCAGTGAGAACAAAGACACAGCATACCAGAATCTCTGGGACACAGCTAAAGCAGTGTTTAGAGAGAAATTTATAGCACTAAATCCCCACAGGATAAAGCAGGAAAGATCTAAACTCGACACCCTAACATTACAATTAAAAGAACTAGAGAAACAAGAGCAAACAAGTTCAAAAGCTAGCAGAAGACAGGAAATAACTAAAATCATAGTTGAACTGAAGGAGATAGAGACACAAAAAAATCCTGCAAAAAAATCAATGAATCCAGGAGCTGGTTTTTTGAAAAGATGAACAAAATAGATAGGCCACTAGCCAGACTAATAAAGAATAAAGGAGAGATGAATCAAATAGACAAAATAAAAAATAATAAAGGGGAGATCACCACTGATCCCACAGAAATACAAACTACCATCACAGAATACTATCAACACCTCTATGCAAATAAACTAGAAAATCTAGAAGAAACGGATAAATTCCTGGACACATACACCCTCCCAAGACTAAACCAGAAAAAGTCAAATCCCTAAATAGACCAATAACAAGTTCTGAAATTGAGGCAGTAATTAATAGCCTACCAAACAAAAAAAGCCCAGGACCAGACAGATTCCAAGCTAAATTTTACCAAAGGTACAAAGAGGAGCTATTACCATTCCTTCTGAAACTATTCCAAACAATAAAAAAGAGGGACTCCTCCTTAACTCATTTTATGAGGCCAACATCATCCTGATACCAAAATCTGGCAGAGACACAAAGAAAAAAGAAAATTTCAGGCCAATATCCCTGATGAACATCGATGTGAAAATCCTCAATAAAATACTGGCAAACTGAATCAGGAGCACATTAAAAAGCTTATCCACTAGGCTGGAGTGCAGTGGCACAATCATGGCTCACTTCAGCCTTGACCTACTGGGCTCCTGTCTCAGCCTCTGAGTAGCTAGGACTACATGCATGCATGCATGCATCACTATACCCAGCTAATATATACATATATATATATATATATATATGTATATAATCTTTTATAGAGAGGGGATCTCACTTTGTTGCCCAGGCTGGTCTCGAACTGGGCTCAAGCTATTCTTCCACCTCAGCCTCCCAAAGTGCTGAGATTATAGGTATGAGCCACCACACCCGGCCCAAACATTTCTGAGACCACCAGTTGAATTATCAAGTCTCTTCTTGTACCTGATTCTCATTGGAAATAATACACATTTATTGAGTGTCATTGATATATAAAGATACCATTCTCTGAGTGGGGGAAATATAATTTAAAAGTCACAACTACTGACAATCAACAACTTAAACTCTAATGAGGATCATAAACTTGTTCCCACAGAACCATGATACAGGGTGGGAAAGTGTGCAAATAGTGGGCTCCTATTGTTAGACTTCATGGTAATTACACTTGTGCTTTCTCCAATATGTTTCTTCGTATGGTACTCCTGAAGCACTCAGAACAATACAGATCAATTTCTGGTCATTCCTACAAAGAGTGCAGGCAAAGTTAAGATTTCACTGTAATTGCTGGTTGTTTCATCTCAAATTCAAAATCCTGGATTTCCGAAACAATGGAGCTTGATGTCACATTTGGTTATCTTGCTTTTATCTCCTCTTCTGGAAAGAACAAGCCTTCCTGAAAATTACAAAGGCACTTACTGTGACAAAATAAAACTCTGAAACTGTCCAATCTCACATGCAAAAAGTATAAAATCACAGAATTAAAATCAAGTTCTGGATTTTCCTGGAAATAGAATGTCACCAGGATCTGTTCAAAGATGAGCTTCGATTACATCCTATAACAGTGTTTAAAACCCACATGCAAAAAAACTGCCATCAGTATAATCAGATATGTGCAAAAACAATTTGATAAATAACATATACGAAGATTATATTAACAAAAGACATTTCCAGAATGCTAACATTCATGTGGTTTACAAAGGTGCATTTTCTGCAAAGATCTATACAGACCAAAAGCATGAAATTCTGCAAGGGAGGCCCCTTTATCCCATGAGTTGGCGGAATTTATTTTTATCTTCTATGCATGGATCACTGGAGTGATGAATGTCATTCATCTTGAAGAAGGAAGCATTCTAAGCTTTGTGAAGGGTCAGATTTTCATGTACCCTTAAGGGTTCCTGTGGCTATGATCATGAGGAGCAGTCACTATGAAGACTGCTGTGAAGCCTTTTTCATTTCTTCACATTTGAGATGTTAAATATTTTACAGAAAAATAAGAGTGTACAAGTCCATCTCACACATAGAAAAACATAGATTGTCTGAATAGTCTTAAATTTTTTTAATTTTTAAAAGCCTGTGATCTTTGCACTGCTTTCAAGAGTCAGCAACTCTAAGGGAAAATATTCACCATAAGTGTCCCCATATGGTGAAGATATTCACAATAAGTGACAGTTTTGCAAGATGATTCTTTGGGTTGGCATTCCATTTCAGGTCACCAGGTTTCTGCAATCTCTGTGAGTGCCCTCAGCAGGTCGGCAAATGTAGGGCGGCCTTTGGGTTTCTAGAAAAGGGAGATGTGGTTGGTTAGCTCAGCTTAACCCACTTATGCCAAGTGTTCCATTTTTGGAACGCTAAACATGTGGGAGTTATTTATATCCTAATGCTCAAGGTCATCACCAAGGTCTGATTTTTCACTCATGCAAAAATTCAAAAAATTGCAACCTGCAGCATAAATGGGTCCAGGATCACTCAGAGACCAGCTCTGGAACTTGCTGGCAGAGACCTGAATCCAGGCCGGCTCTTCCGAAAAAGGAAAAGAAAGTTATCTTGAGTGACATACCACAGCATGATTGGCAGTTGAGTGAGACATGAGTATGAAAATGTTAGCGAATGCTGCAAAAATAAAATGGCTAGACCTGCAAACACTAGCCACATGTGGCTATTTAAATTTAAATTCCCTAAGATTACGTAAATGTTTAAATTCAGTCACGCTAGCCACTTTTCAAGTACCCAATAGCCAGAAGTGGCTGCCATATTGGACCGCGTGGATGTAGAACGTTCTCAGCATTGCAGGAAGTTCTCTAGGACATCCCTACCCTAGAGATCTAGTTGGATGACTTGACATGTGTGAGGTAAAGAAAAGTCTGGGAGAAGGGACATCTAGAGCACCAGGCTCCCAAGCTCAGCTTGAGGTATCTATGATACCTGAGCCCCTACAGAAAGGAGGATTTCAGTCAGAAAGCAAAAGGCATGTTTTCATGAGGGACCCTGAAGATCCTGGGGCACAGGTTGTGTCGTCTTTAGTCTCCATCAACAGAAACATAAGAGTGTAGAAGTCCCTCTCAGCCATAGAAAATGATTGCTGCATATTCTTACATTTTAAAAAGTTTTAAAAGCCTGTGTTCTTTGCACAGTTTTCAAGAGTCAGCAATTCTATAGGAAGATATTCACCATAAGTGACCCCATATCTCTGGCTATGGAGCCAGGGATTGGAGCATTTTTCCTATATTTCACCTAGGGGTGTCGTTTGGCTTTGATTCCATGAGGAAGAAGAGACGGAATTGTCAGTGTCTTTGAAAACCATGGGAAACAGAGCTACTCATAGTAGCCCCATTTTCGTAGGTGTCACTGACAGCAGTGTCAGCGGAAAGACACCCCTCTCCATGGCTTATAAACAGAGAGCATCAATAAAATAAACAGAGCAGAAGACAGCAGAAGTGCATTTGAGAGTCCTCATTCAGACTCTGGGAATAAATTGTTGAGCTCTCTGAGGAGCCTGAGTTTCTGTGCATACAGCTCTGAAATGTGTCTTTCAATGATAATATAATCCCATTTGACTCTAATCCCCTAAGCAAGTGGGGTAAAGTTTTAGGCAAAATCAACTTTTGCACCTGGCATAATGGCTCACATCTATAATCCCAGCACTTTGGGAGGCCAAAGTGGGAGGACTGCTTGAGGCCAGAAGTTTGAGGCCAGCCTGGGCAACAAAGTGAGACCCCATCTCTACAAAACATTTTAAAAAATTAGTGGGTCCCAGCTATTCAGAAATGCTGGGGTGGCTGGATCTCTTAAGCCTAGGACATCAAGGCTGCAGTGAGCTGTGATCACACCACTGCACTCCAGTCTGGGCAACAGAGGAAGACTCTGTCTCAAAAATAAATCAACGTTTTCAAACAAATAAGCCAACATAACCACACCATTGTTTTAATCAATGTTCTGACTGCAATTTGAGACTAACGTTCTTTACGTGGGCCTTCTGACAGCACCCTGCTTATCACTTCCCTTCCCCTTCTCTGTCTCAGCTCCACAGATACACAACCTCTCAATAAGTATTATATTACACACACACCTACATGTGTATTGTTTCATACACAACATATACTTCTGAGCTACTTACACTGTTAGGGCAAAGATACTCCTAAAACAGCTATTTCTTACTACTTACTGAACATTTTTCTATACATTTTTCTTACAGCTTGCTGAATATTTTTCTATGTCTTTTAAGATTCCTTGTAGAGCAGTTAATATATGTAAAATATTTTCATACGTTGGGGCTCTCTATAAATGTAATGCTTCTTGGACTATGAATAACCACATCATTCTTAAAATATTCAATATTCCATTATTTGTGGATTGATAATCAAGTGCTTTATTTTTTCACCCAGGAGGAAACGTCTCATCAAGCTGTAATTTTTCTAGGCTGAAACTGTTAGCTGGAAAGAGAGCAAAGCTCTCAAAATCACAGGGAAGTTCGCTGAGAAAGGCAGAAGTGTGTTGAGTCAGTGCCCAGAGGTGGAACAGACGCCCCTCTGGCTGTATCTTTAAGCTTGGCATTTCAGCAAACAGGAAAACTAAGTTCTGGAGCAATTTCTTCCTGACTGGAACTTCCTGACGCACTTCTGCCTCCATTCCTATTCTAGTTTAATCTCCAGCAGGATTCCTGAGTGCCGGAAAAGACATGAAACCCATCACTATTAGTGTTGAAAAAAGCAAGACAAAGGAAAGTTTAGTGAAGTAAATGGAAACGCTATCTTTCTTTTTCAATGTGGAAGTTTAACAAATCTGGTTCTATACTTTTAGTTTCCACCAGTAATTCCTTTTTTTTTTTTTTTTTTTTTTTTGTTTTCTGTTTGAGATGGAGTCTCGTTCTGTTGCCCAGGCTGGAGTGCACAATCTCGGCTCACTGCAGCCTCCGCCTCCCGGATTCAAGCGATTCTTCTACTTCAGCCTCCCAAGTAGCTGGAATTACAGGCATGCGCCACCATGCCTGGCTAATTTTTGTATTTTTAGTAGGAACAGGGTTTCATCATGTTGGCCAGGCTGGTCTCAAACTCTTGAACTCAAGTGATCTGCCTGCCTCAGCCTCCCGAAGTGCTGGGGTTACAGGCATGCACCACAACACCTGGCTAATTTTTGTATTTTTAGTAGAGACAGGATTTCACCACGTTGGCCAGACTGGTCTCAGACTCTTGATCTCAGGTGATCTACCCACATCAGCTTCCCAAAATGCTGGGATTACATGCATGAGCCTCTGTGCCCAGCCCATTAATTCTTAAAGCTAATAAAACATCTAGTCATTGAGGCTTAAGTAACCAAGAGTTTCTGTAAGAACTAATCTCAAACAGATAAGACTCAGAAAATGCACTGAATTTCTCAGATAGGACGCCATTGTTCAAAACAAAATATATTCATGACTTTGTAGTGAGAGTTTCAGATAGAAAGAGTACGTCACACCCTCAGGATCATGACCAAGACACAGATGCCTTTTCCTGCCATGATAGCATCCTGGAGTAATGCTTGTGAATCAGGTCTGCTCTCAGATGCTGGGACTGCCAACCTTTGCAGGAAACTAAGGGACACTTACCTCATGCCAGCAGCTGTACATGACTTCGTATATGGACACTGGTGCCAGGTGAGGGCGATACAGCCTGAAGCCTTCAGAAATAGCTTCCACAACTTGCAAATTTGACTTATTTTCAAAAGGCATTTTTCCTTCTGTAAAAACTTCCCACATTAAAACTCCTGCAAACAAAAATAAATGAAAACAAGGGGTTAGAGAGAAATGATTGCTTGGGAACTGAGAGAACAATTTCAAACTACAAGGCATTATTCTTCTGCTCCAGATTTTAGGATATAACCATCCTGAATAACACCGGTTCTATCAAGGAAGCAAATCATGTGCACCTCAGTTTTCAAAGACGCCTGTAAACTGAAAATAATCTAAGTTAAAACAGTGCCTTTCCTTTTCCATGGGTCTTGATTGTCTCCCTTATCAGGAGAAAATGCCAGTAGAATTTTCATTTCTTTTTTTTTTTTTTTGGAGATGGAGTCTCACTCTGTCGCCCAGGCTGGAGTGCAGTGGTACAACCTCGGCTCACTGCAACTTCCACCTCCCGGGTTCAAGCGATTCTCCTGCCTCAGCCTCCCAAGTAGCTGGGATTACAGGTACCCACCACCACGCCCAGCTAATTTTTGTATTTTTAGTAAAGATGGGGTTTCACCATGTTGGGCAGTCTGGTCTTGAACTCCTGACCTCAGGTGATCCACCTGCCTCGGCCTCCCAAAGTGCTGGGATTATAGGCATGAGCCACCGTGCCTGGCCTAGCATTTTCATTTCTAAGTAGCACTTATGTCCCTGCACCCTGAAATCAATGAACTTTTCTGCCATTCCATAGAAACTGACAGAATTATATGAGCCTCTGCTGCCACTTAGCCAAGAGCTTCAGCCAGCAAGTGGCTCTGTCCCCTTCTTCCTGCTAAAAGATTAGACTGATGGACAGGGCCACAGAGTTATCTAGCAGGGGTTCTGTGCATAAGTAGGTATCCAATAATCCTTGATTGATTAGTGAAACTCCTGAAAGAATTCCCAATTTTAGTTCATTTAATTATTTACTTATTCTACAAATATTTACTAGACATTGATGAGAGGCCAGGCCTCTGCTAGCACCAGGAGATTTTATAAGTGTGAGATCAATCCATGTGTTTAAGGAGCTCACTGATCGGTGAGGGAGACAAGTATGTAAAATTCAGGGAGTTCTAATTGTTCTGCAATCACTTGATGAGGTCCTTACATTGTTCTTCATTGGTCTCTAAGATGCGGTCTCACAACCTAACTGCTTTTCAGTAGAGCTTCAAATGTCACCTGCTGAGACTATCCTATGTCCATGATAATGAGATTAATGACACAACCTTAACCTTATTGTATTTTTTTTTTAATTTATGTTTTAATTTGTTTTTTGAGTCAAGGTCTCGCTCTGTCACCCAGGCTGGAATGCGGTGGCACCATCCTGGCTCGCTATAACCTCAAACTCCTGGGCTCAAGCAATCCTCCTGCCTCAGCCTCCCAAGGAACTGGGGCTGCAGGTACATGCCACCACACCTGCCTAATTTTTTTTTTTTTTTATAAAGACAGAGTCTTGCTACATTGCCCAGGCTAGTCTTGAACTCCTGGTCTCATACGATCCTCCCACCTCAGCCTCCCAAAGTTCTGGGATTGCAGGCCTGAGCCACTGTGCCCAGTTTTAACCTTATTGTATTATAGACAATAAAACTGACACCCTGCTGAGGACCCAGAACCCACAGGCCTTCAGTCAGGTCTGGGTGAAAGAGGATAGATTTTTGCATATTTATTACCATTTTTTGAAAATCAACCCTGAAACTTCATTGGACATGGGTCTATGGTGTCTCTTTCTCAGTGAAGAACATTATCCAATATGAATATAAATTCACAGATTCCAAGGAAACCTATGTCTAAATTCCACAAAATCTAAAGATAATGAAGTAAATGAGATGCCACCATTTTTTAAACTCAGGTTTTAAGTTCAGGTTAACAATGGAACAATTGGAAAACAGTCAAGCTGCTTCATAGTTTAAACAATGGAGTTCATTAATTACACTCTAAACTCAACAACGTCATAAGATCATTTTTCCTTCAGGTCTCTGTGATGTGGAAAACTTGTCTGAGTTTATTTTCTAGATCAGAAGACTCTTTGTTACGGTTTTACAGTGAGTGCCCATTGAGGAAGGAAGAGATCCGAAAGGCAGACTTAATATAAGAAGGTATGTGACACCAGTTGACAGAGATAGTCGGGATGTGGTTAGAATACATAGAAGGAAGCACAATTACAAGAAGACTTAAAAAATGCTACATGAATTAGGAAATCAAACTTAAAAATAACGTATTGCCAATTTTATTAAATCAGGCTCCAGCAAATAAACATCAGATGCACTCACCAAATGACCAGACATCAGATTTACTGCTGTACTTATTGAAAAGAAAAACTTCAGGAGGGGACCACTTGATAGGGAACTTGGCTCCAAAAGAACTGATATACTCATCATCCAAAACGTACCTACAGGTATCAGATTCAAAACACATTGTGTTAATTACCTCCAAGCTCTATTTACTTCAGATCCCTTTAGTCAACTTTGACTTGCTAAAAGACAAAGTATTTTACCCCAGAAAGGTTGTGGACTCCTTCTTGTTAGTACTGAGTGTGAAAGTATCCCTAATAATGTTTCCTCCTCAAACTAAGTCTTAATTGTGCTTTTTTAAATGTGGATCTCCAAAGGTCATAACCCTGCTTCAGTTCAAAACATGGCTCACATAAAGAAGCATGCTAAATGCTATAACCACCAAGGTTATAAAAAGGAAATAAAAGACCACCCTTCCTAGGGGTGAGGAAAGAAAGACCACTCTTCTTAAAATGGAAATGAATGATTCAAAGTTGGATGCCAAATTTCCTTCCATGTACGTGTTTTTTTGTGGGGCATAGAGAAGGAGGAAAAGTACAAGTATATGAACATAATGCTTCTGATGTGACAAATCTCTAATGCATTAGAATGGCCCTATATGGAAAAAAATCAAGAATAACTACTGTCTCCTTAAAA
Source organism: Sapajus apella (assembly GCF_009761245.1). NCBI lineage: Eukaryota > Metazoa > Chordata > Mammalia > Primates > Cebidae > Sapajus > Sapajus apella. The sequence goes on from NW_022436945.1 coordinate 37,186,203, forward strand.
AAATAACAAACAAGTTGAACCCTCTCTGTTTTTTGAGAATTGTACACAGGGATGTCCAAATGTGAGAATCTGCAGAGAAGAGACAAAAACCAACATGTGCTTGTTTCCCCTTAAATATACAATAGAGTGTTTTCACGTGTATTAACGCTGCCCCTACTCTCTCACACTCCTTTGTTTACATACTCTACCTCCCTCCACCTATCAGCCTTTTACTGAGTCAGAGGGCATTCTACTTAGGTAAAGAATGAATACCAGAAAACAAAGGGAGAAAAGCCATTGTCTATAGATTTTGAGTTTTTCAAGTCTAGGATCTTCAGAGAAGAAAGACTGAGTTGTCAACAAAATCTTTTGGAAAATGGGCCATGAACAGGAGTGAGATCTCACCACCACCACCACCATTACCACCACTATCCAGAAAAAGATCCCTTGAGCCAGAGGAGTAGGGGAAATAGAAGGGAAAGGAAAGGGCTACTAGACATTAATAGGTCGCTGAGTTAGGGTCCTGTATCTTGTACCCTGTAAGGGCTGCCCAACCCACATAGCAGGAAAAGGAGCTCCTACTCCCACATTAGACTGGTGGGATTTAAAGGTGAAACAGAACTTGTGCTCTTTTTCCCAGGTTGAGCCCTAGGAAAGGCAGAAAGATACCAGTGAACAAATGGCTGTGGATGTGCCTAGGTAAATGAGATCTGAGATCACACCACGGAGTTTTGTAATCATAAAGAATACCACCCAGGCGAGATTGCTCACACCTGTAATCACAGCACTTTGGGAGGCCGAGGTGGGTGGATCATTTGAGGTCAGGAGTTCAAGACCAGCCTGGTCAACATGATGAAACCCCATCTCTACCAAAAATAAAAGATTAGCTGGGTGTGGTGGCATGTACCCATAGTTACAGCTACTCAGGAGGCTGAGGCAGGAGGATAGCTTGAGCCTGGGAGGTTGAGGTTGCAGTGAGCCAAGATAGCACCACTACACTCTAGCCTGGGCAACAGAGCAAGGCTCCATCAAAAAAAAAAAAAAAAAAAAAAAAAAAAAAAAAAAAAGAGAATGCCAATTCTGAAGGAATCTTGCAGAAAAAAAACAGTATGGGTTAGCAGCTACCTGTTTGAATGGCTAGCCAAAGACAAGACCAGAGGACGGTGGCCACAAGAATGCCATGTACACAGATAACAAAAGGCCCAGTAAGCCACCTCCCTACCAGTACTATAGCCAAGTTCGAAGAACTTGGACTTCGAAGCTCAGGGAAGCCAGGGAGAAACCCCAAATTCACTGGGATTATATTTCTAGCACCACTCCCAAAAAAGGATGCTCAAAATTTAAACTACATTGAGTTGTAGAAAAATATGGTTAAATTTTTCGCACTCATGAAGTGTAGACTTAAAGTCAACTACTATACTTAATAATAGAAATATTTGGTGAGGACATAGAAAAATCAGAGCTGAACAAATACATATATTTCTTTTATATATATATATATATATATTCTAATATACATATATATATATCAGAAAAGCTTTTTTTCTTCACCTTCCTCAGTGGACTGAGAAATTTCTTTTTTAATTTTAAGATGTCCCATAGTTTTGTTAAAAGATCAGAAGAATAGCCCACAGTAAATGTTTCCCTCACAGCTAAAACTGGTGTATGTCCTAAAATTCAAAGTAGATCAGTAGGCCATACAATCAGGCCTACAACCTAGGAAGACAAAAACATCCAGCAGTGTCTTTAGTTTACCAGTACACAATGTAAGATTCCTTCTTATGAGTAAAGAAACAAACAAAATACATATATATACATAGCATGTACCTCGTCATTCCAAAGTCCGAAATTTTTACTATGCACGTTGAACTGACCAAACAATTTCTTGCCGCCTATGAAAAAGAAGAAAAGAATCCAAGTTTGAATACAAGATTTTCTTTCAAGAGTTTTTCCTCTCCTCTTCCATAGCTTATTTGGGCCCCACACTACCTCTCTGTGTGAATAGCCAAGTGATTTTTATGGTGATATTCATCAGCGGTATAGATTCAATAGTCTTCACTTTTTTTTTTTTTTTTTTTTTTTTTTCACAGGGTCTGGCGTTTCAGCCCGGGGGGGGTGCAATGGTATAATGCTGGCCCACTGCAACCTTCCCCTCCTGAGGTCAAACCATCCTCCCACCTTGGCCTCTCAAGTAGCTGGTACTACAGGTACATGCCACCATGCCCAGCTAATTTTTGTATTTTTAGTAGAGATGGGGTTTCACCATGTTATGCAGCCTGGTCTTGAACTTGTAGGCTCAAATAATCCACCCATCTTGGCTTCCCAAAGTGCTGGGAATACCGGCATAAGCCACCATGCCCAGCCTGCCTTCATATTATTAATGATGATTAATTCAATCTAAAAGATGATACAACTATGAATCTTGGCATAGAAAAATAGTGTAATTTTTTAACTTGTCTTTATAGGAAAGCCCAAAATACAAAACAGATAAGGCATAGTCATTTTATATGTTTGGGATCTCTACTACATAATCAAAATTAAAATTATATTTTAAAACATATTTCACTCAAGATAACTATTTACGGTGATAATTTCATATTTCTTAAAATTATCACAATGAACTAAATATAATGCTATGTAGAAACAATACATTTGATGTCCAAGCAATTCATTGTCAGAAACTTAATCAAGAAAATCATTGATTTGATTATTTAGATTCATGTAGGTAAACTAGATAAACTATTCGACAGAATTTTCCTGTTTTCAGCTAATTTCTGGTTCAGTTAGTCAAGCAACAAAAGCAAAAAACTTGAAATAATAAATCACAAGGAACCAGTTTAGAAGATGCAGGAAGTCCTAGCAATGGCCAAACCACAAGAATAGTTGACAGGGAAAAGGCTCATTGTTCACTGATATATTATAAGTAGCATATAGGTAGATGAAATAGAACACAAAAGAAAATGAGCAATCAAGGAAAAAAAGAACAGGGATAGGAGGACCTCTGAGAAGCCATTTAGAGCAAATAAAATGACCAGAACTGTCACCCAGTTGTTATCTAAAAAGACAAACTGCAAAGACTAGAAAAGTGAGGTAGGTGAAGTTGATACCATATCCATCCATTCAAAAATTTGCTCATTGCTCCTAGGTGCTGAATACTGGGGAATGTTCCATAAGAAATTTTTTTAAAAACGATCTATTGCTGTAGAAGCAATACTTAGCATTGCTGAGCTCTTCTACATGCTAGACACTGTTTATTAATTTGTGTAATTCTCCCAACAAACCCATATGATAAAGGTGCTATAATTAATAACACCTTACTGGTTAACTAGCTTGCCCAAGGTCGCACAGCTAGTAGGAAACAGAGATAATATTTCAACCCAGCTAGCCTGGCTCCAGTGCAGTAGTTCTCAACCTCAACTTCACATGGGGCTCATCAGGGGAATTTTCAAATGATACTGATGCCTGGGTTTCAGCCACAGAGATTCTGATTTAATTGGTCTGGGGTTTGGCCTAGCTACTGCGATTTTTCTAAAAGCTTCCAAGTAATTCTAATGCACATCAAAGTTTGAAGTTTGAGAACCTCTGTTTGCAACCTGTGTTCTTAATCACTGAGTGGCATCTCAGCTATCTAGGCCTTGATCTCAAAGACTCTAAGTCTAATAAGATAGACTCTAGTATTTGTATAAACGATGTAAATAATTAACTATTGGATGAAGCAGTAAATAGCAAATTCCGAGTGTTCTAAGTCATGGGTAGGATAACTATACTTCCCAAGGTGTGCTGGGGCCAATGAGACTGTGCCCCCTTTTTCTCCCCAGAATACACCAGGCTGGACAGTGAGTAATCTGATCATACCGGTCATGGGTGAGGGAAGCACAGGATTACTTCCAGGGGGCGATATCAGGGATTTCTCATAGACTTCTCCAGTTCTCATTTGAGTTAATTTTAGATTTAGAAATGAAACATGGAAGGTCATAAGGACATCAAGGAATAGTAGGAATATCATGAATAAATGTGGAATGGACAGAAAGTGTTACTGAAGGGTAGGTAGCAATGCAGGAAAGCAGTGCTGTTAGCATATGGTTTGCAGCAAGACAATCATTTAGTTAAACAGGAATGTTCTGAACATTACAGAAAAAAATCATTTAGCATTCTTAGTTTCTTCAATAATGCTGGTAATGCTCTTGCAATCCTGTTAGGGCCAAACTACCTCTACATCAGGGGCAGTTATGCTCCTAGGTGACATTCCTTAGATAAAGTTGGAGATTAAAACCAGAACTTGTTCTTCACTGTTGTATCACCGGTGCTTAGCAGAATACTTGGCATATACTAGGCACTCAATACATGTTTGAATATGGGTTGAAAGGGAAAAAGAGGAAGGAAAGAAAGAAGAAGGAAGAGAAGGAATAAGGGAGAGAGGAAAGGAAAGGAAATCAGTTTTAGTCACATAATAGGGTAGTTGGTTAATTAGTTCAAGGCATATTTAGAATATGGCTAAAGAAATCTTGGCTAAGAAATCGCCTTTGCAAAATTATAACTGAGAACCTGACTGACTCCATCCTGCTTCTAACCTCCAAACTGTCCTTGTTTATTCCTGGGCATAGGCTATATTAATTTTGGGAGGAATTTATACCGTTTAAAACAAAGATGGTAACAGCCCTTTCCCAAAAAAACAAACCTCCCTCTTGCCTGGGGAAGAGGCTTCCTTTGCAGGATTAACAAATTAGACACAATATTAGAAATTATGGTTTAGGAGTCAGGCAGCTGGAGGCTACAAGATTCTTACTCTCCTTAAACTGCTCCTAAGATCAGTGCTTGAGATATTTTGCAGATCCTGCACTTGCTGGATCAACCAGCACCACCCAGATCAATTAACTGGCTCATCTGATCTTCTGGACCCCACCCGGGAACTGACTCAGCACAAGGAAAAATTGACAGATTCAACTTCCAATGGTTTCATCTCCTACCTAACCAATCAGCTCTCCTGGCTCACCAGTTTACCCCCATCCACCAAGTTGTCGTTAAAAACTCTGATCCCTGTATGCTCGGGGAGGCTGATTTGAGTAATAATAAAACTCTGTTCTCCTGCACAGCCAGTTCTGTGTGAATTACTCTTTCTCTGTTGAAACCCCCCGTCTTGTTAAATTGGCTCTGTCTAGACAGCGGGCAAGGTGAACCCATTGAGGCTTTACAGCTACAGAATCAATGGGCAATTACAAACAATAAAAAACAAAGTTACATTTCACAACAAATTTCATGAATAGGTAAATGCTTAAAAATTAAGTCAAGGATACATTATTCAAAGTATTGAAAGTAATTGTCACATCCTTCTGAATATAGGTATGATACATAAAAAAATGAATTTACACCATACTTACCAAATCCCTATGAATATAGCCATTTCTCTCCAGATATTCCATTCCTTCACATATATCCTCGCAAACACTCAGTAGCACTTCCTTCCTAAGCTTTCCTTTTCTCTCCCTGAGATAGTTAAGCAGGCAGCCATTTTCCATGAACTCCGTCACAATGTAAAGGGGCTTCCGCTGTATACAGACCCCATAAAGTTGCACTAGCTTTGAATGAGATAATGTCCTGGTGAAGAAAAACATATACAAGTGAGCAGAATTATGTTTGCATTTTAAAGTGTTTGAACACAACTGGTAATATTTACCATCTATTTATCACTCTCATTATCAAGATAAGTTAAAAATCAACCCAAACACAGAGAAAGTATTGCAGTTTCCTTGCCACTGAATGCACTGAGAATGTGGGGTCAAGAGTTTAAACGGTAATGCCAAAGGCAGTGTGGAGACAGAACATTACATGTCCCATATTGTATGTGTCGGCATTTTATTTTTCTCCTCTTCGTTTTATAATCCTTTTGTTTCTTCATCACTGTTTCTCCTTGCTAGGTCAAGCAGATTTCCTTTTCTGTTCCTTGAATTCCAACTTTCCTACCTGCAGCTGCTCAGATGAAAAATTCTGGACAGACAGGAGGGAGGAAAGAGTGACTATAAAAGAAAACAAAAATTAAATTCTAAAGCATGAAGTTCTTTAAAAGGAAATTTCTAGATAAAGTTGGAAACTAAAAAATATTTACCAACATGAAAACTTGCAGTGTAGTTAGTAATTGCACACACATACACACACGAGTCCTTGAATGTTGTCTATTAAAACATACCTAGAACTTTTTAGTTAATCTAGACTTCAAACATTTATTGTTATCTTGTGTGTGTGTGTGTGTGTGTGTGTGGAAAATGTATTAATCTCTAAAAGCCTTTTATGCCAACTAGTCATTGTGGAAAATAAGATTCAAATCAATGCTTATAATTTTAGAAGACATATGATATACCAGTTCTCTGTGTCAAAAGTATCTTGAAAAGTTATCACTTCTTTTCATTCTTTTCATTCATAAAGGTAAAATAAAATCAGTGACTTGGGAAGACTGTGTACCTTAACACAATGTATATGAATGATTATTGACTTGTTACCGTAAAATTAGCTTGTGAAAACACTCCAGTTAATGGGGAAAAGAAGTATTCAGAGAACTTAACATTATCTTAATTTGGAGATATATATTATATATATTTTGTCTGATTCACTTTTTGAATTCATAAAGTGTACTTTCAATTAATGGATGCAATTTACATGTGTATAGAGTAATTGCAGAAAAGCAAGTCTTGGGATAAAATATTAATTTACCACAGGAAATGCACCAAGTTGATATCCACAGGGAAGCATTTGAGAATTGAAATATTACTGCATTTGCTTGTCAAGATTGCTGGTAAAAATCTAACAGAAATAAGGCAAACCTTTATCAGAAATCAGGCAAAAACAAATAAATTCTCATATGTGATTGAGTCTAACAAGACAAATATTTCTCACAAGCATAGAAAGATGCAAATAGAAACATCTACCTTCTTGTTTGTTATAACTTTAGGACTTCTTAATACACGTTATTTCTCAGTTTAGACAAGTATGTAGGAATTTATCATAGGGCAAACACACATTTAAATTTGTTATTTAAATATTTTTGGACACTTTGCAGGCTTCTCCATTTCTCCTATTCTAATTATTCTCTTTCCCTAAGTAATCGCATTGTTTCAGGGTTTTAAATATCATCTCTGGTGATCACTCTCAAGTTAATACTCTCCACTCTGACCTTATTCCTGAACCCCAGATTAATATATTTACCTGATCATACTTGGTGTCTAATAAATAACAGGCTTCTCAAATCTAACATGTCCAAAGCAGAATCCTTGATTTTCCCCTAAACCTGTTTGATCTTACCCCATCTTTGTAAATGGTGCCGGCCTTCACCTAATATAATAAGGTACACCAAAATCTTAGAGTCATCTTTGCTCCTCTGGTTTCTTCCCACTACCTGCCACATTTAATTTATCAGCAAGTCTTGATGACTTTATCTCAAAAATGCATTCTGAAACCATTCTCTTGCCATCTCTTGCCCTCTGACATATATTAGTTTTCTAAGAATGTGTCAATAATTATGTTCATTAAGATCATGGTTTTTGTGCCCAGACAGTTCACAGTTTCGATTTCAATTAGAGGCTCTAACAATGTTTTGCTGTGGGACTACAGTCAAATTACATAATGTAAACCAAAAATAAAATTCTAAGCCCCCAACCATCTCAATGGACTCTTTCTCTTAGCCATGGTTGTTCCAAAGTTAACCTGTAAAACTACTTCGGGCCATGATGGGAAGAGGGAGTTGGACATGCCTTATAACCATTAACATCAACACAAGCATTGAGACTGATAGAACAGACTCTTAAAGCCTAATAAGAAATATTTACAATCTATTTTCTCCGAAATCTTCTACCTGGAAGTTTCATCTTCCTAATAAACACAGACCATCTTTGTTGGTCTCCAGCTCTTTATAGTAACCTGGACATTCCTTTCCATTGATTCCAGTCCTCTGGATAATAACCAACTGTCAATCAGAAAATCTTTGAATCTGCCTATGACATGGAAGCCCCCACTGGTATAGACCGGAGACAGGGAAATACGGGGTAGAAGAGGGCAGTTCCCCAGGAAAGACCTCTCCCTTCAGCCTAGATACTGATGGCCCTAAGTGAGAACAGGCATTCCTGTTTCTGTGCCCCAAAAGTTGCTTTTTGACCCACCACACCCACTATCCTGTACCCATATAAACTCCAAACTCCAGGCTCCAGAAGCAGACGAGGAGATGAACAGACAACTGGCAGAACAGAACAGCAAAAGAGAGAAGAGAAGGAACATTGGGAGGAGTTTGGCTGGGGACAGTCAGAGAATCAGCTATTAGACAGCCAAACTCCAGGGGCAGGTCATCTACCCACCCCAACCCCTGTCGAGCTTTCCATCCATCCTGCTGAGAGCCACCTCTAACACTTAATAAAACCCCATATTCATCCTTCAAGTTTGTGTGTGACCCGATCTTCCAGGACACTGGACAAGAGCTTGGGATACAGAAAGCTGTCACACTGGCCCCCTGCCCTTGCAAAAAGGCAGAGAGTCCACTGAGCTAGTTAACCCTTAAGCCATCTGTGAACCACAAATCTAAAAGAGCACACTACAACACAGGCCCACTTGGGCTTTGAGGGTTGCAGACACCCACCCCTAGATGCTGCTGTGGGGCTAAAGCTCAAAAGTGCTTGCCCCTGTTCCTGCACCTGCGCATCTGCCTGCTTCCCCTCCTGCAAAAGTTTTGAGATCATGGTGGCTGAACAGAGAGACGCACCTCTGTCGTATGTCCTGCAAGTGGGGGCCAAACTCTCCCATTTTACCACTACCAGCTGTCTTGCCTTTCCAGACCAAACCAACATACATCTTACATGCATAGATTGATGTCTTATGTCTCCCTAAAATGTGTAAAACCAAGTTGTAGGCTGATCACCTTGGGCACATATATCAGGACCTCCTGAGGCTGTCATGGGCATGGCCCATTAAACTTCTAAACTAATTAAGACTTGTCTCAGATACATTTTGGTTTACAATAAGCTTTCTAAATTTTCTTTCTTATCTATAAAGCTGGGATCTTAATAGAAGCTACCTCGTAGAATTGTGGTGAGGATTCGTTAACTCATTCAGTAATCCATATATGTTTTTTGAGCACCAACTACATGCTAGTCATCCTTTTAGCACTCACCAGGTTGAACAGGAGAAATAATTAGGAGGTTCTATTATTATAGAGCTTCCATCCTAGCAGGAGAGAAATAAAACAACTACACATGAAGCTTCAGAGTATGACAAGTACTTTGATGGAACTAACACAAGGTGATATAACAGAAAGCATTTGGCATGGGTATGCCAACTTAAACAGAATAGTCAGAGAAGACCTCCTGAAAGAAGTGATTTTCAACCACACACAGAAAGGAGCTAATATATGCAAAGCTGTATATACTTGGTAGATAGTATGTTAAATGCATGTCAACTATTTTAAAGATAAAGAGGATGTTAGAATTGAAGATTTTCTGCCTCACTTTTTAAAAAGTCAGGGGTGTGTGTGTGTGTGTGTGTGTGTGTGTGTGTGTGTGTGTGAGACAGGTTCTTACTCTGTCACTCAGGCTGGAGCACAGTGGTGACATCATGGCTCACTCTAGCCTCAACTTGCCGAGCTCAGCTGATCCTCTCACCTCAGTCTCCTGAGTAGCTGGGACTACAGGTGCCCAATACCATGCCTGGCTAGTTTTTGTGTTTTTTGTGGAGGCAGGGTTTCACCATCTTACCTAGGTTGGTTTCAAACTCCTAGGCTCAAGTGATCCTCCCACCTTCGCCTCCCAAAATGAATCAGGGAAAATACTGTCCTCAAAGATCCTGACCTCAAATGCCCAATCAGGCTTGTACCTTTCAAGAATTCTCTCATCATGACATTAAACGTCTTCAATTATTTCTTGTTTGATAGAGTTTCAAATATGATTTTAACTCTCCCTGAATCACTGGTCTCCCATTCATTCTTTCTTTATTATGCCTATTTAATCCAACACAGAAATACAATTTTTGTCCTTTAGGTATAGAAAAACCATGGTCAGATACAGATAGTTACAGGAAAAAAAGGCCAGACAGAGATAGGTGCCTGGGGCATCTAGGCACACAAAAACATCCTTGGGAAGCTGATGTCACTTGGAAATTGTAACATAAATTCCAACTTCACTTGGAATTTATGTCACTGGGAAATTGTGTTTGTAACAACTTCTCTTGGAATTCATTCTATTGTAAGAGAATGGAAAGAATATTTTGATAGGATCCTTGGGATAGGAGTTGAGAGCCCCAAAGGATATCCTGTCTGCCTTCAAAAGAGAATGGGTCCAGTTAATTGCCTCTGATTGTTATTGTTGTTTGTTTTTCCACGTGGACTCTGCAACTGTGGGTCAGGAATACATTTCTCTGGAAAACAGAGCAGAATCTAAATAATTCCATCTGGAGTTGTTGTTCTTCACAGAATTGTTATTCCTCTCAATAAATGTTGAACAAACATTTAAAGAATGTTAATTTGAACTATGGTCTAATTATTGGCTGTCCTGGTCCAGCTCAAGTTGTTACAATTGTGAACCACAAAAATGGTTTCAACCAAGTCAAAATGCTGTCCTGGGAAATCACAGAAGAGTTGTGTCTAATGGTCTACAAAGAGCCACTTCTTTTAAAGTTCTAAACTCTTTACGTCCTCTGAAAGCAAATACTTTTTTATCCTTACAAAAACATTAACTCTTTTTGGCCACTGGAGGATGCCCTTTCAAAAAATGAGCAGTATATCACTACCAAGACATAACCACTTTTGCTTCTGGGAAAAGGGGGGATAAAAGAGTACTTGTAAAGCACCTATCATTAAGCTGAAAGAACACACTTGCTTGTCACTGATATGGACAGGAGGCAGGGAAATACTGGGTAGAAGAGGGCAGTTCCCAGCAAAATCCTCACCTTCAAGCCTGGAAACCTGCAGCCCTAAATGGGAACAGGCATTCTTGTTTTCACGCCCAGATGTTGCCCTTTCCAAGACCACTCTAGTCTGCCATACCCCTATCCTGTACCCATATAAACCCCAAGCTTCACTGGCAGAGTGACAGAGTGGTGCAGCAGAAAAGAAGAGAGGAGGAGGAGTGTCTGAATATTGAGATGAGTTTATCTGGCAACAATCAGAGAGGAGATTGGCCGCAGAACGGCCGAACTCTCAGGGAAGATCATCTTCCCACACCATCCCCTTTCCAGCTTCCCATTCCTCCCACTGAGAGCCAACTCCACCACTAGCTAAAATCCGTACATTCACCATCCTTCAAGTCCATGTGACCTGATTCTTCCTGGATGCCATACAAGGACCCAGGTATCAAGAGGGCAGGGTGCAAAAGGCTGTCACCATGACTCTCCACTGAGGTGGTTAACACTTAGCTATCGGCAGAAGGCAAAGCCAAAAGAAAATTGTAACACTTCTAGACACTGTGGTGGGGCCAGAGCCCAAAAGCATTCACTCTGGCTCACTTGTATGCCCCCACTCCCTTAAGAGGTTTGAGCACACAGCAGCTGAGTAAATGAGCCACCCCCTTTGCAAGGGGTTCTGCAAACGGGTCAAGGGAATTTTCCTGTCTTATCTTTATTACAAAAATTCTCTTATTTAATTCACACATTGATGCAGTGAGGTAGGCACTCTCATCCCATTTTACAGATGAGAACATTGAGACTTGGAAAGGTAGAATAATTCATCCAGGTCACACCCAGGTCAAATAGTGTGCCTGGGTTACACAGCCAGCTTAAGCAAAGTTGTGACACAAATCCAGGTATGGCTGCATCCAAAGCTCATGTTGTTTCCATGACACCAGGGCATTGTACAATATTTACCAGGGTATTATCTATACGTACATCATCACTTTGGCCTCTTCAATGAAATCCTCTTCAGACATGGAGCCTTCATTGATGGCCTTGATAGCTACCTGGATATGTGACCGCCATTCACCTAAATGGACCACTCCAAACTGACCGCTTCCAATCTCCTTTATAAAAGCCAACTCAGACGGATCTATCTCCCACTTTTCTGAAAAAGTAAAATACCCATGTTACAAGTAGAAAAAAAAGAGTGTTAAAATTTTGGGCTGGAAAATGTTTAGGAATTATCTATTATTTGACTGAGAGGTTAAATAATTTATAAACAAGTGGAGGGGATCTGAAGCCATTTTAATACACTCACTGTGGCTTAAATGTAATTCAAGAACTCAAGTTTCAAAACACAAACTTTGCTTACTTGGTGATGTTTGTACAACAGATTATGGATAGCAAATGCACTCTCTGTTCCCAAAGAGAACAGTGAACACATTTCTGTGCCTTTCTAAACTAAACCTACCAAAACTAGATCTGGGACCCAAAATATTTATGTTCCCAGTCTGGTTTTTTTCCTGGTGAGTAAATTTGTAAGGCAAATAAAACTGTGATTTCAGTTCCTCTTCTTGATCTTCTCCCTTCATCTCTAAAGGGCTTTTCTCCTTTGGTACTTCTTCTTCCTAGGGAAGAGTCCAATGAAATCGTCTAATAAACATATTCAGTGTTAGAAATCTAACCCACATATATCTAAGAGTATATCTGAAGAGAAATTTGTTGCTGTATATTTCTCATTTTATAGAAGTAAATCAGGATAAAATAAACTGCTTTTAAAATAATCCTCTTGAAAATGTACCAAACTTAATGGCTTTAGCGTCTCCTTTTTATACAGCAACACCACCATCTGCTGGAACTTTCGAATCATGCGTTTAAGAGTTGTAAAGGCTGGTAGTCCCTTCTACCAGCTGTGCAAAGTATTCCCTCCTCCCTACAGTAGGTATGTTATATTTTATTATTGCTTTTTTTTGGAGACAGAGTCTCGCCCTGTCACCCAGGCTGGAGTGGAGTGGCACGATCTCAGCTCACTGCAACCTCCACCTCTTGGGTTGAAGCAATTCTCCTGCCTCAGCCCCCCAAGTAGCTGGGATTACAAGCATGCCACCACACCATGCTAATTTTTGTATTTTTAGTAGAGACACTGTCTCATCATGTTGCCTAGGCTGGTCTCAAACTCCTGAGCTCAGGCAATCCCTCCACCCCGGCCTCCCAGATTACTAGGATTACAGGCAAGAGCCACCAGGCCCCGTCTAGAAGGTATGTTTTAAAAGTAACATGGGAGGATATATTCATGGCCTTGGAATTAGCATAGATTTATCAACAGACTATAACTAAAAAGAAAAATATTGATAAATTATACTTCATAAAACTTATGTTCATCAAAAATACCCCCATTAAGAAAGTAAAAACTTAAGCCACAGGAGATATTTCTAAAATATACAACCAACATAGAATTCTTATTCTGAATATAAATACATCAACTAGAGAAGACATATAACCTAAGGTTTTTAAGGGTAAAAAAGTTGAATGGAGTATTCTCTCATAAAGAGAATATCCAAATGGCCACTAAAGCAAATTGACCAAAATAATGAGTCATCAGGGAAATGTAAATTTAGACCATAATGAGGTCTAATCTACACATACCAGATTGGCTAACATGTAAGGAAAAAACTAGAATAAAATATTGGCAAGGGCAAAGGTATGGAGCCACTGTAACATATATTATTGATGGGACTGTAATTTGGTATAAGCTCTTTAGAAAACTGACTATATCTACTAAATCTAAACATATGCATAGCCTGTGACCAAACAGGTCTACACTTAAGCATATATCCAACATATGCTGGAATGTAAATGAGCACTTAACTTCATCAAAACACACAGAGGAATGTTCTTAACAATGCTATTTGTAAAATGTATATATTATTTGCAAAAAATTGGTAACAACCCAAATGGCCATCTAAAGAAGCATGGCTAAATCAGTTGTGGTATGTCATGCAGGGTAGCACTGCACCACAGTGAAAATAAGCCAACCCCACCCAGGACCATGGACGAAATTCACAGATGTAATGAGGTGAGGAGGAAGGCAGATACAAAAAAATGCATAGTGTCCGATCCTATTTCTATAACCAGGCAGAACAAATCAAGCTATAGAGTTGTGTACTATTCTATTTGTTTTTAAATTTTTTTAAGTTTATTTTTAAGAAATTAAAAAGAACATATTTAACTTAAATAAATTGTTAATGGTGGAACTTTGTATTATGTATAGCATCTGGGGACCAGAGGAATAATACAAGCACCAATAATAGCTAGAAATCCTGCTTCCATTCCACTTAACTTAATGAAACCCTGAGTCCCAGTTACTTCTTTCCCAATATAATTGTGTTATTACTTTTCTTCAGTATATTCTGAATCCCACTAATGAGAGAAGTTTAAAAGAAAAAAATGTCACCAAATTAGAAAATAGGGTTCCCTGGCACTTATTTATTCTCACAGTTTTACAAATTGCATATTTGCTAGAAAGTGACTCAAATTGAACTTTGTGCACATTCTATTTGGGAAAACAAAGGATGAAGAAGATACTTTTAGCAGCTCTTTTTAGTATCTTCTCTTGGAGAGGAATCATTCCCAGGCACCCTTGTAACCAAAGAACAACAAAGCAAACATCCAAATAAAAAGAATTGTAACTTATCAAAGGGGTAAAGATTAAGGCTACTGATAATGTAACAGTAAAATCTGAAGTAAAACTGAAGCATTTCTCCCCAAAGTTTATATTGCCCTTACAAGATGCACATATTTAAACATCTCAGAAGGGTCATTTAAACTTTGAGAAGAAATGTTTCGAGATAGACATTTCAGAAGCGCTGAGGGTTCAAAGAACCAACAGGGAACTTGGAGTAGATTCTTTTCTTTTATTTATTTATTTAGAGACAGAGTCTCACTCTGCTGCCCAGGCTGGAGTGCAATAGCACAATCTTGGCTCACCGCAACCTCCGCCTCCTGGGTTCAAGCGATTCTCCTGCCTCAGCCTCCCAAGTAGCTAACTAAATCTGGCTAATTTTTTGTATTTTTAGTAGAGATGGGCTGTCGCCATTTTGGCCAGGCTAGTCTCGAACCCCTGACCTTAGGTGATCCTCCTGCCTCAGCCTCCCAAAGTGCTAGGATTACAACAGGCATGAGCCATGGCACCCAGCCAGAGTAGATTCTTTACTACTGGATTTGCTATTTTACTTCATCATGTGTACACACTTTACCGTAGCTAAACCCAGCTGTGGCCGGTAAACAACTGCCCATCAGCCCAACTGGATATCGGAGACGTGTCATGAGACCTATGGAGAAAGAGAAATCAACATTTCAAGCCTAGTTGCCAATATAGAAGAAAGAATGAAATATACTAGAATATAGTATCATTCTTTAAATAATTAGGCTAACAAAATTCATTCTACATGTTAGTTTGCTTATTTTCCCATTTGGAAAACATTTTCCAAAAAAAAAGTTCACTGTATACAATTTAAAGAATCTAACAAAGTATAAAGATGACCCCCAAAAATCCCTCACAAAATTTTAGAATCCACAGATAGATTCTTATCATCTTGGTGAACATGTTTGCAAAAATCTTTATGTGCATAATTGAAAACATGAACACATCCAATATATTATTTTACAAAAATGTAAATAATTTGTAACAAGCTTTTTGCACTATGCATGTAATTGATATATGTCATTGACTATAAACAGAGCTTACATTTATTTCCAAGATTTCACTATTATAAAATATGTCATATGTCCTTGAGCATATATTCGTCTGTACCTCTCAATTATCACCTTATAAAATGTGATTTCCAGGTAAAAGGGTGTCCAGAAAGGCTGTACTAGTTTATTCATCCACCAATGGTGTTGAAGTGTGCCCATTTTCTACACTTTGTGTTTTTTGTTTTTTAATAGCATGGTAGAGTAAATGAGACTTCATTTGATTGGGTTAAAATATAGAATTCTATACATTAAATGTCTCTTTTTTTCCTTTCAGTGACCCACTTGGGCATATACCTTACATTTCAATTTAGTTTAATAATCAATCATTTATTATTTATTTATCCAACTAATATTTATTGAAAGCCTGGTATGTGCCAAGCACTAGCTAGATGTTGGGAGACAGTAGTGAACAAGACTGATTATCCCTGCCCTCATGAAGATTACATTCTATGAGAGGAAGAGAAAATAAACAAGTACATGCACACACAAGAACAAGTAGATGATGATGATTAAGTGCAAGGCAGCCTAGATAACATATAGTTACTTTAGAGTGGGTGCTCAGGGAAGGCCTTTCTAACAAGATGACAGCTATGCTGATGTTGATTGACGAAGAACCTTCCAGGTAGATGAAACAGCATGTGCAAATACTAGAAGACAGAAATGAGCTTGACCAGTGTAAGAACAGAAAGAAGCACATATTAAATGCCTGTTGTGTGCAAGGCACTCTTCTAGGTAGATTCCCAAAGATCCCAGCAGATCCCAAGATGAGTAAGATGAGGGCTCTGCCCACAGGGAGTTCTATCTCAGTGAGGGAAGACAGGCAGAGAGAGGCCGTTCTAATGTGAAAGGAATAAATATCGTGCCGGAGATGCATATAGGGTGCCTTGGAACATAAAGAAAGAGCACTTAACACATTGTTGGACTCAAAGAAGTCTTCCAGGAGAAAATGACTAAGATGAAACTAACACATGGACTTAACCCATGAGGAGAAACTATGAAGGACTTTCTAAGCAGAGGAAACAGCATGAGATGAAACGTAGCAGTGTGGAGCATGATGGTGGGTACTTGAGCAAAACTCAGGAGGTAGAGTGAGACAAATTACACTGGAGAGGTAGAAAGCATTCTGGGTACAATGGGCCTCATAAGCCATCCTAGGGAGCATTACATTTTCCTGCAGGTGAGAGGAAGCTATTGAAAAGTCCCAAGTGGGAGGGCACAGTCAGTTTTATATATCCTTTTTTTTTTTTTTTTTTTTTTTTTTTTGAGATGGAGTTTCATTCTTATTGCCCAGGCTGGAGTGCAATGGTGTGATCTCAGCTCACTGCAACCTCCGCCTCCCAGGTTCAAGCGATTCTGCTGCCTCAGCCTCTCAAGTAGCTGGGATTAAAGGCATGTGCCACCATGAGTGGCTAATTTTGTAATTTTTAGTAGAGACAGGGTTTCACCATGTTGGCCAGGCTGGTCTTGAACTTCTGACCTCAGGTGACCCACCCACCTCAGGCTCCCAAAGTGCTGGAATAACAGGTATGAGCCACTGCCCCCCACCAGATTAACATTTCTGATAGATCACTCTGGTACTAGCAGAATGGATTAAGGGGAAATCAACACTGGTGGCAATGAGACCAGTTAAGAGGCTATTGCAGCTGTCCTAGTGAGCAATGATTAGGGCAGCACTAGAAGAAGGGAGAGGCAGGGATCTACAGGAGACACAAGTTAGAATATGAAATCAATTGCATTTGATAATTAATCAGAAGTGAGGTATTAAGAAGCATCTATTTCATGCCACTGCACTCCAGCCTGAGCTACAGAGTGAGACTCCGTCTCAAAAAAGAAAAAGAAGCATCTACTTAATTTATATGCTTCCAACCCATACAAATGGGCTGAATGGTGCTAGTATTACCTGAAAGAGACAACAGAAAGAGGAGACTTGGAGTGAGAGTAATGGTATAACATGAAGCATCCTACTTCATCAGTGAAGTTCAAGGCCTACGGGAATTGCAAGTGCCTCTGTCTACAAGACAGAAGATTATGCAAAGAGAGATGCCTAAGTTGAGAAGAGAAGTGATCATGGATGGATTCCTGAGGAAAACCAATATTTAAGGGAAGAGTAGAAGTAGGACACCTTGGGAAGACCCAGTAGGAACTATTGGGAGTTAGAGAAGGCCAAAAGGGGGTGATGTCAAACACTGATGGAGCAACAAGTGACACTGCCAAATGCAGCAGAGAGGATCTGCACACAGGAAAACCAGAAAACATCACTGTACTGTCAATATAGGGCCACTGGTCAAACATGGAGTGCTGAAAGCAGAAGACAGATCGTAGATGTTTAAAAAGTAAATGGAAAATGAGGAAGCGGAGACAGAGGATGTGGATATATTTTTCCAAAAGTGTGACACACAAGAGCAATGTGTAAACAGAGAAAGACTTAGGGCAGAGGGGGGAGAGTTGTTTTTGTTTTTAGGATAAGAAAATCTTAAGCATGTTTATAGGGTTAAGGGCTAAAGGGAGAAAGACAAAAGAACATAAGAGAAACAGAAGAGAAAGTAACAGTGGATGGCAGGCAAGAGCAAGAGCACAGGCATGGCCTCACTACTACTGAAGGGAATGGGGTAAGAGAGCATGGGGACAGAAGATGAGACGGACGTTGCTCATGCCTGGTGGCTTCACTTTTCCTAATGATGTAGACAGACAGGAGATTTGCTAATAGGGCAGTGGTTAATTCTGGTAAAGGAGTCTTGAGAATGGTAAAAGTTTGAACAGAGAACAGGAATGGATGCTACCAGTGACTCTAAGACCTAGCTGAGGTTAAAGCCCTCATATAACCTCATGCAACCTAATCACCATAAGCACTCTTTCTCAAGTTTTTTCTTTGGAGGAAGGAGAAAGAAAAATGTAAAGGAGAAAATTCAGAACTGACCTCTTGATTCTATCTCTAGCTACAGCTATGACCTTTATGGCCCCACCTAGACATTTTACCCTCACTCCTTAACCAAACTTCCAGTGATTGCCTGGAACATCCACGTGAATGCATCCCACAAGAGGATAAAAATGTCCTTTGATATATTCCTGATACTTAGAACTAGTGTAATGGAAAAGTGAGCTCTTTCCAAAAGGAATTTTTTTGTCAACACTTTTCATGAGAGAAATGTAAAACAGAAATACATGACAAGATGTCAAAATAATATGAAAAGTTACAGTGGATTCTAAATTCTGCAATGCTAAGAAGATTCCCCATGGGCTCAAAGTAGTTCAGCACAGGTTGAGCGAGGGCTGAAGGCCAGAGATATGATTGTAATTCTGGTGGAACTTTCTGGGTTCCTATATCTTTTCACAGATGATAGGTTTGCACAAATAGCAATTATTGCAAACAATAGGTGGGGAGATGGGTTAACTGTGCCTCTGGTATAGTCAGGCTAAATTGTAACTGTGAAAGGCTGTGTTCTCTGTGACTTTTTATATTCTTCAAACAAGAAAGAACAGAGAATGAGAGACATAAGGGTAATTTTCTATTGCAATTGTCTAGAGAGCAGATTTATGGGGGCAAAGGGAAAAAAGCATCATTATTTAGGGTATTTGAAATCTTATTACATTTAGCCCTATGTAAATTTCCAGAACAAATGCATAATGATTGACAACTATTTGCATCTCCATCAGCTATCATGTTTCTAACCTGGCAGAAATATAAGAAATTGACCTACCTCTTGCCCCCACCAACTAGAAAAATGAAGAGGCATCAATAAGAAAGAGAATTGCTCAAACGACAGGCTGTATTTCAAGCTCTTAAACTATTTCTACAGGGAGATTTGCTCCTGTCGAGTGTCTGATACTAAAGATGCATTGGTCATCAAGGGCTTGGCTCCCTGACTCACCCAGCTTGAAGTTCCCTACTTACCGGCTGCATTGTGCTGGTGATACCAGATTAACTCGGGAATTGATTGAAAGAGGTGTCTTTCAGCCACGTACCACTGTCCTGAGTCATTCTTTTTTATCTGATAATGTTTTATGGTAGCCTCCGTACTTCTACAATCAAGAAAATGTGAATTACTAGAAGAGTGAAAGGTCACTTTGGAACTAAGCCAACTCATTAAACAACAGGACTCCAGTTCTAAAACTCATCCTAGCAACACTACACTGAGAACTGGATTGACTAAATTCAACAAGTGCCTCCCCATGCCAAGAAAATTCCTCAGCTAAATTTTTGGGGCCTTAGATTCAAACATAACTTCAGCCAAAGTTGTCTGAGTGACAAGACTACTGTCCAAAAAAGTAGATCTCATAATGAATCAATCTAAGTACATACTGAATATCAAGTATTGGTTAAATGAATGAACACACGCACTGTGAGCAATTGGAGATGTAAGACAAGGAAGGGAGGAAAACCCAATGCCAGGTGCATTAGTTAGTAGGTTGCTACTATGGGCAATTGGGGCTCAACGCTTCTAGGAACCTAGGAGAGGCTGGGGAACACATTTCACAATTGTCCCACTGAAATGCAAAAGAAGCTGAGATATATATCCACCAACTCCCATTTTCTTTAACATAGGGTTGCTCCTGGGATGTTACCTCTCAGGCACTTTCAGCTTAGCCATGGGCCCACAAGTTCCCACAGCCACAGAACGTCCTCAGGCAGACAGACACAGGAAGCTTTCTAAGTGCAGGAGACCTTTCTGCAGGTGAATCCCAGAATAGTCCAGGGGATATGAGGAAAGCGCCCAACAGTGTCTGCTACAACTAATCTCCCCCTCTTTACTTGATGGTTGAGAAAAGGAAGACAAGAGAGATTAAGAAACTTATCCAGTGTCACCCAGAGCATGCTAAGAGTATATTACGGCCTGGAAGTTTTTCTAACTTCCAGGCCAGCAATCTTTTCCCTAAGCTAAGTTCTCACTAACATTGTCTATGTGATGGAGACTGTCCCAGGGATTATTTCTACAGTAACCAAAATCACAAGTGCTTACCTTCTAGCTCCTATAAATACAGAAATTGTGTAGGATCCTAAATGTCTCGAATCTCTGACAATAAATGCACCTTCTTTAGACTGCAAAAAAAAAATCATTTATTGAATAAGTTATTCCTTCTTAGAAAGAAAGGGATGAAAATCAAAGCTATATTTACTTACCATAAATAAGCAACCTACTATATTCTGAAAATAAAGAATTAGATTGTCTTTATAAGTACACAAAATCTTATCATTCCTATAGATTTTGAAGTCACATCTATAAAATAAAATATAATTGAGACAGGCATTTATAATGTATTTTAAAATATTGTGGCTGATTTTTCTAAGAAAAATTCTCTATTTGACAACCTTGTTCCCTACTGCTTAGTTATTTTTGTTATATTGATCAGGATAATGGATTTTTAAAAATCACTGTAGAATAGAAAGAACTCTGAGACAAACTGACCAGGTTGTATTTTGGAAGAAGAGCAACAAGACAGGGAGAAACACAGTTGAGCATGTAAGCAATAGGGAAGGAGACCAGAGTTCATGGGAAGGATGGAGAAAGAACAAATTTGGGGGAGTCTGAAAAGAAAAGCAAGAAGAACCATATTAGTTGCAGTAGGGGTATGGGAAAGATAAAGAGAAATAGTAAAGGGGAGAACATGATAATAAATCTGAAATTACGTTATAAATTAGATTCCTATTGATATTCTTTGGGAGACGCCAATAAAGCTGTAAATTGCTTTCAAAGAATCTTGAATGTTGAGTTGTTTTGATTCACTTATTTGATATTGTAAAACGTTTTAGCTTTACTGAGTGTGCTTATGCTCAGGAAGAGGAAAAATATATCTCAGAATCTTGTCAAATCCATAGAATTTTGCATTCATGAAGTGCTGGCATCCTTTACAATATGCTTGAGAATTGCAGAACCCAAATAGCATGGTCTGACCCTCAAGGTAAACGTATTATATTAAGTAGAGTCTTCTCCTTCTCATTTCAGATATTCATCAAGATATAAGCTTTAATCCTTGGTCCAATTGCTTTAACCAAACAATCTCTTGCAGCCATTTGAAATAATAAAATCTAGCTTTTACTGTATTCCAACGATATACAAGTTTTCTGTTACATACCACATGGGACACAAGATGCAAAAGACAGAGATGAAAAAATAAAGTTGAATGTATTGTGTATATGTATATAATATACACAAACAAGCATATATAATGTGCATACAAATAAAAGTTGCATATGTGGTGATCTCTTCAAAGAAGCAAAGTAGAAAGAGTACAAGCAAGATTTTCTGACTACAAAGCAATAAAACCGGAAATTAATAACTAACCCAAAAGTAAAAATCTCCTATCATCTATAGAGTTTTACATTTTCTTTTTCTTTCTCTTTCTTTCTTTCTGTCTTCCTTCCTTCCTTCCTTTTTTCTTTTTTTTGAAATGGAGTCCCACTTCGTCATCCAGGCTACAGTGCAATGGCATGATGTTGGCTCACTGCAACCTCTACCTCCCAGGTTCAAGCAATTCTCCTGCCTCAGCCTCCCCAGTAGCTGGGATTACAGGCACATACCACCATGCCCAGTTAATTTTTGTATTTTTAGTAGAGACAAGGTTTCACCATGTTGGCCAGGCTGGTCTTGAAATCCTGATCTCAAGTAATCCGCCCACCTTGGCCTCCCAAAGTACTGGGATTACAGGTGTAAGCCACCACACCCGGCCTTTTAAATTGTCTTTCATATAGCTCAAAGAAATTTAAATAAAAGTAAAAAATATCTAGAAAGTAATAATGAAACACAACATATTAGCAACTCTGCTATGCAGTTCAAACAGTACTCAGAAATAAATTCATAGTCTTATTACTTATAAAAATAAACAAAAGCAATACAAATAAGCATATTCAACTCAAGAAGTTAGGATTAAAAACATAAAATTAAAAAAAAAAAACATAAAATAAACCCAAGTCAAGTAAAAGAAATAAATTGATAAAGACAAAATATAAAATAAATTATTAAAGTAAGAATATAATATGACTAGTAAGTTTAAAATCTGGTTGCTTAGGGAAAATTAATAAACTGCTAATTAACCTAATCATTAAATAATGGTGAAAATCAATGAAAAATAAATCACAAGGAGAAAATTATCAATGATCCAGTAAAAATTAAGAAATTTACTTGATTCTATACAACAAATTTGGAAACATGAATTAAATGGATAATAAATAGTAAGACATAAAATTTATCAAAATTGAATCCAGAAGAGGTAGAAATCTTAATGGATCTGTTGAGTAGAAAAATGTATTGGGTTTTTTAAAAGGTACCACGTTAAATAGTACTATAGTCACACATTATAATGTACTTAACCTTAAAGAAAAAAATGGTATAGAGGCCAGGCATGGTGGCTCACACCTGTAATTTCAACACTTTGGGAGGTCAAGGCAGGTGGATCACCTGAGGTCAGGAGTTCAAGATCAGCCTGACCAATATGGTGAAACCGTGTCTCTACTAAAAATACAAAAATTAGCCATATGTGGTGGAGGGCGCCTGTAATCCCAGCTACTCCAGAAGCTGAGACAGGAGAATCGCTTGAACCCGGGAGGCGGAGGTTGCAGTGAGCTGAGATTGTGTCACTGCACTCCAGCTTGGGCAACAGAGTGAGACTCCGTCTCAAAAAAGAAAAAATGGTACAGAGATGAAACTATGCCAGAGCACATGATATGAAAAGAAGAAAAACTTTTCAGTTTGTATGTATAAAATGAGTTTAGTATCAATAACCAACGGCACAGCCAAAACTGTGCACAAAAAAACTGCTGACCAGTCTTACCTGTATAAATATAAAAATTCTAAATAAAATATTAACAAACAAATTCAGTAGCATAAAAGAATGATATACCATGACCAAGAAGAATCGCATGCAGGAATGTAAGAATAATTTAATATTTGGGATTTTATTAATATAATTTATCAAATTATTAGGTCGGTGTAAAAGCAATTGTGGTTTTTTTCCGTTAAGAGTAACTAAAAGTAATGGCAAAAACCACAGTGACTTCTACACCAACCTATATAGCAGATCTAAGAAGAAAAACCACATGAACATCCCCAGAGATGTTGAAAAGCCGTTTGACAAATTTCAACTTCTAGTATCAATTTTTTGTAATTCTTAATAAAATAGGAATGTTTGTGTACTTCCTTAACACAATAGCACTTATTTACTTTAGTCTCAGATCCAGCATCATGCTATATGTGAAAATCATTCCAAATAAAATCTGAAAAAGGGCCGGACACAGTGGCTCATGCCTGTAATCCCAGCACTTTGGGAGACTGAGGCAGGCAGATCACTTAAGTCTATGAGTTTGAGACCAACCTGGCCAACATAGCAAAACCCCACCTCTACTGAAAATACAAAGTGGTGCCACATGCCTGTAATCCCAGCTTCTGGGGTGACTGAGGCATGAGAATTGCTTGAACCCAGGAGGCAGTGGCTGCAGTGAGCTGAGATTGCACCACTGCATTCAGTTTGGGCAACAGAGCAAGATTGTCAAAAAAAAAAAACCTGAAAAAGGAAATAATCCCCACTACTATTATCACTGGCAATTCATACTGTTCTGGAGACACTAGCCAATTCAACTAAATAAAAGGCAAAAATTAAAAGTGCTATGTTAAAATTATAAAAGAGGAGTTGAAGTCATCACTGTTGGCTGCTGATTGTATACTGGAAAACCAAGAGAATCAACTGAAAAACTACTACATGAAACATGAGAATTCACCCAAATTATCAGTTACAAAATTAATTCACAGAAATAAAAAGCTTTATAAGTAAAAATAAGATATACTCATTTACAACAGCAACACAAAAGATGAAATATTTTAAGATAAACAAAAATAAATATGCAAAAGTTGTATGAAGAAAACTCTAAAATGCTCCTGAAGAATACAAAAATGTTTGCTTTTCTCATCAGGTGTTTAATATACCTATGCTTATTTTTCCTAGATATATGAATCTAATTTTTTTCCATATTAATATTAATATATGGGTTCTGGAACAAATGGGTCTCCAAACCTCACTGATTTGTAATGCCAGAAAATTTTTTCCCAAATTAATCTGTACATTTAATGCAACAAACCAATAGGAAGATTTTTTTTTAAATGAGACAAGGAGATTCTCAAGCTTATATGGACAAAAAATATATATTAATACATCCAGAATATTTCTGAAAAAGAATAATGAGAGAGGCTAGCCACACTAGAGACAGCCTCTGTACTTAAAAGTGTAATTGTCCTCTATGAATAGACAAGCTGATCAATAAAGCCAAGTAGAAAGCCCAGATATAGTCCAAATTAGGCATTTTGTTTATGATGAAAATGGCATCTCAAGTCAGTGCAGAAAGGGGGATGTTTGGTAAGCATCTAGAAAAAAATAAAGTCGGATCCATATCTCACTCCTAACATCAGGAAAAATTACAAATGGATCAAAGATAAAAATGCACAAAATAAAACCACTAAAGTGATCAAGAAACGTGAGAACATTTGTAATGACCTGGGAGGGGGAAGGCAATACATATAAAATTCAAATACCATTCAGGCCAAAATACCGCAAGACAATAGAAAAACTGCAGGAAATAACACCACATGTCACGAAGGGCTAATTTCCTCAATATGGCTACATAGGTCCTACAAATTCTGAGAAAAACATCAAAAACCCAATAGAATACTATGCAAAGGATAGGAACAAAGAGTTCACAGAAAAGGAAATACAGACATGTAAAATTTATCATATAAAAAATGCTTAGCATTCCCAGAATAAGAGAAATGCAAATGACATCCACACTGAGATGAGGTGTCAGAGAGCAAAGATCCAGATGTTTTTTATAACGCGCTGGGTGAAAGGTTATGGGAAAACAGACTCGCTTACATTTCTGGTAGGCATATACATTGATAAACTACTGAGGACATTTCAGTATTTATTAAAATTAGAAATGTATATTTCATTTGACCCAGAGTTTGTACCTTCGAGGATTTATCCTACAAACACACATAAATGGGAAAAGATATGTGTACAGATTATGGATGGCAGCACTGTTTCAACAGCGAAAGAATATCTACCATTTAATTTCCATAATGAAGAATTGTTTTTAAAAATTGTGATACAACCAAACTAAGGAATACCATGCAGGTGTAAAGTGAAGGAGGACACATTTTGTGTACTGATGTGGAAAGATTCTAAATATATATACTTATGTGAAAAAATAATATGTATAAAAGTATATATAGCATGCTATCGTTTGTGTAAAAGTAACAAAACAAGAAAATATATTTGTACTTACTTGTGTATGTATTAAATATCTTGGAAAGGACACAAAATAAACTAATAGTAGTTTTTCTGTGGGGAGGGAAATTGGTGGCTTCAAGACAAGAGGGAAGAAAACTTTCCAAAATCTTTTGATTTTGGACCACATGAACATACTGTGGTCCAAAAATATAATATTTTATATTTCATATTGAAATATAAAATAAATACAAATTATAGGATATTGCTATGAATTGTTAATGGAACAAATTTGAAAATAAATTTAAAATAGGCAATTCTCTAGGTAAATATAAATTATCAAACATTCCAAAAAGAAAAGGAAATTCAATCAGTAGTCACATATCTACCTTTTTGTAAAAGTAGCATATCTGGACTCTCTTACAAGACAGTTATGGTTCCTAACCAGCCAATATCAACTATTCCACAGATTGGAAAGAAAGACAAAGCCCTATCCCTTAACTCATTTTATGATGTTAATGTAACCTTTATACTAAAACAAAGAGAACAGAAAATTATAAGCCAGGCTTCCTTTTGAACATAACATGCTTTGAACATAATATGCTGAATAAAATATCAGGAAACCCAAACCAGAATATGTATTTTAAATGCTTCATGACAAATATGGTTTAATCCAGGTGTATTTTTAAAATAAAAATTAGAAAATATATAAATTACAAAAACATTTTTAAGATACATAGGAAGAATATGTATATTTTAAATATCCCATGCATTATACACACATACACACACATTTCCGATAAAGACCCAGGTGTGAAAAGCAAATCCTTAATACATTTAAAAGAAAATAGAGAATCCATTTATGACTTCAGTTGGAAGAAAAACTTTTTACACTAAGAAAAAAAAAAAAAAAGCACAGATAATAAAGGAAAATTTGAGAAATGTGACCACATAAACCTTTTTAAATTCTATGCAAGAAAGGAAAACATGTAAAGTTTTCTTAAAAGCCAGAAGCCAGAAGAGTATATTTATAATGCATAACTGACAAAAAGGATTGGTATTCTGGATATACTTTTTATCATTCTTTTTAATTGATTTTTTTGAGACGGAGTCTCATTCTGTCACCCAGGCTGGAATGCAGTGGCATGATCTCGGCTCACTGCAATCTCCACCTCCCAGGTTCAAGCGATTCTCCAGCCTCAACCTCCTGGGTAGCTGGGATTACAGGCATGCACCACCACACCCGGCTAATTTTTATATTTTCAGTAGAGATGGGGTTTCACCATGTTAGCCAGGCTGGTCTCAACCTCCTGATCTCAAATGATCCACCTGCTTCGGCCTCCCAAAGTGCTGGGATTACAGGCTTAAGTCACCACACCCAGCTATATTTTTTAAATATAGACTTATAGGTTAAAAAGGCAAGCACTACAGGAAAAATGAACAAAAAATATTAACAGGCATGTCACAGAAGAGTAAGCTCAATCAGCCTACAGACACTTCAAAAGTAACTCAACTACACTGGTAATCAAGAAAATGTTTGAAAAGGTATAAAATTTCTCACCCAACGAATTGAAAAAAAAAAGTGTGAAACTACTTGCCACCTGCTGGCAAGAATGTTGGGAACCAGTTTATCTCATTCACCACAAGAGCCTAAATTAGTGTAACCATTTTGCATCATGTTTTGAAAATATCTAATAATGTTAAACCTGCACATACCCTGTGACCACATAATTCCATTTCACCCTTGTGTACAACTTGACATTTATAAGAAAATTCATTGCAGAACTGTTTGTAACAGTAACAAATTAGGAACATTTTGAATGTTTATCCATACTGAATACAATTTTATATAGTCATATCATGAAATACACTAATATACAGTTAAAGGAATGTGTTTGATCTACAGTATAGGTACCCATATCAATAAACTTTGAAAACATGTTTAACTAAAAAATCAACATACATATGATCTCCTTCTGTCAAATGGTAAAATACATAAAATAATGTTATAGGTTGTTTATGTGCATGCATACATGATCAAAATATAAACACATGGACAAAACGGGAACATACCTTGCTGTTGTGACTGAGTCTGGGGAATGACAGAGGACCAAAAAGATGAAGCGGTGGGCTTCCTGTAGCTGTAATTGGTTTTTTTAATGTC
The DNA here is from genome assembly GCF_009761245.1 of Sapajus apella. Lineage (NCBI taxonomy): Eukaryota > Metazoa > Chordata > Mammalia > Primates > Cebidae > Sapajus > Sapajus apella. The sequence goes on from NW_022436945.1 coordinate 37,214,167, forward strand.
ATGGCCAAATTTTAATATTTCACATATCTGGATTGTGGGCCTGTGCGTATAATTCACTCTTCAAGTCTCTGTAGAGATCTGACCTTGTCTGGCTTCTTTTCAGATGCAGAAGCTCTTATCCTGAATCTGCACAGCCCAGTGATTTCAGCCATATTACCTGTGCCCAGTGTGCTGACTGTGGACCTCCTCTGGGACCTTCCTTCTCTGGTTCTGTCCACCTGTCATAACATTTTATTTCTCCATGTTGGACCTATTAGTTTCACCTCACAAAAGGCCATTTGCCATGACCATACCAGGAAGATAGAATATTTGCTGCCCCACTCAATTTCCTCCAAGCAAGTGAGGCCTGTCCAGTCTCCATCTGCGCGGTCACCTGAGGATGGGCCTGTGTCCCTCATTCTCTGCCTAGCCTCTGCTATGAAGTGGGTCTTCATTGTGTCCTGTGCCATTACTGGCATTGAGTTTTGAGTTACAGAACTGATCCTTTCTCATTCGTATTTCTAGATTTCCTCAACATCCCACAGCAGAGCATAATGACACAAATACCTCTTACCTAGTTTCTAGTTCTGACTCTACGTTTACCCACAGTTAATGTTTATCTACAGCTGGAAATTTAAACTATGAGCAGTTCTGATCTGAGTTTGGTATTTTGGCTATTCAACTCTTTCTTTTGCTTCCAAAGAACAAAGAAGGTGGGGCAGCATGTGTTTTTCTTTGTGTTTTTAATGAGTATAACCTAAGTTCCTGATGATCGAGTTTATACTTGGTGCAAAGGTTATAATGAGCAACACGAATACAGACTCCAGGCTAGGAATGGTGGCTCACACCTGTAATCTCAGCACTTTGGGAGGCAGAGCCAGCCTGATCACTTAAGCTCAGCAGTTCAAGACCAGCTGGGCAACAAGGTAAAACCCCATCTCTATTAAAAATACAAAGAAACTACCCAGGCATGGTGGTATGCCTGTAGTCCCAGCTACTCAGGAGGCTGAGGTGGGAAGATAGCTTTGAGCCCAGGAGGTCAAGACTTCAGTCAGCTGTGATCGAGCCACTGCACTCCAGCCTGGGTGACAGAGCGATTCCATGTCTCAAAAAAAAATTATAGGCTGGGCGCGGTGGCTCACGCCTACAATCCCAGCACTTTGGGAGGCTGAGGTGGGTGGATCATGAGGTCAAGAGATCGAGGCCATCCTGGTCAACATGGTGAAATCCCGTCTCTACTGAAAATACAAAAATTAGCTGGACATGGTGGTGCACACCTGTAGACCCAGCTACCTGGTAGGCTGAGACAGGAAAATTGCTTGAACCCAGGAGGTGGGGGTTGCGGTGAGCCGAGATCGTACCATTGCACTCTAGCCTGGGTAGCAAGGGTGAAACTCCGTCTCAAAAAAATAATAATAGTAATACACACACATACACACACACACACACACACACACACGTACATGTAGAGAGAGAGAGAGAGATTATATATATATACACACACACACTAGAGAGAGAGACTCCATTGGCAGAATGTACCTTGGAGTCTCCCTATGTTGGAGTTGAAATCCTTTCAGGAGAAACATATTTCTGAAATTATAATGAAAGTTGATGGAAATGATCTGATACAAATATATCTGATTTACAACTTCACATAAAATATATAGTTGGGATGTAATAATATTTTAGAACTAATATAGTTTTTTAGCTGGTTAAAGTCTTTATAAGTACTTCTCAGAAATTTTGAAAATGTCCACAAATACATTGAATTACCTCTTGTCTCAACAGACGTTCTGCCTGATTTCTGGTAATGTTTCTATGGTACCACCTGTAAAAGCAATAAAAATGATATTTAAATTTTATATTCAATTTTTTAGAAAAAAATGCTTCATTTTCTTCATTTTTAAGAACTTACTTCAGAACTGATCTTAGAAAGCTGATTTATTTCAAAAAAAATTCAGATAAACAATAATATACTATTATGAGTTAAGTTTAATATAATTTTATTTTCAAGCCAATATCTATCTAGTTCATTCTATCATATCTCAATTCAACTTCCTGACATACACTTAGTATATCCTTATGAATGATTTAACTTCTTATAAATTTCCATGAAAGGTATGTGGTAAAGACCTCGTCATCTTGAACAAACACTGTTTGAGTTTTGGCAGACAAACGAAAACAATACTTATTTCTGTCTTTCCTCTCAGAAACTTCCTATTTACATGTTTTTATAGGTGATTTGTTATCCTTTCCAAAATTTAAAGCCTATTCTTACTTTTCTGACACTCCTAAGTACATGATGTCATAGTATAGTCAGTGGTTAGTAGATGTTCTCACTTGTAAGTGGGAACTAAACAGGGGGAACACATAGCCACAGAGATGGAAAGAATGGACACTGGGGGCTCCCAAAGCAGGGAGGATGAAACAGGGGTGAGAGTTGAAAAATGACTTATACAATAAAATGTTCACTATTTAGGTGATGGGTACACTAGAAACCCAATATCCACCATTACAAAATATACTGTTGTAAAAAAACATGAACATGTACCCCCTGGATCTAAAATAAAATTTTTTAAAAATCAAAAAATAGGATACATGGAACAACCAATACACAAACTTGCTCTAGCACTCTCTCCTGCCCCATCTCTCTCCTGAGTCTCCCCTCACTCACTAAGCTTGTCTCATTGGAATTCTTTTCTTCTTCAGATTCACCAACCCCCTTTCTGCCCCCAATCATGCTGTTTTCTCTGCATGAAACATATCATTAAATGACTTTAGAATATCCGAAGCACATGTAGTAAACATAGTTAACCAATATTAACTAATAAGCTAAACATACAGTTTGATATGATAATACCTAGTCCGTAAGCAAGTGTTGTACAGGAAGGAGAAAGAATAATGGTAGAACAAAAGAGAGAGAAAGGAACCCTAAAAGTTTTTCTTTTCAAAACAAGACTTAAAAAAAAAATTAACACTTCACGAATTTGTGTATCATCCTTGAGCAGGGAACATGCTAATCTCTGTATTGTTCTAATTTTTAGTATATGTGCTGCTAAAGCAAGCACTCAAAACAAGATTTTTAAAAAGATGCTAAATTTAATCTAATATTTTCAGATAGATGTATGTGACAAATTCAAGATCCTTTAAAATAATTCAGAATTCTATCAGGCAGGAAAGAGACTGAACAAATAGAACTTAGAGGAGGCAAGAGCACAGTATTTCAGAATTTCATCTATTTAAATCAGAGGATAAAAGTTAGAAGGCTTTTTAAAAATATATGTATGAGTAAAACTGTAATTCTTACACCTAGACAACACTAATTATAACTAAGACCAAATGATGTGCACGAAGGAGTTAGGGACAGGTATCCTATTGATATTTTTTTTCTAAATCCAGCATGTCCAGCGATGGGTGAGTAGAAACATCCTGTATGTTGTATGAATACCTCCAGTCCCATGTCCCAATCTCAGGTTTCTGATCAATAAGTAAACAATATTGTGTTCCTGAATTTTTGATCTAGAAACCCCATTAGATCTGAGAAGGTTAATCTTCTTCCCTTAGTAAGTGACTTTCTAATTGTGAGCGGATTAACGATTCTATGTAGAGATACTGAGATAAATGAAACTCATACTTCTGTACAGTTCAGGAACAATCAATATGTTTGGTATTTAAAATATCTATTATTTTAAGATAATCTGGCATATTAGATTTTTGTCTCTGTTTTTAAAGGGCATAATTAATTTTAAACTTGTTATTTGAAGTTGAAGAGAATTTGACTTGTTTTTAAAATGGTATTTGTATGGTTACAAGAACTTGATTTCCACATTTATAAGGTTAGCTTATTAGATTTCCAGGATCATTTAAAGACTTATATAGGGCTTATTATAATTGCAAATTTGCCCTGTCAGGCATGTGTTGAAAGAAAACTGAATTTATTCAGTTATTAATGCAAATTAAGTTTTCAAAAATTTAATTAACTGAGCTCATAAATAGGACTGATTGTTCAATGATATTTAGTATCTTGAGTTTGAATTAAGGTGATTGTTCTTATTTCTTTAGATTTATGTATAGTATATCAAATTTTATAAGTTGAATTTGAGGACTTTCTGAAAACTAGGTTTCTACATTGTAACGTTGATCATTTGGGTATTCATTTAAAGCCAAAGTAGCCATAAATCTTTCTATGCCTAAAGATTCCCCTGAAATATCAGAACTCCACATTGACACAGCATTCCTTCCACTATACCCCACCCTCCTCCCAACACACACTCCCTCTACCACCTTTAGACCTCAAGTCACTTCCTCAGAAAGCTCTTCCCCAACATCCCTCATCTAAACTATATCTCCTGCCCTGTTTTCTCCCACAGTGTCCAATACTGTTCCTTCAAAATACTACAATTTTTTATTTTTTTTTCTCAACTTTTATTTTAAGTTCCAGGGTACATGTGCAGGATGTGCAGGTTTGTTAGGTAGGTAGATGTGTGCCATAGTGGTTTCCTGCACAGACCGTCCCATTGCCTAGGTATTAAGCCCAGCGTCCATTAGCTATTCTTACTGATGCTCTCTCTCCCCTTGCCACCCCCGCCTCACCCCCCGCCCCAGGCTCCAGTGTATCATAACACTACAATTTAAAATTGTACATTTATTTGTGGACTTAGAGTTGTTTAATGTCAGTTTTTCCCCAAGCAACTATAAGTTCCATCTGCATATTTCATGTTGTAATATCTGGAACATCAGAAGTGTACAATAAATACAGATGGAACAAATAAGGTGATTTGAGGACTGAAGTAACAAAGGAATGTTGAACACCTGTAATACTAGGCAGGGTGAATTAAACTGTAAATGTTTTTCCAGGTAGTTTTATGGTTTATGAAATAATAATAATCACTAGAATGTATTAATGGTTTATTATTAATAGATACTATAGGTATTATTGTCTCTGCTTTTCAGATCAGTCAAAGGTTTAGAGACATTAGGTAACTCCACCAAGAACCAAAGCACTAGTCAGTCCTGATGCCAGGATTTGGACCCAGGTTGCTCCCATTTCTGTACTCATGCTCTAATACTTCAACCTAGGGCAGTAACTTTTGTACAATCATTAGAACAGTGCTTGGTACATAGTAAGTGATCAATAAATTTCAGTGATCAATAATGATAACTATTTTATCTACATTTTGATAAACCTGTTTTTAGAAACAGCAATAAAATGAAAAATGAGTTTTCTCATAATTAAAGACATTTAAAAAAGGATGATTTTTTAAAAAAACATAGGTAAATCAAGGCCCAAGAAAATGAGGTAGCAGTTGTAACCCCAGAGTAGTTTAATTGAGATGATCCAACATCCACAGTGTAAACAAGTTGTTATGGCCAGAGTCTAGGCCTTGTCTAGACAGGGGAATCAATGAGTAAATGAAGAATAAAAGGGAAGAAAGTAACATTCCTGGGCAGTGAGTGTCCATTCGCTAACCACCCAGCACTGTGTTAGCTACCTTCACAAATGTCTCCTTTAATTGCCTGGAAAATTCAAATGATATGAAAAAAAGTTTTATTTTTCTAAGCAAGAGATCTTCATATAATATTTGTAAATACATACAAAATCTCCTCTGACCTGGCCTTGCAAGAGGCCTGTTTTTCTTGGTCAGCTTCAGCTCGGGGTAGTGGTGAGACCCCAAGTGGACATGTTCTTGAGTAGATAGCTGCAGAACCATTGTGTTTTTTTTTTTCTTTTTTTTAAATAGAGATAGGGTCTCACTGTGTTGCCTAGGATGGCCTTGAACTCCTGAGCTTATGCAATTCTCCCACCTCAGCCTCCCAAAGTGCCAGGATTACAGGTGTAAGCCACCATGCCTGGCCTCTTTCTTTTTTAATTTTTAAAAATTTTCATGCTACAAAACCATTCAGGACATAGGCATGGGCAAAGGCTTCATGACTAAAACGCCAAAAGCAATGGCAACAAAAGCCAAAATAGACAAATGGGATCTAATTAAACTAAAGAGCTTCTGCACAGCAAAATAAACTATCATCAGAGTGAAGAAGCAATGTACAGAATGGGAGAAAATTTTTGCAATCTATCTGACAAAGGTCTAATATCCAGAATGGACAAAGAACTTAAACAAATCTACAAAAAAAAGACAACCCCACCAAAAAGTGGGCAAAGGATATCAACAGACACTTCTCAAAAGAAGACATTTATGCAGCCAACAAACATGAAAAGGTGCTCATCATCACTGGTCACTAGAGAAATGCAAATCAAAACCACAATGAGATACCATCTCATGCAAGTTAGAATGGCAATCATTAAAAAGTCAGGAAACAACAGATGCTGAAGAGGATGTGGAGAAATAGGAACGCTTTTACACTGTTGGTGGGAGTGTAAATTAGTTCAATTATTGTGGAAGACAGTGTGAAGATTCCTCAAGGATCTAGAACTAGAAATACCATTTGAGCCATCAATGCCATTACTGGGTATATACCCAAAGGATTATAAATCATTCTACTCTAAAGATACATGCACATGAATGTTTATTATGGCACTGTTCACAATAGCAAAGACTTGGAATCAACCCAAATGCCCATCAATGATAGACAGGATAAAGAAAATGTGGCACATATACACTATGGAATACTATGCAAACATAAAAAAAGAATGCGTTCATGTCCTTTGCAGGGACATGGATGAAGCTAGAAACCATCATTCTCAGCCAACTAACACAAGAACAGAAAACCAAACACTGCATATTCTCACTCATAAGTGGGAGTTGAATAATGAGAACACATGGACACAGGGAGGGGAACATCACATACCACGGCCTGTTGGGGGTTGGGGGCTATGGGAAGGATAGCATCAAGAGAAATACCTAATGTAGATGATGGGTTCGTGGATGCAGGAAACCACCATGGTACGTGTATACCTATGTAACAAACCTGCACTTCTGCCTATGTACCCCAGAACTTAAAATATATTAAAAATTTCAAAAAAAAAATAAAAACAATAAAAATTAAAATTAAAAAATTGTCATGCTAATCTTCTCTGTATCATTCCAATTTTAGTATATGTTCCACCACAGTGAGCACTTTGGAACTCTTTTATAAGGAAGGTGGGTTCAGTCACCTGAGGACTTTGTTTTACTGGAGATTAGAATCTTGGGAAGAGCTAAATGGCTCCAACAGAGACATGAGGCTGAGTGAAGGTGGGAAAAGAGAGAAGAGGTCCTATGATGGAGATGAGGTGAGTGACTGGAGAGAGAACAGAAATAGCTAATTGAGAAATCTAATAGAGTGATATAGATTTGTCATGTGTCCTGAAGTCATCTCCTTCTCTCCTCCAATAAAGTCTACATTATTCACCAAAGCTTTTGAAATTGGATTTGTTTTAGCAGAGATGTACTGAGTTAGATCTCCAGGTGGGCTCTATTAGTAGCAAGACCAACCAAGGAGTTTCTCTCATTCAACTGTATTTACTGCCTGGTTCTCAGAAAAGCACTTGTCTTAATCCTCAATGCATATTACCTACTGCCACCTGGTGGAAGCATATGCTAATTGCAAGATAAGTGCCCAAGCGGGATGGAGGTGGGGGGAGATCCTCAAACCAAAAATCTAAATTTATTTAAAAATATGACTAGTCTCATTTCTGCTGCTCTCTACCTGTAAAGTCTTCTGTCAATCTTCTTATCTGCAAAATGAGGGGCTAAAAAAGTGATTGCTAGGATTTCCTCCATCTTCCAAATCTATAACTGTAACAAAAATAGATTTCAAGCAGAGCTCTAGTGAATATGCCAAAGGGTTCTTCCAAACTACAGCATTTAGCCTAGTTCATATCTTCAGCTATTTCTAAAACATATAAAAACATGAGCCAAAATGTAATTCATCTATACAGTTAAGTCCAATTTACCACTCACTGCAAATTTAATGTCGTTTTTTAAACTAAACTTTATAGTAGAATATACAGTAAAACAAGTGCCAGATGAGTGTTTGGTTTCAGTCTGTCACTGCTAAAACAGAAAAAGTGGCTATACAAAACAGAACAAAAATAAGTTTAAGAAAAAGAAGTTTCTGAATCAACCATGATAAGGATCAAAGATCTTTTTATTATTAATGCTGTCAAATGTGTTACTTTCTTTTCCTTTTACAGACCAAAAACAGTATCTATACTTACAAGCTGCCAAAATGTCCCTGATATTCATAGGTTAACCATGGGCCATATTTTGGGGAAGACTTACTCATATATTTCTAAATTAGTTATTTTGTTTTCAGTCACATAGTTGCTTGGGATTAAGCCTTCATTCCTGTAACAAAAGAAAAAGCAAAAATCAAAATGCTTGGCATGTTTGTGGCATTATCACAGTCGCAATCCTTTTAAAACTGTAAGGATCTCAGGAGAATCAAATTCATTTTACTGATTAAATTGCTAAAAAGAGAAAAAAGTTTTTTTCATTTCTAACTCAACAAAAATCTCTGTACAAGAAATGTATTAAGAGCCCGACTTGCAGTGTGAATACTTTAAGAGTTTTTACGACCCCACAATCTTTTTAGAGAGAAAAGAGGGCATGCACTTAAACGGTCATCTGATGTCATAGTGACTAGGTTAAAAACACAGCAATTACAAAGATACTGCCTTCATTCTTTTCAATTGCTGAAAAGTATTCCGTAGTATAGGTATTCTAGTTTAGCCACTTCCCTAGTAGGATCAATGCCATAAAGAAATCCTTGAACATGCCTTCTTGTACAAAAGTAAGAATATTTCTCAAAGATAGATAGCAAGGAGGGGAATTGCTAAGTCACAGGACATGTGCATCTTTCAGGATATGCAGTAAATTTCCATCAAAGTAGGATACACCAACTTACACACCTATCAGCATGGTAGAGGTTTCACTTTCCCTATACCTTAACCAACTTTTGAAATTACAAAAAGATCTCCAAGACATATTATTAAGAAATAAAAGTAAGTTGCAGAATCATTCATAAAGTATGATAAGATTTAGGTAAATTAATTCTACAAACAATACCATATATTTTGATATGTGAATGTAAGCACACTGAAAATAATCTGAAAATATACTAAATGCATAATAATATTTACTTTTGGGGAAACACTTGGGTTTGAAGGTAGTGGCAAAGCAGAATTTTGACATTAATGTTTGCATATTATATTTTTTTAAAGACTCTATTGACTTACTAACCGTGAATTCAAAAATTCAACTTTTAAGTCTGAGGCATGCCAATACCCACCTGCAGGTGTGGCTAATTACACAGTCCTGAACCTACTAATGCCTCTTTTGCCATTGAAAAGTCTCCATCACATGTTGAGAACTGTTAAAGAGGGCCACATCATTGAGAAAATGTAGTTGAAGAAAGAGGTATGTAATTTACATGCTTGTAATACTTGGATACTTATAACCTCTAAATCTTGGCAAATATCAGAAATCAATGCCAGCCTTCTCTCTCAGGAATTCCAGATATTCCTCGGAATTCCTCTCAACTCAGGACTCTAGTCAGGCGTTAACCATCTGTTGCAACTGACACAATGAAACCCATCTGCATCCCAGGGTCTTTTTTCTTTCTAATCTCACTCAGCAGCGACTGCAAAGTTTGCTTCCAAAACTAGTTATTGTAAAAACATAAAAGTGAATAAGATACTACTTCTGTTCTTACCTTAGAGCTTAACAGGAGAAAAAAAAAAAACCAACAAATTTCCAAATAAAAGTACAAATCAGAATAAGAAACTACATTGTCAGAATTATTATTTTCATCGTACAAATAAAAAAACAAAAACTCAGAGAGGGTAAGTGACTTGCCCAGGGACACACAATAGTAAGTGACAGCATCAGGATGTGAAGCCGGGTGTATCTGGTTCTGAGGCTGTGCCTGAAATCACTGTTCTCTCATTCTCTCACATACCTTGCAGGAGAGGGGACTGGTTCCATTTCATGCAGAGGGAAGAGTTACAAGCCTGAGTCACTAAATAGTCTTCTTGGTGTTGGGAACTGGATACTAAGTCATATAAGTGTCTTACCCCAAACGGTCTCTTGCCTTCCACCAGTGAGGATTATATTTCTCCAATATCAGGTATTCTTCTGATCTCCTTAAGGCTAAATTACAAGGTTCTCTGGGCAGAAAATCATAAAGTGCCTTGACCTGGATCTTCTCTTCAGCAACCTCAGAGGGTGGCAGAGGAGGCAGTGGCTTTCGTTTCAACGGTTGCACACGGCCCCTGTTGGACTGTGAAAACCAAGAAGTGAGTTGTTTTACTATCATTTTAATAATCTGTACTTAAAAAAATAGGGATAAAGCATCTTGCCTTCTGCCTCACTTTTCTTATCCAGCTATACCAAGGCAGAAGCCAGGATGGGATAAATGTAGGAAAGGACTAACTGTAAAGCTCCTTTTGGATCCAGCAACACACTCATCATTTTTACATTTTTGAGATCACAAGTTCTCTCGCCAGCATTGTACTAGATTTTTTTCATATCAAAAGTCTCAAAAGATGATGTACTCTTCTTCAATAGTCTCACCTTGTTTTAAGAATTTTTTCTCTCTTGGAAGAAGAAAAATGGCCTTTTTCTTTTCATGTGGTGGCAGCTTGTGCTTGGGTTTACCATACTTCCTAAGAATGCTGTTTTCACTGAAGTGAAAATTAATCTCAGCCTCAAAATGACAGGAGCCAAAATATGTTTTTCCCCCACTCGTTTCCCATTAGCAAGTTCTGTCTTTAAATATAGGTAGCCAATTTTAACTGGTCTTTTTTTCCCCTTTGACTTTCTTCTAGAACATTCCTTCACAAATTATTGAGCACTTATTTTGGGCCAAGCCTGATCCTAGATTCTGGGCAACAAACAGCACCTCATGAATGAGGATTCTAAAAAGACAACCTTCTCCATTCCCCTCTTGCCTGCCAAAATGATACTCACTCGCTTCTCATTTGACAGTTGGCTGAGCCACGGCCTGCGACGCTGGGTGTACTTTTCTGGAAGCTCCTCATCTGTGCTCAAGCTTATGTGTGTTCTCACTTGTCTGACATTGAAAAGCAATCATGTTACAAATAATTATTTGTACAAAAGGTATCTATAGATCCACTAGATTTTCACAGAAAGAGTAGAAAAATCCAGGTCTCTTTCCAACTGCTTTTTCATTTAGAAGGCTTCCTAATTCCATCTCCCTGGGCAAATTACTAGTTTTAGGAACTTAAGTTTTCTTACACAGGAACTAGAGATGCTAAGAGTGTCGAGTTGTTATAAAACAAAATTGCGAAAACATGTCACATTCCCAGTAGAGTCTGGTGCATCTTTGGGGCATAAATTATAATCATGGGAATGAAAACTTACTCTGTATCTGGCTTGGTGCTTGTCCTTTTATATGCATTACCTCATTTGATGGTGTCTTTTTGTTATAAATAGACATGGTATAGTGATTAGGAACATGAGTTTGAATCCAAGCTCCACCATTTCATAGAGTGGCCTTGGGTAAGCAATGTAACCTTTCTAAGCCTCAATTTCCTCATCTGTAAAATGGGGATTGTAAAAAAAAAAAAAAAAGTAGGTGTTTTGAGAACTACATGAGTTAATAAAAATAAATCTTTTAGCATAGTATCTGATATACAGGACACTCCTGTTAAATGTTAGCTTTTTCTGTTAACATGCTGCCTTGGATTTAATTCTTACAGAGTTATTTACTGCCATCAAAGTATAAGATACACTGATAGTTTTGGGGAGACAGATAACTAAGAGAGGATTCTTGCCCTTAAAGGGCAAAAATTACCTATTGGAGCACAGACCTATAAACAACATACACGAAATAAAAATTAAGTGGAGAACCATGCCGCCCACTGTGGGAACACAATGGAATGAACCACTAAGTCTAAAGGATCAGGAAAGGATCCCAGATGACCTGGCATTTGACCTAGACCTTTAAACAAATAGGCGTTCAACAGGGAGAAAATGAGAGAAGGGTTCCCAGGTAGAGAGAACAGCAGGTGCAAACAGAAATGGTGACTCCATAGGTAATAAAGAAACTGAATTAAATAATTTTCAAAAAATTGCCCTCGGAAGTAGACTTACCGCTTCTGCACTGAACAGCAACAGCAGCAACAGAAAACCGACTGGATGGTGTTATCTGAAAAGCAGATCATTCTTAGCTGTTAGAAAGCCATGAGTATGTGATATTGAGGGTGTCTCTAAGAGGAGGGAGATATGAATTGTTATAAAGCGTATGAAAGTCTCTATCACGCCTTCCTTCACTAGTAGAAGACAAGTAACTGTCACTCAAGCAAAGAATAAGTTCCTGGCACGTTGGCCAGTGTGGTTTCCCTTCTCAGGCTCTTCTCCTCAGGTCTGGTTTTTGCATTTCCTCAGTCTGTGAGTGATAAATGACCAGTGTATTCTCTTTTATCTTTGTCAGGACTAATGTTGGCTAATAAATGTACAAGAGAATAGGATTTCAAAAGCAATGCTCCCCTAGGAAATCTGTTAGCAGGGATTTTGAATTAGGTCTGTCAATTTTTTAAATGAAATTGATTAACCTATAGGCTTTTTTTTTTAATTCCATCAACATTTCAGTGGAATTTTATTTATTCTTTTTTTATTTATTGTAATTTAAAAATGGTTCTAAACCTTAGCTGCATGTTAGAATTATCTGAGGAGCTTTAAAAATATTCTGGAGCATAGGTCATACCCTGCATACCTCGGACCAATAAAATTAGACTATCTGGGGAGGAATCTAGGTATTTTTTTTTCTTAACTTTAAGTTCTGGGATACATGTGCGGAATGTGCAGGTTTGTTACATAGATATACATGTGCCATGGTGGTTTGCTGCACCCATCAACCCATCCATCTAGGCTTTAAGCCCCATGTGCATTAGGTATTCGTCCTAATGCTCTCCCTTCCCTTTCCCCCAATCCCCTGACAGGCCCCAGTGCGTGATGTTCCCCTCCCTGTGTCCACGTGTTCTCATTGTTCAACTCCCACTTATGAGTGAGAACATGTGGTGTTTGGTTTTCTGTTCCTCTGTTAGTTTGCTGAGAATGATGGCTTCCAGCTTCATCTATGTCCCAGCAAAGGACGTGAACTCATTTGTTTTTATGGCTGCATAGTATTCCATAAAACATAGGCTCTTAATATGAATTAAGTTTAAAGATAACAATATTTGAAGAAAGAACTAGCTAGTAAGTCTGGGTTATGCCTACACTTTCATTGTCAAGCTTCATCTTTATTTGTGAGATGATTTTCCCTTTTAAAGTCCATAAATAGGCCGAGGGTGGTGGCTCACGCCTCTAATCCCAGTACCTTGGGATGCTGAGGCAGGCAGGTCGCTTGAGCCCAGGAGTTCAAGATCAGCCTGGGCAACATGGCAGAACCCCAACTCTACCCCAAAAAAATTTTTTTTTAAATATTAGCCAGGCATGGTGGTGCATGCCTGTAGTCGCCAATACTCAGGAGGCTGAAGTTGGAGGATCCCTTGAACCTGGGAGGTAGAGTCTGCAGTGAGTTGAGACTCTGTCTTCAATAAAATAGAGTGAATTAAATTTAAAATAAAGACCAGAAATAAATTTTGAATTTCAAAAGGAAAATTTTCATAAGAGCTGCACTTCCGTATCAGTTCATACTCATATTGACATCAGAAACTAAAGTATTCAGGAGGCAGCAGAGCACCTTAGAGGTGAGCATTCACTTTGAAGGGAGACAGACCCTGGGGTTAGCCCTAGCCACCCGGCTGACTACATCTTGATAAGTCCCTTTACTTCTCTAAATCTTAGTTTTCCCAACTGTAAAAATGAGGCAAATAGTATGTACTCCCTTTGAGAAGCCCTATAAGGCAGAGAATAATGTCTAATTTTATGACTTTGAGTATACTGTTAAATGTTCTGTGCTTCAGTTCCCTCGTCTGTAAAATGGGAATAATAGGATGTCTTAGTAAGGCAATGGTGAGGACTAATTGAATTGATTCATGTAAAACACCTAGGACAACGCCAGGTATACATTAAGAGGGTAATCAAGAAGACTGGCTCTAATAGGATCGTGGTGAAGAACCAATTAGATAACATCTTTTAAAGTCCCTGGAACATAGAGGGATCAGTCAGGATCCCAACAAGAATCAGAAGGCACACTCGAATGGGAATATGTTGAGAAGGATTTATTTATAAAAGGAAGCAATTACAGAGATGTAGGCAGAGTGTAGTAAAACTACAAGGAGAGGGCAGGAATGCAGAGCTGAACCGTCACCACACCTAACAAAGTGAGGAGGGAAGGGAGGGCTACCAGAACCCAGGAAGAGAAGGTATCTGTGGCACAGGTCACCTGGAAAAGAGCACTTATCACTGAGGACACAGATGGTCCAAGGAGACTTCATAGCCAGAAAATCAGGAGGATAAATATCCTTACTCCACTCTCCTTCCCCCCTCCTTGCTGGGCTCTCCATTGGCCTAACCCAGTGAGAAGCCAGATAGTTTTACGTAAACCACACAGGAGCCAAGAGCAGGCTGGTGAAATACAGAGAGTGGACCAGTAGGGAGGGGAGCAGACATGACACAGCCAGCCCAGTCCACCCCTCGGCATCCATTTATTCTTTCTTTTTTCCTTTTAGACATAGTCTCACTGCATTGGCCAGGCTGGAGTGCAGTGGTGCTATCTTGACTCACTGCAACCTCCTCCACCTCCCAGGTTCAAGTGATCCTCCTGCCTCAGGCCTCCTGAGTAGCTGGGATTACAGGCACATGCCACCTTGTCCAGCTAATTTTTTGTAGTTTTTAGTAGAGAAGGCGTTTCTCCATGTCACCCAGGCTGGTCTCCAACTCCTGACCTCAAGTGATCCACCCACCTTGGCCTCCCAAAGTGCTGGGATTACAGGCATGAATCACCGCACCTGACCTATTCTAATGTGGAAATCACATATGCCCTCTTCCATCATCCATTCCATGTTCCCCTTTGCCACTGCCAACACCTTGGCTGAAGATGGTGCCCAAATATTCATTTCTGTAGGATTTGGGTCTTTGTTTAGTCTTGTCTTTGTGGGATTTCTACAGTTTTCCATTGACCGGGACTATTAAGAATACTAAGAAATGAAGCTGATGCATTCCCTAATTTTTAAACAAAGTCCTCTTTGTCTTAATTGTGATGCACGCCCCCAATTATACCCTGTTAATCAGGATAATCACCCCAGCTATACTGACCCCCTTCAGGGCCTATAAATTCAGTAGCATAGGGAATCCCACAGTGGCCAGAGGGCAGTTCAACTTTCAATATTTCCTAATACCAGGATTCTTCTCTTGGCAATGGGGTCTCCAAAACAAAAACCAAGGTCATAGGGAAAGTAAACAACAATACCCAGTTGATTATGAGACAAAATGGTGAGAGAGGCTGCTCCAATCTCCACTGCTTCATTTCCAGACTCATGTGTCCTGGCTATAGAAAAACAAAAGCATATCTGCTGATGGTTTAAGACATTGATTGCATCCTACAGGACCGTACCTGAACTTTGCAAGATGTTGTCTTCCAGATGTGATAGTAATTGAGCCTTTAAAGGGCCATTCTTCTGTTCTATCAAGTCAGCTGCTTTGGAGTTATGGGACACATGGTAAGGTATTCAGGGGACCATTGAACAAGCACCAGTGAGACTAAGAAAAAGCTAACTTCCTTCACGACATGGGTCATCTTGTCAATTTCTGGTTACATCTTCCTATTCTGTCCCTGTTCTAAGAAACTCAACCACATTCCTTTCCGCAAGATCCTTTTGTCACCAATCTCCCAATTTTGTTCCTTCCTAGTTCCCATTGGGAGGCCAATTTGTTTTTACCATTGCCCATGAATCAAGGTAGATCAATGCCTCAAACTATCTTTTTCCCTAACAAAATGAATAAACATATGTGTTTCCTGAAGTTCTGGGAGGGCTTTATTTCAACACTGTCTACCAGGCTACCTCTGAATGAGGCTGTAGTACAATGGCTATTTCCTGTTGGTACACATTTATGATGCAGATCTTCCTGTAAATCAAGCCAGAGATTTTTCTTCCATTAGCTGTTGGAGAACTACCCAGGAGGCCACTGGTGTGAGTTGAAGTAGAAGCAGAAAGAGCAAGTACAATGTGAGTAGATGTTGCATGCTTATGAAGCTTTCTGGAAGCTTCTGGATCTGCTAGGGCCCACTTTCAAATATGACACTTCTAGATTAGGATAGAAAACTAGCCTGATTTCATAGTTCATTGAATCAGATAACACTCAGCTCATGATAGGCAGCTTGGATCACATAAATATTTGATGATCTGTGATTAAGCATTTACTCTTTACCAGTAGCAAGTCAGGAGCTACTTTTGAAATGGAAAATAATTATCAGCACAGAGTCAAGGCATTACTCCTTATTCCTAGAGGTTTGTGCTGCAATTTTCTTGTTGGGACTTTCCTGAAACTCCATAAAGCCAGCATCTTGCCCTCTCTTTGCCCTCTATCCCAAGCACTACCAATGACAATTTGAGTAATTGATAACCTTTCTCCCAGCAAAGGGTATCTCTGGACCTCTAAATATATGACCAAATAAATCCCAGACCCAACGCTGAATCTGCTTCCTAGAGCCACTTCTGATATCAATTACTGTATTAGTTGAGGTTACAAGAGGAAACATGACATACTTAGACTAACTTTGAAAGCGTTATTTTAAAGGGACTAGTTACAAAGTAGTGAATGGGGGTAAGGAAACCACAAAAGATACACAGGAACCCAGGTCCAGCAGGAGTGGAACTATCACCACCCCTAGGTTCAAAAGGACCAGGATGGGGAGAGAGAGTAGCGGTAGAGCAGATATCACTTTGAGGGGATCTGTGATCTGCTGTTTAGGAACACAACAACCTCACTACAACTTCACTCCAGGGTTCCCCATAGGTGTACTTCAACCAGAACCCAGAAGGCTTAGGAGGATGTTGAACTAACCCTTACAGATTTTGTTTCCAAGATAGAGTTTAGGATGGAGAGGAATGAATACGAAAATGTGGGGAACACTGAGCCATCTTAGAGGCTGGCTGCAAAATTTATTCCCTACACATCATCAGTACATATTATTAGTTCCTTTCCTATTAAAGAAGTTGATCTCCCAAATCTACATTCATGCACCAATGACTTGCCTTTCTCTAATCTGGACATCACTATTACTCAGTTGTTGAGCCACAGAAACATGGATGGTCCAACGGGAAACCTTTCTTCTCTACCCGGGACATACAGATCAAGTCCAAGCCCAACCAAAGACTCACCTTTGCACCCACTGCTCTTTCATCACTCCCCCTTGATTTAACAATTTTCTCTCTTCCTTTTCCTGCACCCAGAAATTAGTCATTTTCCATGGTCCACCCAAAGACTTAACTTCTGGAGACAAAAATAAAATAAATTACTAATTCCCAACAATCTGCACTACATCATGTTCTTTGGTGTTTGGATTTCAGCTGCTTCTGACTGTCCATTTTCATCTTCTGGGCCTGCTGGTGTCTGCATGAGCAAACTGCCAAAATACCGCTCTTGGAAGAGAAAGTGCATTAGCACTTGAGGACTCTGTTGACATTAGCAGGAATGGGTCTCATTTACATTCTAACCAGTTTATTCCAGTGTTGTTTTACAGCCCCAAATAGATCTGTATCTATCCAGGCCAGAGGATGCAAAACTAAATGTAGGTTACATAAGTGAATGAAGTAGTTCAGAATAGAGTGTAGACTGTGGCAAAATGTTGTGCCCAAGCCCACTCGGAGGTATTCAATTCAAAACTTTAAAAATACTCCCTCCTTCTCCTATATCATCATTTTTCCCTCTCTACTGGATCATTAGCAAATATATACATACATATATACATATATGCAGTTACTTTAGCCATTAAAAAAAAAACTTCTCATGATCTTATTTCCTCCATTGATCTGCTCCCTATTTATTGTAAAATCTAGAAATAAATCTCTTTTTTGTTTGTTTGAGGCCGACTGCTCTGTCACCAGACTGGAGTGCAGTGGCACCTTCTTGGCTCACTGCAACCTCTGGCTCCCGGGTTCAAGCAATTCTCCTGCCTCAGCCTCCCGAGTAGCTGGGACTACAGGCACGTGCCACCATGCCTGGCTAATTTTTGTATTTTTAGTAGAGATGGGATTTCACTATGTTAGCCAGCCTGGTCTTGAACTCCTGACCTCGTTATCCACCTGCCTTGGACTCCCAAAGTGCTGGGATTACAGGCGTGAGCCACCAGCCTCCTTGTTGGTCTCTTGCTGCTTTGTTCTCCACCTCCCTGACCTCTTAATCATGCTAGATTTCCCCCAAAGCTTTTGATCTCTTTTCTTTGTCTTATTCACTCTTTTGATTATCCCATTGCCTCCTGAGGTTTAAAAATCATCTATCAACTGATGATATCCAAATGTACACATCTAGCCCAGTTCTAATTAACTCCAGACTCACCTACCCAAAAGCCTTCTCAAATTTTCCACTTAGATGTCTAGTAGATACCTCAAGTAAACGGGAGATGAAACCTGAACTCTTTTTCTTCCTCCCTCCCCAAATGGGCTCTGTATCACCCTTCCTCATCTTGTCAAAAGCAATTCCATCTTTCCAGTTGCTCAGGTCAATAATCTTAGTCCTCCTTGACTCCTCTCTCTCTCACACCCAGGCCAATTTATCAAGAAAGCATGCTGACTGTGCCTTTAAAAAATACAGTCTTCCCCAGTGTCCATGAGAGATTGGTTCCATATCTCCCCACAAATATCAAAAATTCATAGATGCTTAAGATCCTAACATAAAATGATATTTGCATATCATCTACACACTTCCTCCCATATATTTTAAATCTCCCTGGATTACTTACAATACCTAACACAATGTAAATCATTGTTATACTATATTGTTTACAGAATAATGACTAGAAAAATGTCTGTACATGTTCAATACAGACACAACCATCCTTTTTTTTCTTCCAAATGTTTTTGACCACAGCTGATTGAGCTCAGGAATATGGAACCCATGGATACAGAAGGCTGTTTATTCAAGAGTTTCCATTTGGGATGATGAAAAAGTTTTGGAGATAGAGAATGGTTGTGGTTCACAACAGTGTCAATGTACTTAATGTTACTGAACTGTACACTCAAATATGGTTAAAATGGTAAAACTTTGATATATGTATTTCACCACAATTTAAAACACACACACACACATTGTTCTCCCCACCTCATTCGTCATCGCCATGGATAAGCCACCCTCGCCTCGCCCGGCTCACACCAATAACCTCCTAACTTCTTCCTGCTTCTCCTCCTCCCACTATGCTTTATTCGCAGCACAGCAGCCAGAGTAATTAATTTAAATCCTAATTTAAATTAATTGTGGGGTTCTCGGATCATGTTACTCCTTGTCTGAGAACCCCGCAATAGCTCTCCATTTCACTCAGGGTTATAGCTAAATGTCCCACAAGAGCCTAAAAAATCCTCCATGATCTGGCCTCCTGTTGCCTCTCATCTCCTCTGAAATAAGCTGCGCATCTCACTCAGCCACACCCCAATGCTGCTGCTGGAGCCACCCGGCCTGCTCTCACCAGAGGTTCTTGGCTTTTGTTTTTCCAGAGCACTCATCCCTCCAGTCTTAGCTCCCTCCATTTTCTCCAAGTCTTTGCTCAAATCTCACCTTCTAAGTGAATAGCGCCCTGATCCATTATTACGGCCACCTGCACTCTCTAACTTTGAGGTTCCTCACTCTGCCCTACTTTTCTCTTTCTTTTTTGGTGCATTTCTCACCTTCTAACATGCTATGCTACTTACTATCTTTTTTTCTTTACTGTTTGTCTCCCTCTCAAGTATGTAAACAAGCACCTTTGTCTATTTTGCTCACAATTATTATATCCCAAGAGGCTAGAACACTTTTTGACACAATGAATACTCAATAATTATTTGTTCAGTGAATGAATGAATGATGTTTGAAAGAGCACAAAATTATAAGCTTGCTCAGAGGATGTACCTGTCTTGATTCATTCCTAATGGGAATTTGCAAACGATATTTGAAACAGAACAAGCAGGTTCATTGGAAGTGGTGAACAGTATGACCAGAGAGGAAGAACTTGGTCATGAAAGTCCTTGAAATAAGGGAAGATAAGACCTTGGGTGTCTATATAGTAGGGAGGCTGAATAGATACTGAAGATAGAGAACAACTTGGCCACAAGCCAAGCAGAGCAAACAGTTCTCAGCCTAGAAGCCGTTGGAAAATGGTCCAGCAAGGTGAGCTCTGACCATATAGCCTCATGTTTTAATATAATTATGTAATATCAAAGCCAAAAGGTGTATCTAATGGCCACTTTATCCTTGAGTCATCACTAGCATATTATATTATTCTCTACTTTTTTTTGTATGCTTGAAATATTTCAAAACTCAAATTTATAAAGAAAAGGAAAAACCCAGAAGATCAAGTAGGCCTGTGATTTGATAGTTAGGCACCCATTCTATGATTGACAACTTTCTACATGCCCATCATTCTTAGCGTTGATGCAAAAGGATTTTTATTTGGCCTCTGTCTTACCTTTTCCCCAACCAGAATTATCATCTTCCTCACTATCCTCAGTAAGAAAATCATTCTATCACTTCCCCTTTCTAATCTTCCCATGTCTGTGAATGAGTCCACCATAGAAAACTTAGATTCTTCCTGAGCCCCACCCTTTCCACTCAATCTGCCATCAGTCTGTTCACAGGGCTTGGCTTTTTCCTTCTTACACACCCTGCCAACAACCAAGGCTAAGCGCTCATCAACTCACACCTATAATTCTGCATTAATGCACTTAGTCCTCACAGTGACCCTGTGAAGCAGATGCCACTTTACAGATGTGGAACCTGAATCACAGAGAAGTTACTCCTTACCAACAGTCAATGGGCTAATCAGCAGGGAGCCAGGATTTGAACCTGAATCTAGAGTCTCTGCCCCGAGCTATCTCCTTTGATTCACCCTATGTGCCCATCTCCCTAAAAGCCTGCCTCAGCCAACTGCTCTTCATCCTCAGCACTATATGTTCCCCCGCTTTCAAGGTCTTCCATAACTGACCCCACCATGACTCTTTACTATTCACCAATTCCTGCTGCACCAGCTGCTTCCACTTGCTCTGTTCTCACAGGCACATGCGTTTCTGCCTCCAGCCTGGAAAGGAAGACTTCCATTGCAATCCATTCCCATCTACTCTCCTTTCGGTTCCTAAAGCACCTATGGTAGGCCCTGCCCTGTGGCTCCTAATTAGGTACCACCTGAGACGGTCATTTAAGTTTCTCTGTGTAGGCTTCATCTCTCACAGGGCTTCTCAATCTCACTACTATCAACGTTTGAGACGGTATCATTCTTTATTGTGGGGAGCTGTCTTGTGTACCATTGAACATTTGGCGCAGCTCTGGCCTTTATGCACTAGATGCCAGCAGCAACATAGCCCCCTCCGTTCTGACACCCACACCATCACCCCCTTCCAGTTGTGGAAACCTAAGTGTTTCCAGGCTTCCAGGCATTGCCAAATGTTCCCTGGGGGCAGAATCAACCCCAGTGGAGACACTGGACCAGACCGTAAGCTTCTCAATCTCAGGGACTGCATCTTATCCCTTTTTTTTTGTCTTCTCCCTAGCTTCCAGCATCAGTGTCTAGCACATAACAAGAACTCAATAAATAGTTGTTAAATAAGACCCTACAAATATCAACACCCTTACATTACATCTGAGCTCTTTTTTTCTCCACTAATTCATCCTGCCAGCCAGTATTTCACAGCATGATGCTGGCCACAGAGAAAAATGAGTTGACCATGACCTTTTGACTGGGTGGAATGACAAAGGTGAGGACGGAGCTTCCAGAGCTTTGGCCAGCATTTGTGGTGGCTCATAAGCCTAGCCTTTTATTCCAGATATGTATTTTTAAACAAATCCTCATCCAAAATAAAGCACCAAACCATGAGATGTCAAATGAAATACTCTGTCATTCAAATGTGGTGTTTTTTTTTTTTTTTTTTATCAGAAGAACATACGGGGTTGAGCAGGCTTTAGTATCAGGCAAACGTGCAGTCAAATCACTGCTTCATTTTCCTGGAGCAACAATGTGATTTTGGGCAACCAAATCTGGCAAATGTAGGTAATAAAACCTGTCTTCTAAGAAAGAGTTTCCCCACTTCTACCAATTCAGTCCTTACCATATGCCAGGCATCACAGATACTAAGATCTTATTACACTACACCATGCTGTCTTACTATACTAACATTATGATTCCCCTCTTACACATAAAGAAACAGGAACAGAGAGCTTCAGTCATTTATCTAATCATGTAAAAAGCAGCTGAGCCAGAAGTCAAGCCCAGAGTCCATGAGCGTCACAATTAAGGCTATCCTTGTGGATGAGAAGATTAAATAAGATCACAGAGGAGAACATCGCTAGAACATAGGAGCTACTCAGTTACTTTCCCACCATGTCCCCCACCCAGTTCCCTAGAACTCATTCAGCAAGTATTTACTGGGTACTCACAAAATACATTTCAGGTAACCAAATAGGAGCAGGTGTGGTTTTCCCTCTGAAGACAAAATGGAGGAAAAAGCCGAGTAAGCTGAAGCGAATCTTCGGGTCCAACTCCTCTCTTCTGAGCCATCTCTACCCCTGACTCAAAAGCAGATGTTCCCCTCATTTGGGACTCCAGGAGGCTGTCTCTCTCCTTGCAATCAAAGCAGCTCTCAGTAGAGGCTCTCACCCTTTTTCTCAGTAAAGTATAAACGACTGGCATGATGTTAAGTAGTAAACATGCTGTATGCAGCACTCTGCATTACGAATGTCAGACTTACAAACATGTACATGGCTCTGTACTGCAGTGCAATCTCAATCTCAGGGACGGTGCTGCAGTGCAGAGGCAGGTACATCTTTGTAAGCATGACATTTGTAATAGGGCGAACACAGAGAAAGGTTTAAGGAACTGGCTCAGGCAATTGTAGAAACTGCAAGTCCAAAATCTAACAGGGTAGGCCAGCAAGCTGGAGGGTAAGAGAAGAGTTTGAGCCCAGATGCAGTCTGCTGGCAGAATTCCTCTTTGCTCAGGGCAGGTCTGACTTTCATTGGTTAAGGCCTTCAACTGTGGATGGGCCCCACCCACATGATGGAGGGTGACCCACTTTACACCAAGTCCACCAATTTAAATGTTAATCTCATCCAAAAATTACCTTCACAGAAACATCCAGAATAATGTTTTACCAAATATCTGGGCACTGTGTCCCAGCCATGTTTATCCATAACATTAACCATCACGACACGTTAAATTTAAATAGTTTGACCCTTGAACAACATGGTATAAACATTTACTTGAAGGTTTTCTTCTGCCTCTGTCACCCCTGAGACAGTAAGACCAACCCCTCCTCATCCTCCTTCTCAGACTATCCAACAAGATGACGAGAATGAAGGCATTTGTGAAGAGTCACTTTCACTTCATGAATAGTAAATCTATTTTCTCTTCCTTATGACATTCTTAAAGCATTTCTTTTCTCTACGTTACTTTATTGACCTAGAAATAGAAATTCCATTTGACCCAGCAATCCCGTTACTGGGTATATATCCAAAGGATTATAAATCATTCTACTGTAAGGACACGTGCACACGAATGTTCATTGCAGCATTGTTTACAATAGCAAAGACCTGGAAACAACCCAAATGCCCATTGATGATAGACTGGACAGGGAAAATGTGGCACATGTACACCATGGAATATTATGCAGCCATCAAAAACGATGAATTTGTGTCCTTTGTAGGGACGTGGATGAACCTGGAAACCATCATTCTCAGCAAACTGACACAAGAGCAGAAAATCAAACACCACATGTTCTCACTCATAGGCGGGTGTTGAACAATGAGAACACATGGACACAGAGAGGGGAGCACTACACACTGGGGTCTGTTGGGGGGAAATAAGGGAGGGACAGTGGGGGGAGGGGACTTGGGGAGAGATAGCATGGGGAGAAGTGCTAGATGTGGGTGATGGGGAGGAAGGCAGCAGATCACACTGCCACGTGTGTGCCTATGCAACAATCTTGCATGTTCATCACATGTACCCCAAAACCTAAAATGCAATAAAATTTAAAAAAAAAGAATACACTGTATGATACACATAACATACAAAATATGTGTTGATCAACGTTTATGTTATTAAGACTTCTGGCCAACGATAGGCTATGAGTAGTTAAATTTTGGGTAACCACTTTGTTCAAGTGTCAAGAACTTTATGTGTGTGGTTGTTTATTATGTTTTGTTTGTTTGAGATGGAGTCTTGCTCTGTCACCCAGGCTGGAATGCAGTGGCATGATCTTGGCTCACTGCAACCTCTGCCTCCCAGGTTCAAGTGATTCTCCTGCCTTAGCCTCCCAAATAGCTGGGACTACAGGCATGCTCCACCACACCTGGCTAAATTTTGTTGTATTTTTAGTAGAGATGGTATTTCACCACGGTGGCCAAGCTGGTCTCAAACTCCCAACCTCAAATAATCCACCCGCCTCAGCCTCCCAAACTGCTGGGATTATAGGCATGAGCCACCATTCCTGGTCGAGTTAAGAACTTTGAAAGAGAAATTGCTGGTATCAGTCATAAGGCAGGAGTATCTGGGACTAGAGAAAAGCTTCCCCCAGCTCACTGACCTCACAACACATGGCCACACCAATAATATTCCCCTTGGTTGCCTTCACTCTCTTCTGCAGCCTGGAATTTAGGAGAAATATTTTCAAAAATTCTTATGTTTACTGATTCAGTACCAAAGACAATTGCCTTTAAAGAAAGGTACAGACTTACCCCTACCACTGCTTTAATTATGACCTAATTTTATTTAATTCCCCCCTCAAAGACCAAGAGCAGCGGTGAGCAGAAAGGCAAACCACTGACACGTTTGTGGTTCCATCCTCTGCCCAGCAGAGTTGCTGCCCGATAAATAATTATTGCGAGAAGAAAAATCACACAATGAAAGCCAAACAGCTCCCTGGTGTTCTCTTGCTTGGCATGACTTTCCAAGACAGCAGCCATCTTTATTTACAGGGTTTTTTTAATAGAAGTGTTGGGCCAACGTTTCATTAACACTTTATTTATAGAAGTGTTGGGCCAAATAACACTTTATTTATAGAAGTGTTGGGCCAAAATTCATTCCAATGCAGGTAACGAGGAGTATTCGATTCATGATCATTTTCAATTTACAGCAGCACAGGTGTTCCGGGTAAGCAAATAGAGCGTGCACTTCCACAGGCATTCTGTGATTACAGAAGCCATTCCTTGAATTGTTTTGCCGATTGACCTGCAGAGAGAAAGCTCTTGAGCTTTTAGCAAATTCCCAATTTAGGCAGCAAGTCATGCATATCAAGGGCCTTTGCCAGAGCGACAAAAATGCCCCAGAGATAGGCAGTGACTATTTGCCTACCAGAAGAAAATGTGGAAAGAATATATTTAGGCTTGAAGATTATCAGTGAAGACGCTGAGCTTCCCCTCCCAGGCTTACATTTTCACTGTTCTTTTCATCTACTTCTTATTCTTCAGCAAATATCCCTAATGATGAGCCTCGGGTCAGCAAATCAGAAAAAGGGCA
Organism: Sapajus apella; assembly: GCF_009761245.1. Classification (NCBI taxonomy): domain Eukaryota; kingdom Metazoa; phylum Chordata; class Mammalia; order Primates; family Cebidae; genus Sapajus; species Sapajus apella. The sequence goes on from NW_022436945.1 coordinate 37,239,688, forward strand.
TTTGCATCAGCCCTAATCTGTGACCTTTAGAAACGCAACCTCTGTCATGGAGTAGGCGGTTGGATCTCCCATCTTTGACAGATGTGTTTTTTTTTTTTTTCCTGGGAAGGATTTGCCCCGCTCTGTTCTCTGGGACACAGGCTCCTATTGGCATTCCTTCCACCCCCAGAGGTTCCTAGGTGGTGGCAGCTGGGCTGATCGGGAATGGGTTTCCACCAGGGGGCACTGGAAGAATGCGAAAGTGAGAAGCAGCCCTTCGCAGAACAGCTCCTAAGGTCATCTCGGAAGAGGACGAAGGAACAGACGTGAAGAGCTGTGGCCAGGGCTGAGTGGGACGCAAAGCCACTGCCGTTTCCTCGTGTCGAATGTTTTGAAGTTTACGTCATCACCTCCAGTTTATCCGCTGGCATTTCCGATGTCAGGGTTTCGTTTTGAATCGTGCTTTGAGTGAAATGCATTCCTACTGAATTTGGTCACCATAATAACTGGCACATGGCTAGTGATTTTCATTTAAAAACACGGCTTGAAACTAGCTCAGTTTCGAGAGCTGCCTTAACCCAAAGACCGGGCTGTCGCCCAACCCACGCGCTCCAGGTTATGGTTTTTAAATGAAGAATGTCTGATGCCGGCTGCTTTTGCAGTTGACGGGGCTGTGGTGAGCAACGAAGTCTTGAAAAGTTGCGACTTTGGAAAAAGGCTCTGGATGACCAGAGCTGATTCCGTAAGTTTGCTGCAAAATATGCCTTTTTTTTAACCCCAGAAATTTACAGAAAAGCCAGACTTCCTCATTATTCTGCCATAAATGCCCACCACTACATCTATTTCTTAACGGCCTTTTGAAGATAGGCATGTTTTAGCCACGTTGACCTATATTATCTGGGGAGCGTGACACGTAACTAGCTTGGCTATAGCATGGATTTCTACCTCAGAACAGGAGTTAGAAAAGGCTTCCACGTGCGAGAGTCAGACTTCTTGATTTGGAGTTAGATGCCAAACCGAGACCCCAAACCAAGCAGAGGGAAAAAAGGTAAAGTTGGGACACTGAGTTTTTCACATAAATGTTTATTCAATTTAGAAAGTTATCCTTTATTCTGAGTTTATGCCCTTTTTACATTTGGGGTATGACGTGATCCTTTATATACCTGGGGTATGTCTGTGTGTGTTCCCACGTGTGTTTTTTTCCTTTTGATACTAAAATGTCCATTCTTCTAAGAAGCGATGGTCCTCAAAGATGTTAGTTTTTCTAAATGTATGGACAAAAGAAGTGAGCAATTTGTGTTAGACCCCAGAGTCTTCTATTGTTTTGTTTTTTGACATTATACTGCTGGCGAAACCTTAAAGGAGGGAGGAGAACTACTTTACGGGGATCATTGGTAACTAAGAGAAAACAGGCACCTAACAGGACACCAAACTGATCAATTTGAGTGGAAGATAAGAATGGTGCTTGAGCTGTCTATGGCCTGTTGTGTGTGTGCGGTGGGGGGCGGGGGAAGATTCTAGAAGCCTGGAAGCTGGATGGCGTACCGGGCACCAGGTTAAATAATGTTCCCGGGAGTAAAACGTGCTACAAGGAAAGGCAGAGTCTCCCTGATGTTGGCTGCTCATCTGTTCCTCCGCTCCAGCAGGGCAAGCCCCCAGGCACAGAGAGCTGCCACCCAAACCCTTGTTTGGTCTATGCTGCAATTTTTCTGTCTTTCTCAGAAGGGGCTGATGTGAGTTGGACTTCACAGGCACCTTGCCTGCAACCTCTCCCCTCCTCCACGTCTCAAAACCGTGTTTCCTAGAACACTGTTTTCTGTGAGCTCAAAGTTCATAATAAGCTCGCAGACATCACACCCAAGACATCGAGCCAGCTTGTGATGGGAAGAAGCTCTTGGCCACAAGGCCCACGGGTGTGGCTGGCCCTGGGCAGGAAGCCGTGCTGCTCACTGACCCTTGGTGTGAAGGGGGTGTGGGTGCTGATGGGCTGGGGGGGCTCCACAGAGGAGCAACAGGGGGATCCGCAGTAGTTACAAAAGGCGGCTGCGGTTATTACCACACACTTGAGGCAGTGATGGAGTGAAAAACTGAAATGATTTAAAGACAAAAGAAAAGACACAGCTAGTGTCCATTTTAATCTTGAGCCTATTTTTCAGAAAGGGCATCAAACTCCAGCCCCAGGCAAAACGGTGGTGAAAGTGGCCAAGCCCTTTTTTGATCTGCGGCTCCTCCTGCTTTTGCCACAAACTTAGTTATCTATTGTTGGAAACAAATTATTGTGAGACCTGATGACTTACAACCTTTTTCTCACATTTTCTATAGGCCAGGAGTTCAGGAATGGTTTAGCTGGGTGCCTCTGGATCCAAGTCTCTCATGGAGTTGCAGTCAAGCTGGGCCCGACAAGAGCTGGAGAATCCGCTTCTAAGCAGATTCCAAGCAGGTCACAGTGCCTCGGTTCCTTGTGATGGAGATTCTCCATGGGCTGCCTGAGAGTGCTCCCAACAAGGCAGCCGATGTGCAGGAAGCCGAAAGACCGAGGTCACAGGAATGGGAGCCGCAGCCTCTGCAACCTGGCCTCAGAGGTGACATTCCATCACTTTTACCATATTCTAATCACAAGAAGTGGGGTACTAGGTCCAATTCATACTCAAGGAGAAGGATTGCATAAGGGTGTGAATATCTGGAGGCAGATATCATCAGGCCATCTTAGAGGCCGCTTACCACAGCTACCCTCCTTATCTTCATATTCATAATAGTAATAATGGAAGGAGCGATCTAACAAAGTTGGTATGAGAATCAGATATAAAAAGGAGTAAGATAGGACTCCTAAAAGAGAGGTCCAAGAAAGGCAGTGTGACCAAAACGTCTTTACTTTACCCTCAGATCCAGTTATGGAGATGAGCCCAGAAACCTGCCTTTTAACAGCACCGCAGGCCCGCCAAGACTTAAAACCACCCTTTCTACTCTGTAAGTTGGAAATAAAGAAAGGCAGAGCAATTAGACAAACAGGGGAGCTAAGAGGTAAACTTTTTAAGCCCCAGATGCTCTCCGTTGCCTTGTCCTTTAAATAACTCTCCTGTTCTCAGGGCAACTGTGAGTTGATGGAAACGCTGGCAATACCAAGTACATTTTCACAAACCGAACCTCACCGGAGCAGTGCCCTGAGACCCCACTGAGAATCTCCCATCAGTGTGATCAATATCCCATGCTCCACAATTACCTCCTCCTACCCTATAGCGGCCTTTGAAGCCAGGCTTCTATGACAACACTTAAAACAACAGATGGTTTTGGCAAATGACCCTAACAAACATATTTAATTTTTTTTTTTTTAAGAGACAGGGTCTCACTTTGTCTACCAGGCTGGAGTGGAGTGGTACAGTCACAGCTTACTGCAACCTCAAACTCCTCAACTTAAGCAATCTTCCTGGCTGGACTTTTTTTTTTTCTTTGATGAACAGTAATATATCTTGAGGCATCACTGAGCTTTCTACTTGTCAACAGTAAACACACATTGTTTTACCCAGCAGAAAATGTAGCCACATCCAGCTGCAATTTACAGCGGAAGAAAACAGGTGATTCTTACCAACAAATCAAATTAACCTCAGCTGGAAAGGACAGTGAGATTTCATCAAATCCATGCCAGAGAGAATAATCCTCAAAATACCCACCAATAGGTAGTCCTCTATTTAATCCCTTGGGCAATCAAGTCCTTGTCTCTACCCTCACAGTGATTTAGTTTATATGTAACCAAATCCTTCCTGCTGTAATTTACAGCATTTTCTTTAGTTCTGACCTTGAGGGAAATAAAGAGCAGATGCTCACACAGCTTTTAATATTTGAAGATTCTTAAGTCACTGCTGAGCTTGTCCTGCTGTTAGGGTGGAAGGGAACACAGGTTGCTGCTTTTTCACTTTTTCTGCTTTGCCCTGCTTGGCCTATATTTCTGTTAACAGGAGTCTTGTTTTTATCTGAGTGAATTAAAGACTATGAGTTATTTTCAGTTTAGCACAACTGGAATAGCCTGGTCTATTTTTTTTTTTTTTTTAACAAAATCTACCAACAAATGTTGGCTTCCATGAGGGGATTTGGCTTAAACAGATGACATTTAAAAATTACAATCATTTTTTCCTTAATGCCACCTAAAAGTCAGAAATGTAAAAACTTGACTTTGTTGGCTGGCCTTTGATTGCTTTAATCTGATATGACTGAGCTTTGTTGAAGCTTGGTTCCATCGTCATCTAGAATTACAATCAAAGACAGTATTTTCCTTCCTTCTCCGCACAATAAGGCCCTCTGAGTCTTAGAGGTAAATGAATATTTCCAAAACTACATATGGGACCGAATAATCTCCCACAGCAACTCCCAAAATAAAGTGCACCTCTCATGTTTATTGTTTCTTAATATCTTGTTGCAAGGTGGGCAAAAAGGGAGTTGCCTGGGCTAAAGGCCAGGAGACCAAGTTCTAGTTCTGGATTTTGTTCAGCCTTTGTGGATCACGGTTTGCAACTTTATATATATATACAAATATACACATACACACACATATATAAAAGTTTAAATATATATATAAATAAGCGCTCTTCCTTTGAGAGAGCTTCCATGCCAGGGAGAATAATTCTCAAAATACCCCACCAATAGGTAGTCCTTTATTTAATCCCTTGGGCAATCAAATCCGTGTGTGTGTGTGTGTGTGTGTGTGTGTGTGTGTGTGTGTAAGAGAGCTTAAATCCCCAGTCTTGCAAGTCTCATACTTGGCTGAGTGTGGTGGCTCATGCCTGTAATCCCAGGACTTTGGGAGGCCAAGGTGAATCATTTGAGGTCAGGAGTTTGAGATCAGCCTGGCCAACATGGTGAAACCCCATCTCTACTAAAAATACAAAAATTAGCCAGGCATGGTGGCACGTGCGTTATATAGTCCCAGCTACTCGGGAGGCTGAGGCAGGAAAATTGCTTGAAATCAGGAGGTGGAGGTTGCAGTGAGCCAAGATCATGCCTGCACTGCAGCCTGGGTGACAGAACAAGACTCTGTCTTAAAAAAAAAAAAAAAAAGAGTCTTATGCTTCTGAGTCTGACAACCATGTGAGTTTTGGGCAAGATTTAAAATTTCAAAGGCACAATTTTCTCACTGGCTAGATAAGAATAACAATTTTCACCTCACTAATTTGTCATGAAGATTTCAGATAATGAATATAAAGGATCATGGCATATAGTAGGTGCTCAATGAATACCTTTATAAAGAAACACACATATTGCAATTATGTTATGATGGCTGCCTTCTTATTCAGAAGACATTTTTAATTCTTTCTCTTTTTATTCTAATTTCTTTGGATTTATAAACATCCCCACAGCTCTTTCAAACCAAGGATCTTCACAAATAACAGTGTCTAGGGAATCTTTATTCTCCTAAAACAAGTACTTATTTTTAACAGTGGTCTTATATTCTATAAAAAATATTTTAAAAACATCTTCATGTGTAATATTATATATAAGGGAAAGAGACATTTAAGCCAGTGTTCACCCCTGACCATGTTCATACTCTTAACTATGTGGAGACTCATGACTTTGATTCTTATTTTGGCCTTTACTCAGACTCTGACTGCAGATAAGAATCAGTTTTGCTTAAATTTCAATTGCTTGGGAAAGATCCTTGATGATGGATGTCTACATAGAATTGTGAATAAATGCTCCTGTGAAAATAAGAACAAGTGTATATGTTTATGTGATAAAGCAGATAATTTTAGAGTATAAGCACAGCTGTGTTTTGAGTTGTTAAATATAGTTATTTATAGAGATTAAACATATTATTATAGATTATTTATTTATATGTGTGTGTGTGTGTGTGTGTGTGTGTGTTTACGTAAAGTTGCACACTGTGATCCACCATGGCTAGAGCAAATCCAGAACTAGCACTTGGCCTGCTGACCTTCATCTCAGAGTTCACAACAGCCTCATTCTAAAAACAACTACAACACACTGACTGCTTTCTACGCACACCTATGTAGATTTCTGGACGCTCTTTTTGTTTGGCTTTTTTTTTTTTTTCTCATTTATAGTCTCAATGCTGAAACTTTATTAGAATTACATCACCACCGCGGTTCTTAAGCTCTGTCACAACATCTGAGGAAATGATCTTTAAATGTTCCCAAGCTCTATACCTTAGCCAAAATAAAAGTCCTCTGCTGTTCAAGAATAATAGGCCCAGAACAAATCCCGAAAATAAATAACAAAGCCCATGTTACTCACAAGAGGAAAGGATCATGGCAGCCCCTTCTGCAGGGAGCACACAGAGCACACAACAGTCTTCAGTTCTTCTGCGGTGCTCCACTCACAAAAACACATCTTTCAACTGAAATCATAGTTCACCAAAGATGTTTCTCACGGGCAGAGTTAACCCCTCCTATTTTCCTGTTCTGAAAACCTCAGAAGCGTATAAATGACAACCAATGGCCTATATACGAAAGCCCAGTAATCTGCATCCCAATCTCTGAGGGTGTCTATTAGTCTTATCCCCAAAGGTGTGGGTGACTCGCAAACATCATTTTCAAGAAATCACAAAATTTTGGTAAAAGGCACCTTTAAAATCATCAAGTCAAACTGCCCTCTCTGGACTGGGAAGGAAATGGAGGCACAGATAGACTAAGGGACTTGCCCAAGGCCACACAGTGAGTGGTAGAAACAATTAGATTCTAGGCTCTGGAATATTGAGTTTAGAATGTTCCATCCTCCCACTCAGCAGACACTCTATTTGGGGGAAGTCAATCTAGTAATAACCCTAAAAAGTGACTGGGGCATAGCTGAGAAATATAAAAACAACAACAATACAAAACACACTTGGGAGTTTCACTTCATCCCATTGGAAAGCATAACCATGTGTTAACAAATTAAGGGAACAACTTGAATGAAGACAGGGATATTCTCACCGCCCTTCCCATTTCCTGTTTAGATTAAGGTTCCTTAGTATTCTGAGGGATGACTGTTATTTTTACTTTACCTTTTGCCTTAGTTATGCTTTTGTATAAAAACTTCTTAAGTCTTAGTAAAAAATATTTAAAGATTGTTGAAGGAAATGTTCCCAAATGTTGCCAGGAGCTATCTATCTTGTTTTTCCATCAACAGCATACATTGACCATTAGGGCAGGGACTCTATCTTCTCCTCATTCTCTTCCAAACCACCGAGTACTTCCCATAGCTCCTCAGGGTGAAGAGGGAAGTATGGGTTGGGAGGAGAAGAGAAGGGAAGGTGAGGAAGAAAGGAGAAAAGCGGACAGTGATAGTAAGGTAGAGTGTGCCAGGACCCGCCCCTTGAATGAGCTACAAGTCAGTTAAAAGTTGTGTATGGTTAGCGAAGACATGGAATCAACCTGAATGCCCATCAATGATAGACTGGATAAAGAAAATGTGGTACATATACACCGTGGAATACTATGCAGTCATAAAAAAGAATGAATTCATGTCCTTTTCAGGGACATGGATGGAGCTGGAAGCCATTATCCTCAGCAAAGTAATGTGAGAACAGAAAACCAAACACCACATGTTCTCACTTATAAGTGGGAGCTGAACCATGAAAATGCATGGACACAGGGAGGGGAACAACACCCACTGGGGCCTGTTGGGGGAGGGCGGATGAGGGGAGAGCATCAGGAAAAATAACTAATGCATGCCAGGCTTAATACCTAGGTGATGGGTTGATAGGTGCAGCAAACCACCATAGCACACATTTACCTGTGTAACAAACCTGCACATCCTGCCCATGTACCCCAGAACTTAAAAATTGTGCACGTTTTTGTGATGGGAGTACAATTAAACAGGTAAATAAGAAGGAATGTGGCAGATTGATCAGATCGGGATAAGTAGTTTACTTTCTTCCACTATGAGGTGCCCAGGAAAAGAATAAACGCAGCCTTCAGTGGATGGACTGCCTGGTGGCCAGACTCTAAGCAGCCCGGGATGAAATGAAATGGTTCTCCAGGGTCAGAGTGAAGGCGCTGCCCAGAGCAGCCAGCCTGTGTGTTCACCCAACGCTCCAGAGAGCACGAGAGACCATGGCGGCCTCCAGAAAAGGCGGAACTCCTGAAGGGAAGGCGCTGTCTTCCTCGGCGGGCTACCCCGCTAATACCAAGAATAATGTGTTGGCCAATAAATGGTCTCTGGGTGACGGACACGTAGTTTCTTTCCGCTGACGCTCACGTGACCGAGGTAGTTTCTTTTCCTTGGGGCTCATGAGGAAAAAAGGAAGGCCCTGACTCCGTTAATGTCTTAGTAGAGCTTCTAAGGATGAGAAATCCACACGCAGAGTCTTGCCAGCAGGGTCGCCTGGGAGAACGTACGACAGTGCCACCCATCCCGGAACCCAAGTCCAAGCAGGCCCCCCGAAAAACATCCAGGAGGCGGCCCGAACCCCACGCCCCACGCTCGCCGTTTCTCTTGCCCGGGACACGGAACTCCCCGTTTCTCTTGCCCGGGACACCGGACTCCCCGTTTCTCTTGCCCGGGACGCGGGACTCCCCGTTTCTCTTGTCCGGGACACCGGACTCCCCGTTTCTCTTGCCCCGGACACCCTGCTCGCCATTCTCTTGGCAGCTTCCGGGATCCTCCGCCACAACTCAAGCTGCTTCCGGGTCTTGCGTGAGGTGGAGGCAGACTTTGTCGTGAGCATCACCCGATACTTCTGCCCCAGAGCCCAGCACTTCCAATTATAGTGTCTGTGCTCCAGGGAAGATTCTTAAGGCTTAGAAGTAGATGACCTGGTTCAGTTTTCCACCTGATTCTGATTAGCTGTGGCCACCATGGGCAGGATTACACAGGCAGACCCTAATTGGTGGTTGAGCTGGACAGGCATCCCCAGACACATTTACCTGAGTGAGGAGGGGGTATTACTCGTAGAAGAGTTGAGACTTTCTTCTCTTCAGGCATATTTGATGTCCAGGGGGAAATGAATGAATAGCTGTAAGGCACAGTCTCTAGTCCTAAGAAGGTGAGCTCATATACTACAGGTTTAAAAGTTTCAATTAAAAGTCAACTCGTGTTTCTTATAAATATATAACTTTATATATTACATATATTTATAATGTATACAGCATACAAATATTTTTCATGTAATACTAAGAGCAGTCTTGAAAACGGAGATGTTTTCAAAACAAAAGATGGGTATTTATCCAAGGTGGGTTCCTGATTTATCTAGAACCCAACTGTAGGCAATGTCTCAGGCCTAGATTTCTGTGGAAGCCAAAGGGAAAAAGAAGAGTTACTGGATCATGGCTCTAATACCCTTCCTCTTCCCAAATACCCTGGCCTCCAACTGGCGTCAACTAACATGATCCCATCTGTGCACCCCTAAATGGCCAAACCCTGGGGCTGTACACAGTGCCTGGTATACAGTTGTCACTTGAGTGCATGAGGAATGAATAGAAATGAGTGATTTTAATCACCATCTCTAAGGCAACATTTCCACACTCTGGGAGATTCTGTCTAGAAGCAAGTCTAGATGGAGGCTGATCCAGAAGCAAATTCTTTATGGGTTTCCACTTTATAAGCAAAACGATCCACATGTCCAAGTACTCAATAAATTAAAAGCCACAAAATGCCCATCCTTCCTTCTGCTTGGGAGCTGCTGGTCACATCACTTATCTTCCAAACGTTTCTTCACATTCAACTAGTTCATCTATCGTGCGCAGCAGATCTTCAAAAGAAGGCCTTCCCTCTGGTTTCTACAATTAAAAGTCAAAGAGAAGCTGTGGGTTCCAGAATCCATTCCAAAAACTCTCACTGCTCAAATTCCTAAACGTAGCGTATTACAGAGAGGCTTCTGCTTTGGGACTGGGACATACAGGCTATTTCCAAAGGGGTTTTGTCTCTACCCTCCTCTACCCTGCACATACTGCTGCTAGGCTAATCTTTCTAAAACACTGCTTTCATGTCTCTCTTCAAGAGCCTGATAGATCTCCTTATTGCCTGAGAAATCAAGTCCCACAAATTTGTAGGACCCTCTATAACCTGCCACTTACCCACCCTCTCGTCATCCAATTTTATTCCCCACAAAAACCCGCACATGAGCTCTCTATTAAATCGGGCCACCCCCTCCCCTGTCGTGCACACACACCGTGTTTATAACCACCTCCTTAGCTTTGCTCAAGCTGTTCTCTCTCCCTCTAGCACCACTTCCTGCCCAGAATGTCTCTGCCCATCCCAATCAATGCTCTTGGGAGGTGGTACAGCAGGTGGTTAAGAGCCTGGGCTTTGGAGTCAGACAGGCCTATGCTGCTCTATAGCTAGGTGACCCCAGGCAAGCAGCAACCTCATGACCCTTAATCTTCTCTCATCTACAGAGTAGCCACAGTCGAAGTGTCTCCATCTCAAAGGGTTGTTTTGAGAACTAAATCCAAAGCACTAAGTATAGTGCCTGGTACATAATGCATGTGAGCTAATGTTACTGTCTTTCAGAAGTCACTTGGTATCTAATCTCTTTTAGAGGTGACATTTCACTACTTCCAAAGACCTCAGAAAGTTGAGGTTTAGAGAAAGAAGCCAACTCTGGTAAAAGAAAAATACTTCAACTCTACCAGTGACCCAGTGAAAAAAGAGCTACTTCTCCAGGCTTAGTCCCCAAGTCCCTAGCTCAGACAACCATGGAAGGAGTCCCACTTGGGAATGAGGAAGCAGCCTGAATGTATCAAGATAGTTATTAGCATTTTCCCATCTTTACATTCTTCTTGCCGATATTCAGAACTTGAGGATTGGCTTCCTACCTAGAGCTTGAAATCACTGTAAAGCATGCACCACCTCACTAGGCTATAAAGACTGCATGTTGTCCATCTACCAAGCCCAATCCCTAAGAGATTCAGAAAGAAAGCACACAAAAAAGTCTATACCTCCTGCCAACATCTCAGCATCACCTCGTATACATAGGCGGACGCCAACTTCGGCTGGTAGAGTCGGTGCCCTCGAGTAACCATGGTTACCACTTCATAATTGGTGTATTTTTCAAAGGGCATTCTGCCTTCTGTGAATATTTCCCACATTAAAACACCTGGAAAAGGATAAGGATTACCCAATGAATGTATCCACTTCCTCCTCAAGACGGACAGAGATAAGGAAACACGGACCATGGATCTTACCAAATGACCAGACATCTGATTTGCTGCTGAAGCGGCTGTAATTAAACACTTCAGGTGGACACCACTTCACAGGAAATTTAGCGCCGGAAGAACTTGTGTACTGATCATCCAGAACATACCTAGAGTAAGACACACCGTGGGTTTACACCTCTGAAGTACAATCTGCATTTCTACTTGCTCTTTCATTTTTTTTCCCCTTACGATGAAAAACACAGTTGACTGAAGTCCAACAAGCATCCTGTTGAAGCTAAATGTTCACCTCAGTGGCCACACCTGGTGATTTCCAACTTCCTCTCAGCTTGATTTAAGTGCATGAGATGAATGTATCACCACATTACTATCTGCACTTCCATTTTTCTGTTTTTCTTTCTTTTTATAAGGCAATAGAGACAAGGTATCATAAAATAGTTTGCAAGCTTTTCTTTGGAAGCAGTTTTGTTCTTTAAATAAAATTTTACCCAAAGGCCCCATATGTAAAAAATCTAAAGCAGAGCTGCTCTAGAGGAAGTGGTATAAAGCATCTAGAAATACACATGCTTGCAGCCCTCACAATTCCACAGAGTACAGTTTAAAACTACAGCATATGAAAATAGCAAATGCAAAACACACACACACACACACACACACACACACAACACAAAATGCCACATGTAAACGGTGGAGTATGCATTTATATACCATAACATCCCCACATACACATGTGCACTCAAAACTACTATGCAATTTTTTTATGTGAACATATTACGTCCTTCTGGAAGAACATACAGAAAATGGTAACAGTGGCTAACTTTGGGGGAGAATCCTTGATTAGCGTTGGTAGATGAGAAGACTTCAGCCCTTTCTGTAAGGTGGGCAGCACATATTTACAAAAAAAAAAAAAAACAAAACACATGTATTTCTGTATTATGTGTGAATATGCCATCATTTCTAAAAGCTTTCATGAGAAAATAACCGAAGAATTGCACAAATGTCCTTTGCTATATAGACAAAGATGGTGACACGGCACAAATCCAGCTGCTTGCTTGGCAGACAATGCCACTATGGGCTAGATCAAGCTGTCAGCCAGGGGAGTCTGAATTTAGGGTATAAAGAGTGTTTTCGAGTGGTTGATGCTAAAGTGCACATTTTCTGAAAACCTAACGTGAAGATTGAACATATGAAAGTGATGGACAGCCTGTCAAATATAGAGTATCTTTATATAAAGCAAATAAAGAGCATTAAGTAATTAATATCCTGAGAGTTGGAAGTTCTGACCCCATTTCTGACAGTATCAGTTTTCTAATCTCCCTGGACCTGAGATTCCTTAGGAGTGAAACTTGGTCCTACATGGCCTGGTCCTTGCCTGCATTTATAAGCATTCCTGGCGCTGCCCATTGGCCAGCTACCCTGGCCCTTTTTCTGTTCCTTGAGCAAGCCAGACGTGTCCCAGACTTCAAGCTTCTTCACTTGTTGTTCTTCCTCCTGAAATATTTTATCCTTATATTTTCACCTACACTGGCTACTTCCTACCTTTTCACCTCCAACCAGATCTCCCCATTGTAAAGAGGTCGTCCTGACCACCAGACGAAGTAGCCCCTCACTCTTGCGCTGCACCATTACTCAGCACCACCCCAAATTGTCTCTATCAGAGGGGTCAGTCAACTTTTCTACAAAGGGCCAGATAACACATATTTCACATCTTGCAGGCCATACAGTCCCCGTGACAACTACTCGACTCGCATCTGTAGCAGGAAAGCAGTCACAGGTACCACCCAAATGAATGAGCGAGGCTGTGTCTCAATCACACTATTTTTATGGACAGTGACACTGGAATTTCAGATATTTGTTTACATATCAGAATATTCTTTTCATTTTTTTCAACCATTTAAAAACATAAAACCAAAATGAGGTGTGGGTCAGACTGACAGCCATAGTTTACTGATATCGATCCTGCTTGATCATGTATTATCAGGTCTTCTGTTTCTCCCTCTTCCCGAATGTAAGCTGCATGCGGGCAAGGACTTATTCTATAATATAGTTCAGTCTATCATTATGCCTGACACACAGCAGGCACCTGATTTTTTATGGGTGGATGAATGGATGAATGAATGCACAGACAGAAGGAGAAGAGAAAAAGAATAAACTAAATACCTTTTGAAGGTATTTTATAATACTGTTGAAATTATAAAACTTAAGAGAAGAAAAACACTGCAGACATGGACATACTAAGAACCTCACCACCAAATATGTTTTGTGAAACAAGATTCCAGAAATCGAATCCACACCAGGAAATGTAGTGTATTTAACAGGCTATACTACCACCTAGTGGAGAGAATTACTAACATCACAATATATACTTCGTTATTTTAATCTCAGAACAGTTAACAAGATTTCCTTTCTGCTTCATCAGTGCAAATTATTCCCAAACATATTAAATCCACGAAAAAAATGCAGATATCACCGAAAACCACATATACTTGGACATACCTGGCCATTCCAAAATCAGATACTTTTACAACTCCCGCTTCACTTACTAGACAATTTCTGGCAGCCTGAAAAATAACATTATGATTGTATGTTAGTTTTAAAATTCCACCATTTAAATAGGAAAATATAAGTTCTGTTTATATTAAATTTAGTATAACCTAGTCAACATTTGCAGAGGGTGGAAACATCCTCTAATAAGTTGTTTTTACCCCTATGGAAGTATTTCTACTGTATATTTGAAATAAAATGAATAGAAAGTCAGGTCAGAAAGTCATATTTGTAATAAGGCATTATTAAATAATCTTTACCAATTGCCTTTTTTTTTTTTTTTTTTTTTTTTTGAGACAGGGTCTGGTTTTGTTGCCCAAGCTGGAGTGCAGTGGCACAATCTTGGCTCACTGCAACCTGTGCCTCCAAGGTTCAAATGATTCTTCTGCCTCAGCCTCCAGAGTAGCTTAAAGGTGCCCACCACCCCATCCAGCTAATTTTTGCACTTTTAGTAGAAACGGGGTTTCGCCATGTTGGCCAGGCTGGTCTTGAACTTCTGACCTCAAGTGATCTGCCCACCTCAGCCTCTTACAGTGTTGGGATTACAGGCATGAGCCACCGCACCAGCCAGTTATCATTCTTAAACAAGGACTAATAAAAGGGTCAGCTCACTATTCTCCCTCCCAGACCTGTTCTTATTAAACTATCCAATTTTCTTACTGTCAATGAGAACATCTCTTGAAGTCCTTAATCCAGGTTCTCACTAGTCAAGCTTAGTAGCACACAACCATCAAAATGATGGGCGACCAATCTCTTATCCAACATTTCTGCTCAGTGATTGGTCATCTCATCCCACTCAAAGAACAGGCTGGGTGCGGTGGCTTACACCTGTAATCCCAGCACTTTGGGAGGCCAAGGCAGATAGAGCACTTGAGGTCAGGAGTTTGAGACCAATCTGGTCAACACAGCAAAACCGCGTCTCTGCTAAAAATACAAAAAATTCAGCCAAGTGTGGTGGTACATGCCTGTAGTCCCAGCTACCTGGGAGGCTAAGGCAGGAGAATTGCTTGAACCTGGGAGGCAGAGGTTGCCATGACCCAAGATTGTGCCACTGTGCTCCAGCCTGGGCAAAAGAGCAAGACTCCATCTCAAAAACAACAGCTATGTGTAAATACAGTTTGCTTTTTCCTTTATATTCCCAGTATACTATAACGATGTACAAAATTGGTCAATTTAATTTATATTTTCTTGCACATTCTTCAAGGTTATAAGGTTCAAGAAAATAGTTTGATAGAAAGACATGGTATTTCTCAGAAGGAAGACATGATCATATTTTAATACCATAACCCATGGACCAAGATATGTTTTTCTTCCTGACTGTTCATAATTCTATTTTCTCTATGTGGCAATTCCACTTATATGAGGTTCCTTCTTGCTGAGTGCATTTTGAGTCTCTTATAAAGTGAAAATTAATGCCCATTCCCTGGACTGCCTGCATCTTCCTACGAAGACACTTCGCAACTCCACAATGCCTGCACTGGATGGTCAACAGTATTCTTCACCCAGAAGACAAGAGCATCCAAAGTTTCCCATAAGGGGTAACACAAACCTACCATAGTAATACCAATATCATAGGCAGAGAAATATGAGAATTGCTTTTGCCAAAATATTGTCTGTGTGGACACGTGTAATCTGCCACACCCATGTAGATGTTCAGTTTTTATCAGTTTTGTTAAGTACAAAAAAGACAAAGGTTCTTAGTTCACGAGCTTCAATTGACTGAGATGTTCTTTGTCATCCTTGACATAATGGTGACAATAACTGATGTTATCCACAGCATGTCTATTTTACAAAGCCCTGTGATCTTTAAAACAGTCTTGCAAGCCAAACAACATTATAACCCACAATTTAGAGACACAGAAACTGAATCTAAGATAAGTTTCCCAAAACGCACCTAGGAAATCAAGTGTTTCATCTCCAAATCTTCAACTCTCTAATATGCTTTAATTCTAGAGGCAGCATAGCATAGTAGCTAAGTATGGATTGTAGAGCCAAACTCCCTGGGTTCAAATCCTGGCTCTACAATTTACTTGCCCATTGGTAAGTTATTTTATCCTGTTTGTACCTCAGTTTCCTCATCTGTAAAAAGGGAATAATAAGAAAATCTACTTCCTAGAATTGTTATGATTAAATGAGTTTATCTGTAAAATACTTATCAGAACAATGTTTGTCTAAGGTGATTGTTAACTTTAAAAAATGTTTTGCTAAGGCCAGGTGCGGTGGCTCACACCTGTAATCCTAGCACTTGGGAGGCTGAGGCTGGCAGATCGCTTGAGCTCAAGAGTTTGAGACCAGTCTAAGCAACATGGCGAAACCCCATCTCTACAAAAATTAGCCAGGCATGGTGGCATGTGCCTGTAGTCTCAGCTACTTGGAGAGCTAAGGCAGGAGGATCACTTGAATACAGGAGGTTGAGGCTGCAATGAGCCAAGATTGTGCCACTGCACTCCAGCCTGAAATTCAAAATGAGACCCTGTCTCAAAGAAAAAAAAATTTTTTTTTGTTTTGTTTTGCTGCTTTCTAGAAGAAACGTGACCACACTTTATCACTAGAAAGCTAAAACTAAAATATAGGAGAAAGTCCCAAATGAAAATTACACTCTTCTTGGTGGAAGAATTATTTTCAAGGGACAGACAGTGCTACTGATATGCTGAAAATAGACACAGCTGTAAAAACCAGGTAAAACAAACAAACAAACAACAACAACAAAAAAAAAAAAACAGAAGGAAAAGAAGAATGGAGGAGAGAGTGAGAACAGTTGAGAAGGGAAAAACTGTCTCCAACATAGTAATTTAGAACCAGTAACAGATTTCTTTTTCTGGTATTTTGGGAAGTTAAAATGAGCCTCCATGTTTTCTCTGTGATTTAAGAGATTTTTTAAAAATCTAAAGGATTTCTCTTATAGTTTCTGTTTATAGTGCGTGAGGTGGAAAAGAACTTGGGATCTAGTTGGAAAATCAAAGCCAACCCCAGCTTCCCTATTTATCACAGTAGGCAAGCCTTTTCACTTCCCTGAAGCTAATTTTCCCATCTATACAACAGTGATGGTAAGAGAATCCACTGTGAGTAGCTATCTCATGGGATTCTTATGGAGATCAAAAAATTAAAACATGGAAACTTGCCTGGAGATGTTAACTAGGTAAATCATTAGATTTAATGAAGATCTTTCCTTTAAAATTACAGGGCAAGTTAAATTTACCAACTTTAAAAATAATGGTGAAACATTGTTAAAAACAAAACTTGGGTATTAATACATCATTGCACATTTGCTGACCCCACGTTGCAAAGGAATTCAGCCAATGAATGGGAATATGGGTGGCTAGGGGGTTACCAGATCTCTGTGGATGAAGCTGTTTCTCTCCAGATACTCCATCCCTTCACACACATCCTGACACATGCTCAGCAGCACGTCTCTACTGAAATGATCTTGTCTCTGTCGGAGGAAATTCAGAAGGCAGCCCCTTTCCATGAACTCAGCAACAATGTATATTGGTTTCTGCTGGGTGCATACACCATAAAGCTGCACTAACTTCGGGTGTGTCAGTTTCCTGGGAAGGAAGACATACATATATATATATATATATAGTTACTACAGGAAAAGAAACTACCAAGTTTTTGGTGAGGGGCCACTTTGTAATACGAAAAGGTGAGCCAGAAAGATGACAGCAACTTACATCATCAGTTTAGCTTCTTCTATAAAGTCCTCCTCGCACATGGCACCTTCCCGCATAGTTTTGATTGCAACTTTGTACTGGGCTCGCCATTTGCCAAGCCTCACCACTCCAAACAGTCCACTTCCCAATTCTCTCATAAAGGTCAGTTCTGAAGGGTTAATCTCCCATTTCTCTGCAGGACAGAAGGGGAAAGCGTTCATATTTAAAAAGGAAAACATAGCATGAATCAGAGAGGGGAAAAAGAACCTATAACCAAGATCAACCTCAAAATTACAGGATAACGCTGTAATAATTCCTGATAAAAAAACAGAACAGACTTAAAACCTGCATCTGAACTCCAAAAGGTGGAGAGGATGTATGCCTTCTAACCAATGTGAAATGAAGGCAAGACAATTCTGCATAACAGGTTAATAATAATATAGCCTGTAAGTTAAAGGTACTTTTGTCAAACACTTCCTTCTTTACCACTCTTCCTTCTCATTTTTTTTTCTTTTTCAATTCCATCACGTTGGAAATAATCTAATCTGCTGTTTTAAAGGCTTTTGCCAGAAGCAACAAAGACAATTAAATTGGAGGCTTTCTCTCTTACCTCCATCCTTACTCACGTTCTTGTAACCAATAAAGCTGGTGAGAACCAAGAAGGGCTTTAATTTATTTTAGATATTAACATGATAATGCTTATTTTTCACTGATAGAAAGCTTTCTATGGAATTATGAATAACGATGAAAATAGAATACCTAGGTTGCTATGGTCTTAAATATAATTATCTAAAAACCCATGCTATAAACTTATAAAAAAACAGTTCTAGTACATGAAATAGTACACATCCAAATTTGTTTCATGACAATGGATTCTTTTCAAGGAAAATTAGCTCATGCAACTGCAAAATAAGAGTTACCATAGCTGAATCCTGCAGTGGTGGGTGCAATCTTCCCTTTCACACTAACTGGGTACCGAAGCCGGGTGGCAAGTCCTAGTAATCAAAGAGAGCATTGCAGTCAAACTCACTCATAATCATTCTGCTTGGTAAAATGCTACAGGAAACTCACTTATAAAATTAATCATTTACTCATTTTCTGCTCATCCTCTGTGTGTACATACACTACCATGATATATGCTTTTATTCATTCAACAAACATTTTCTTTTAAATGCTACCGTGTTTATCAGGCACCATGCTAGCTTTCTCTTTTCTCAAATATTTTAAAGGATGTTAAAAGGTTTCTAACAGTTATTTCATGTTCTTTTCCAATATGAGAGCTGAACTATGAAAGTGAATTATATCAGTCTGCCAAAAATGAAAGCTATTCACCTGACGTGACTCAGTATTTGGGATCTTAGCATAAAAATTGGGCTCTAAGATACCAACAACTGGGAATACCAACTACTGGAAATCAGTATGGATCTTTTAACCCAAGTTGCCTACAGCACTAAGTAAGAAATAGGAGGTGCCTCTTCTATAAACACCTATAGCACTCTGTATTTCCCCTACTACAGGATATTTCAGAGAAATTTAAAATTGTTACATACTTCTCTGTCTCCCCCCAAGTGTTAGGGTCTGGAAAAATCAGGATCAGTTACTACCCCTAGTCCACCACAATCTCCCCAAAACCTGGCTCTGTTTCTGGCATGCAGTAGGCACTTGATACATGTTTGTTGAATGAATTGAGATGACAGTGAAGAATAAAACTTATACAGGAACACAGGAAAAAATATTAGGGGAGCAAAAACCCCAAAATAGAAAACAACAAAATGAGATATGAAAAGGTTCTTTGGGAAAAAATTGATATGAACTTAGTTCCTCAAACGTTCAACACAGAGTTGCCACATGATGCAGCGTACTTATAACTAGGTAAATGCCCAAGAGAAATGAAAACACATTTCCATGCAAAAACTTGTACACAACTGTTCACAGAAGCATTATTCATAAGAGACCAAATGTGGAAACAATCCAAATGTCCATCAACTGATGAACAATAAACAAAACGCATACAATAAGTTGTTATTTGTCAATACAAAGGAATGGATACTTTTACCAGTAGGCTGTCTGAATTTAGAAATTCCATCTTCTCCTGGACCTCCTGCCTCCTGGCACAAACAATTTCTTCTTTCTCTCTCTTTTTTTTTGAGATGGAGTCTCACTCTGTTGCCCAGGCTGGAGTGCAGTGGCTCAATCTTGGCTCACTGCAACCTCTGCCTCCTGTGTTCAAGTGATTCTCCTGCCTCAGCCTCCCAAGTAGCTGGGATTACAGGCACACACCACCACACCCAGCTAATTTTTGTATTTTTAGTAGAGACGGGGTCTCACCATGTTGGCCAGGCTGGTCTCGAACTCCTGACCTCAGCTAATCTGACTGCCTTGGCCTCCCAAAGTGCTGGGATTATAGGTGTGAGACACAGCACCTGGCCACAAACCAATTTCTAACGATGTGTTCAGGAAGTCCATCACAGCAATAAACATTAATGGTGATTTACATTGTCTGGAGTCACTAGTGATATTGTCAGCAATTTTTTTCCTTAACAACAGTATATCTATAGTTTGTACAGATCTAGGCTGTGTCTTGGCTTCCATAAGTAGATGAAGCATGACTTTCTCACACAACAGGTGGATGTTAAGATAACCCCTGTATTTGGAGACAGAAGGGTTGATCCCCTGTCTCACCATTTAGCATTATTATACTCAATTTGAAACTGTTATTTTACTTAAGAGTTAAATGTAGACTTGTATGCTGACCTGAGAACCTAACCATTCCACAAATATTGTGTTAGGCTCTGGGCTGTGACTTAATAATAGGTAGACGTTATTGTGCAATTACTATGTGCCAAGCCCTGTACATTTTGTTTATATTATCTGATTATTTCAATAAACTTGTGATGTATGTTTTTAAAAAAGGGAATGGAATACATGTACATACTCCAACATGACAACATCAAAAACAATTATGTTAACTCAGAGAAGCTGGCAGACCACATATTCTATAATTCCATTTATATGAAATGTCCAGAATAGGCAAATCTATAGAGACAGAAAGTAGTTTAATGGTCTGGAGCTGGGCTGGTGAAGGAAGATGGGGTGACAATTACTTGGTGCAAGGTTTCTCTTGGGATGATGGCAATGTTCTTTAAAAAAAAATTAGAGTATGCTGATAATTGGGACAACTCTGCAAATAGCTATCAACCACTGAATTGTGTACTTTAAATGGGTGAACTTTACAGTATGTACATTTTATCTTAGTTATCATTACCTTGAAAAAGTGAATAGTCACAAAATAACAGGCTTTGCAAAGGGTGCCTTCAATAAAATTTCAAAATTTTTCATAACTTGGGTGAAACACCTGGCTATTCCCACCCAGTTACATTTTTAAAGTCAAAGGCTAGAAATCTTTCTATATAATCCTGTGGAACTTTAATTCTCATAAATGTGGATTCTGTTATTTTTTGGCATTCAGCTCGTTCCCACCCTGGTACTAAGTGTACCAGCGCTTCAAGAAGATGGTTAACTTGTGGGACATGATTACTCTAGTCTCCTCTAGAAACCTACAGCCTAGGACTGAATCCTGGCTCATCTGGCATCTTCTGTGACTATTCTGAAATAGACGTATCTTGGACTTTAGTTTCGTATCAAGGACGTATATACCACATAAATGTGAACTTTTTTTTAACTTTTAAGTTCAGGGGTACAAGTGCAAGTTTGGTACGTGGTTAAACTTCTGTCATGGAGGTTTGTTGTACAGATTATTTCACCACCCAGATATTCAGCTTAGTACCAATTAGTTGTTTTTACAGATCCTCTCCGTCCTCCCACACTCCACCCTCCAAAAGCCTCGTGTGTTGTTCCCCTCTAGGTGTCCATGTGTTCTCATTATTTAGCTTCCACTTATAAGAGAGAACATGTGATATTTGGTTTTCTGTTCCTGTGTTAGTTAGCAAAGGAGAATGGCCTCCAGCTCTGTCCATGTCCCTGCAAAGGACATGATCTCATTCTTTTTTTATGGCTGCACAGATTCCATGGTTTTCTTTATCCTATCACTGATGGACATTCAGGTTCATTCCATTTCTTTGCTATTATGAATAGTGTGGCAATGAATAGCCACATGCATGTCTCTTTAAAATAGAATGATTTCTATTCCTTTGGGTATATATCCAGTAATGGGATTGCTGGGTTGAATGGTGTTTCTGTCTTTAGGTCTTTGAGGAATCATCACACTGTCTTCCACAATGGCTGAACTAATTTACCCTCCCACCAACAGTGTATAAGTGTAACGTGAACATTTACTATGTACCACTGGAATAACTCATGTCCCAAGGTCAAGACAGAGATTTTTATTAAACTTGATATTATTTCTGATTTTTCTTTGTATATATTATTCCTTTAAAATGAAATAATTTTAAATCAATCACATTCTACAATGAACTAACTATAAAACTGCTCAAGGAATTAATCACAATATCTGATCATTTTAATCACTACCTTATATTTGAAGTAGGTTTTAACAGCTCACTTACCTGCTGCGTTGTGCTTATGATATTCAATAATCTCAGGAATGGAACCAAAAGCATGTTTTTCTGCTAGGTAATACTTCTTTGGAGATGTTGTTGTTTCCTTTATATGATAATGCCTGAAACCCGATGAACCTTCTCTAGAACAAAAATCAAAATGTGTCAGAACCGAGTTGAAATAATAGAACTTCATTCTAAAGATGTTTTCTATAAGGGCAACCACAGTGCCCCTCCATATGATCCCCTCTATTCCTGGCACAAATTTTATTTTCCCCATGTTCTTCTTAGCTTCGTCTTTCACATTAGCATGCCAGTTTTTAAAGTAAGCACTGAAAACATACTTGGCCCTTTGCATGAGATTGTGAAAGAGAACATTTATGAATTCCATTTAACAACATTTGGAAGTCTTAAAATAGCTATTAGCAGCTACTGTTTTTTATTCCTGCTGTTGCCTCAACTTACAAACGTCTAGAGCACTCAGATCGCCAATAGCGAATAAATTAGATTTGTAAACATTCAACTTTAGGTATCTTTGTAAAACACAGATCTTCTCTAGTCCTCTCTTCTAAAAATGCTTCCAAGATGACTCCTGTTGCTCTTAGGGTAAGGCTCAGACTCGCATGAGCTTGACTCTGCTAACTCAAACTTCTCTCTCCTCCCTTCACTCTGTGTTCCCATTCTACCATGCAGCTGCAATATACTTTTCAGTGCCTTGAACTCACTACATCCTCTCTCCCCTCTAGGTCCAGGCAATTTCCTAGGTCAGAACACTCCTTCCCTTCCCTCCAGGCTTTTCCTGCTCACCAGTCAGGTCTCAGCCTGGATGCCACTTGGGAGAACATTCGTGACTAACTCAAGATGTGCCTGGGCTGTATACCAGCCCCCACCCCCGACACCCCAACACACACATGACCCTCCCACATGGCACGCACTACCATCACTGTCTGTTATTGGGCTGTAGCACCCACTAAGCTACTGGCTGGCAGGGTCTCTGCCTCCCTTGCTCATGTTTTTATCCTTAGTGACCAGCACAGCTCACTATAATTATTTGTTGAATGTTACTAAAGTTAATACAGGCATACTCAACAAATATATATAAAAAACTATAAGGAAAATGACTGAAAATATAAATACAATAAACAGTATATACACTTTAGAAATCAAGTTCAGGTTTTCTTTTTAATGGTGAAATGCTGCATATTTTTATGAAAATTAGGAATCCATATAAGCTATATAGGAAGTTCATGCAAAAACTTTAAAAAAAAAACCAGCAGGATTACTCACCCTCCAAACTTGGTATAAAGGGAGACTGTGTACAAGCCTGGTTGACTAGAATCCCTTACCATAAAACCACCTTCTTTATCCTGAAATCCAAATTAAGAAAAAAAAAATTTTTTTGCTCCAATTACTAATAGCAATGCCATGGAGAAGACTGAAGAACCTAATATTATAATTTTATGATGATTATTCTTTTCCAGAAAATCTGCTCTGAAGACACACAACTTACCAATAGGGCCTTTTGGTTTCTGCCACCCATATGACTTTGTAATTCAAATTACTGCGCTATGAGAGCAGTTAAAGAAATCACACTCAATTCCCCACAATCACAAATCCTCACAAATGGTGAGACATTTCACTCAGACAATCTCTCAGTGCCTTTCCAGAAGTGAGAAACAAGATTTTGCAATGCCTTTAAGGCCTGGACATGTAGGAAAACTGTCATGGAAAAATGTATTTCTTAATGATTGAGTTTCATTTCATACATTTTTTGTATTTGTTATAAGCTCTGATTCCTGACTCAGTATGATTTTCAATCCACTTAGCATTTTTCCTATAAATATTTCAGTGTTTCTTATAAGAATGAATTTAAAAATTCTTAATTCTCCTAGAAGTTAAATGTCAGTCTTTTTTTTTTTTTTTGAGTCAAAGTCTCGCATTGTCATCCAGGCTAGAGTGCAGTGGCACAATCTCAGCTCACCGCAACCTCCACCTCCCAGATTCAAGCGACTCTCCTGTCTCAGCTTCCCGAGTAGCTGGGATTACAGGCATGCACCACCATGCCCATCTAATTTTTGTATTTTTAGTAGAGATGGGATTTCACCATGTTAGATAGTTTGGTTTTGAACTCCTGATCTCCAGTGATCCTCTCGCCTCAACCTCCCAAAGTGCTGGGATTACAGGCGTGAGCCACCATTCCCAGCCAAATATCAGTCTTTACAAAAGGAGAGATGGAGTCACAAGTAACTTAAGCAGAGAAAATCAAAAGTTGGAAACAATGCTAAAAGACTAAAGGTCAAATCTTTCTCAGGCTCCAAGCTGAAAAGCAACAAATAGACACTACGAACCTCAAATATCTCTCTGCTCAGCAATACCACCATCAATCTCTAGCATTTAAATTGCTTTAAGATGAAAAAGTGTGTTTATCAGTTGAAAAATAAAATAAATTGTACTCTTCCTCATAGGAAAAACAATGGAATTAAATAAGGCCCCACAAACATATCTGATAACAATTAGGGATAATCATTGTAATAATTGGTTAGTAAAAAGTATAACAGAGGCCAGACACAGTGGCTCATGCCTGTAATCCCAGCACTTTGGGAGACAAGGCGGGCAGATCAGTTGAGGTCAGGAGTTCAAGACCAGCCTGGCCAACATGGTGAAACCCCAACTCTACTAAAAATACCCCATCTCTACTAAAAATTAGCCAGGTGTGGTGGTGCATGACTGTAATCCCAGCAACTTGGGAGACTGAGGCAGGAGAATCACTTGAATCTGGGAGGCAGAGGTTGCAGTGAGCCGAGATCACACCTCTGTGCCACTGCACTCCAGCCTGGGTGACAGAGAAAAACGCTGTCTAAAATACATAAATATAGTCTAACAGCAACCTGCTTGTTTCACTTATTTATTGAAAATTTATTCTGTTCTAATATTCTAGCATATTAATTTAATCATCAAAACAGTCCTATTACATAGGTACTATTGTTTTTCCCACATTACTTCATAGGTAAGGAAATGACAAAAAGCTGGCTGGGTAACTTGCACCAGGTCATACAGGGTGGCAGAGCCAGGATCTGGTCCCCAGGCTGCCATTTGGCTACTCACTCCCCTACAACTGCCTCTCACTGTGGGGTCTCCAGAGAGGCATGGAAGAATTTTGTGAGGGAGTAGGCATGGTTACCTGTAGTTAGAATCAAGCAAAGTCATCCACTATTGTTTTTTTAACATCAACTACAAAAACAAGCACTCAACAAAATCTTGACGCATGATAATAAGCAGGAGGCAAAACAAGAAAGCATGAGTTTAAAAGACTGGGAACAGTAACTAAATAGAATACTAGATCAGAAATGCAGAGAATTGTAGAGCTCATCTTCTAGTCCAACTCCTCTTACAGATGCAAAAGTAGACTAGAAAAGTCACAGGTAGACTCAGGTCCCCTTACTCAGCACAGGGTAGTTCCCTCTATATATTTTACCCTTTGATTTTATTTCTTTCTAAAGGTATAGCAATTTCAGCACATTTATTTCTAAATAGAATTTACACATCTATTAACGCTTTGTTTATAAAAGACATTATATAATATCGATGTAAATTATTTTAAAATAACTAACTTCAAGCCAAAAAAAAAGAAAGAAAGAAAGTAAAGAAATACTTAAGTACTATAAGTTAAGGTAGCAAATGATCAATCGGGAAGAAAGCATGAGAGTAAGCTTGCCCCTCATGCTAAGGAAAGTAAAAGTGTAACAACCGCAGCAAAATGAGGATGAGCCACCACAGGAGATTCTCTCTGCCAGGGAATATACTAATGCAGGACTCAGAGACTGAAAAGACCGTTAACCAACTACTGGCTGGTCCTAGCACAGTAGTGTTTACTACTAACTGATGACAACCAGTTACAAATTTCTTTTTTCCTTCTCTACTCCCAGTGCTTCACTTGATTAGCCTTTTACCCATTTATGCCTAGTGTTCCATTATTGAAACACTAAACTTGTGGGAGTTATTTATATCCTCTGCTCAAAGTCATCACCAAGGTCTGATTTTTCCCACACAAAAAATTTGCAACCTCTAGCATAAATGAGTTAAAAAAACAAAAACAAAAAACAACTACCTAGGGAACCCCTGGCTACTTGGATGGTCTAACTGTGGGACACAGTGGATAATGGTATTGCCCTAGCAGGAACGAAGCAGAAAAAAATGAGTGACATTACTACCCACCCAGCTCTGCAGCAACACCTTCAGAATGCAAGGCAAACACAAGGGAATTGTAGCCAGATGGCCTGGATCATTCTGACTGTCACAAAGGTTTGGTCTAATGAAGGAAATTTACTGGGAGGGACAACTTCATGGTGGCCAGTGGAAAGGCCCAGGGGCTTTCCTGAGAATTAAGAATGAGGCAAGCCATCTATGCCCAGGTTTTTGTGGGGCTTGATAAAGCACTTTACACTTTCAGGATGAAAAATAAATTGCTACAGGGTACACTGTAACCTAACATGTGCTAACAAAAGGGAAAACTAAAACTATCTGAAAGCTAGTAATGGCAATTCTTTATGAAAGCTATAGGTTTGCTTCTGTGTGCCTGTATGCCTATATGTCTACATGTGTTATGTGTAGGTGACATTTCTATGCAATCTAAGAGAATCTTTGGTAAGTGAAACTCGTTTCTAAATTGTTGATAAAATAAAATAGAAACAGCTTCAGAATTTAATTCAGACATTTTGCCTAGATCTACTGGTCAGACAGGTTTAAGTTGTCTCTGCTCAAGGTCATAAAACTGCTGCTTCTCTGATGTTTTTCATACTTGCTTGACTTGTATGTGAACTTAATTAAAATTAATCACTTCCTAGATTTTTTATTGGAAATTAGTGCTACTAGGAGTTACAATAGTAACTAATGTATGTAATTACAACTGCTAGATATCAGAGAAACAATTCTATATACAGAGTATATAAAGAAAGTAAGACACGTTTTAGTGGAGAAGGCTATATAAAAGATATTAGGATGTAGTTTTTGCTTAAGAAAATAATTTTTTTCTCATTTAGATGTTATTTAAAGGTTGTTTCCAAATGAAGTAAAAAATGATATAGATAAAATTAAGTGAGTAGAAAGAGAATGAGGAAAAAGTCAGGAAAGAGTCATGGAACTTATCCCAGCAGAGAGGAAATCTTTAGATGGTTATTAAAAAATCAAATGAATAAAATGGAAATTTATGGGGTTAAAACAAAGGTCTTAAAACAACACTACTGAAGGTTATGTGGCCCAAAAGGAGCCCCTGCTGGTTTCCCAACATTAAAGAGCCCAAAATCAGTTTGCTATATCCCCAGTCTACAGAAACTTTAAAAGCTAAAAGACAGAGATTATAATGAGAAGGCTGAGCAAGAATTGCTTCAGGGCAAAACTGAAGCAACGTAATCAAGATAAAGACTGACAAAAGGGCCAGTCCTTTGGCGCAAAGCCCTGCTAGGAAGCCAAAGCCTTTTGCACAACAGAGGGTCAAATGTTGTAGAAGTAGAGAAAACAAGTTTCTGAAACTAAAACATAAAAATATAAGGGTTTATAAGACTATGAAAGCTGGAATGTTTGAACAGGCTTTATGTAAAGCAGCTGTGTCTCCTTTATCTAAATGTTTTATGGGAATGAAGACTGTATCTGACTAGGGAATGTTTCTTCTACTGTAAAACAGAAGGCATGTAAATCTGCCCTTCAAGCAATATCAATTGGACATACTAAATGGGAGCCAGTATGACTGCCTAAGCTCATAGTGTAGAGAAAGTTGGAATGCTGGTAGGGACAAATTTTCTATTTGATAGTCCTTTGTTGAGTGTTTACTAAGTCTTATGGCAAAAGCTAGTGAGCATCTCCCAGTGACAACTACTGGGACTCTGAACTAGAGAATTTCTACTAGAGGGGCATTTACTGACTTGCTATGGATGCTAACTATAGCTACATCTATGACTGAAGAACATAAAGTGATCTTGACACCTGAAATATCCATGTTGTCTCAGGTGATGTCAGAGGAACATTCTAATGGAGACAGCAGTGTCTAACAGAGTTCCATCATAAAATGGAAATGGTTTACATAGGATTATGCTATCTGGTGGGTGCAAGGAGGAGATGCTCATGAGCAGGGAGCCTCTCCAACCCAAAGACTGACTCTGGAACTGTGTGAGTAGCTGCTGGATTCTACAGTGCCCAATAAACAGCTCTCAACTGACCAATCAAGAGCTGCTTGGTTTGTAGATGGTGGTTCCAAGGTGAATGGACAACATCCTGTGTGGAAGGCTGCTACTCTGAAGAAGAGTCAAGAAAACGTGTTTTTGTTTGTTTTAAACTATTTAAAGCTTATAGCAACTGAGTAAAGTATACTTTTGAGAGCAAAACTAAAGCACTAAATATTCTCTCCACCTGATTTCTCCAAAATTTCAAAACGATTTGTGAGTATTCTTATTTTGTGACAATGTAGTTACTTGAATAAATTCAATAACAGAATGTTTTCCTTTGTAACAGGACATACTGGTGTCCCCAGTATGTCCTGCTATAATAACCACATTAGTTATTTCACCAAAGCTTTGGGCATGTGAAATTGTAAGGGCCAGTTTCGAGGGGTGGCATGTAGGAAAACAGCCTGTTACATGGCAAGAGTGATGTCATCTTGAAGTGAAACCACAATGATGACCAGTGTTCGATCCCCACTTAGCAAGGTATTTAAACAATGCTTTCATATACATGCTTATCTAACTTCATCAGTGGTCACATGTGTTTGGTAAGAAAGTCTGAAGACATGTCCAGCTGTACATGTTTTACCTTAAAAGTTTGCTATATAAAGAATACTTTCTGGAGGGCGGGTGTAGGGATACACTGTCCTGAGGCTGCTCATGATTACTTTGGTTTGTAAGTCCCTATTAAATATTTCTTTCTAAGAAACTGAATTTTTCAGTCTCTTTCTTCAGCCTCTCAGCTCCCTCAGCCTCTGGGGATAGTTTTGCATAGACTTGCTCACTGCTGACAAATTTAGAAAGAGAGATATGTGGAACTACTTATTAGGGATTCATTAAAATTAATTTGCCCTTTATCCAAGCCCACAAGTACAAACACTTACTTCACTTCGGAGGAGTTGCTCTGCCTTGCTTCTATTCGTATTTCTGCAGTACCATCTGAACAGAAAAAAAAAAAATACATTTCAGGCCTCAGGTTTTTAGAATATATTTTAGTCTTTTCAAGATTAATAAGGTAATGCTGCTTATCAATAATAAATATAACAAATAAAAACAAATTAAGATATCACTCATAATTTCAACAATAGACAACTAGTAATTTTGATGTATATACTTCCAGACTTTTTTACCCATATTTCTATGAAAACATGTATGTATGCCCATATTCTCATGTTTCATTAAAGCCAGATCAAACTACATAGGCTATACTATAGCCTGAATTTTTCATATAACATTATAAGATATTTTTGCAAATCAATATAAGTATGCATTATAGTATGCATGTGCCGTAATTTATTTAAGCTTTTCTTCACTGTTCAATATAAAAATCACTTTCAATTTCTCACTACTAAAATCACGGCAAGAACGAGTTTTACTCCACTGGCTCAAATATACAGGGAGTGTCACTTTGTATTATTGTCTTTAATTCAAACTAAATCTTATTCCAAGCCCTCCTCCTATCAATATGGCAGCTGATTTCATCTCAGGTCATTATGGAGGCTCCCTCACTGAATTTCACAAAGGTCCCAGGTGACAAAAGAAACAGAGCAAAACATAAGCATAGGCCTCCTGGGTCTTCAGACTTGCTGGTTTCCAGCAGAGCCCCAAGTTCTGTGGTTGCCCAAGACTCTATTATAGAAATGTCAGCCTTGAACGAGCAGCTGGTCTTCCCTCCCACCCAATTTTTCCACCACCCTGTGCCACATCCCAAGGCCCTGCCAATCTGTACCTTCTCTTTTTTTTTTTTTGAGAAAGAGTCTTGCTGCTACTCAGACTAAAGTGTAATAGTGCAATCTCAGCTCACTGCAATCTCCTACCTCCTGGGTTCAAGAGATTTTTCTGCCTCAGCCTCCTGAGTAGCTGAAATTATAGGCATTTGCCACCACACCTGGCTGATTTTTGTATTTTTAGTAGAGACAGGATTTCACCATGTTGGCCAGGCTGGTCTGGAACTCCTGGCCTCAAGGGATCCGCCCACCTTGGCTTCTCAAAGTCCTGGGATTACAGGCGTGAGCCACCATGCCTGGCCCTGTACCTCTTCTTATCCTTTGGAAAACCCTTTTCTTGATACTGTCATCACCCACATCATCCTCAGAGATATTCACCTCTCTCTACTTTCCCCAGCATAATCAATCCTTCCATGTGACTTAAGTCAATAGGCCATAAGAACATGAACTCAGACCATTTTCTTTGGCCTTTGGTTTTAAACTTATTTTGTTAGATCCTTTCTCTTTGGCAAGGAACTCTCCATCACAGTAATACACCCTGAGACTTCAAATATTATAAGATCAGCTCAGCTTCTCTGGATATTTAAATTTCTAGACACTGCTTCAGCCTTCCATAAGAGAACCAGCACCTGCTTTGGGCCCAAGAAAAATCCTAAAACAGGGAAACATAGGCCTTCCCTGACTAAAGAAGGGAAAAACACAAAGAACAAAAAAGACAATACGAGATCTTTTTCTGTCCAGATTCTTTTATGTAGTAGCCAAATGCAAATTACAGCCTCAAACTGAGCTAAAGATCGTTAGATATTTTATTTGGAATCTGAGGTGTTGAACCAGGCCTCAGAACTGTCAGCATCTCATTACATGGACCCCGCTTTATGAAATGAGACCAAGTTCAACAAAATTGCAGTTGTGATCAACACATTTCTGAATGCAATTGAGAAATATAATAAATTAGGAGAGCAGAATTCTGTCCCTAACACTTTTTCACTGATACAAGAAACATTTGTCAAATGCCAAAAACATTCACAAAAAATAACTAGGGAAATATAACTGGAGCTTTAATTATAAATTATAAACTAGCAGGATTTGAAAGATTGAAAAAAAATTATTAATAACAAGATCCAGTTCATCTTTACAATAAGAGTAAACAAAGGAGATTTCATCTTGGGCTCAGATATAAGAAATCAGTGAAGCTAAATTGTGGCTCTCAAGAGGAAATTAGACATAAGATACTCGGAAAAGGAGGAGGCCCCTTCCTCATCTACTGTATTCCAGCTCCTCAGAAAGAAAGAAGGAAAAGAGGAATCCACTGCACAAAGGGCAGGCTCTTGAAAATCCTGTTCTGAGGGGTCATTTTTATGGCATTGCCAAGTTCCCTGGAAAGGATGTTCCCTTCCTTATGACATCAATTCAGACCTTTCAGTGTCTGTTGGAAGCTACAAAGGAGGAAGGAGTCATGGACAGAAAAACAGATAAATTAACTCATAGTCAGGATTTTCTAACAGCTCAGTTCTTCTTTCTCCTCTCCTGTGATTATCTATCCCCAGGCAAGAAAAAAAAAAGACAACAGTGGTTCCCCTGAATTCTCCTGTCAGAAAGAACTATACACATAGGTAAAATGTGACACAGATACCACGCACCTCTATAAAGGAATATCTGAGGTTGGCTGATTTATAAAGAGAAGAGGTCTACTTGGCTCATGGTTCTACAGGCTGTACAAGAAGCATGGTGCCAGCACCAGCATCTGGAAAAGACCTCAGGCTGCTCCCACTCATGTCCAAAGATGAAGGGGAGATGGCATGCAGAGACTACGTGGCAAGACAGAGAAAGCAAGAGAAGAGAGAGGCACCAGGCTCTTTTCTTTTTTTCTTTTTTGAGATAGTCTTGCTCAGTCGTCCAGGCTGGAGTACAGTGGTGCGATCTCAGCTCACTGCAACCTCCGCCTCCTGGGTTCAGGTGATTCTCCAGCGCACCATGTTGACCAGGCTGGTTTTGAATTTCTGACCTCAGGTGATCCACCCACCTCGGCCTCCCAAAGTGCTAGGATTATAGATGTGAGCCACCGTGCCTGGCCAAGTTTTGTATTTTTTAGTAGAGATGGGATTTCACCATGTTGGCCAGGATGGTCTTGAACTCCTAACCTCAAGTAATCCACCCACCTCAGCACCCAAAGTACTGGAATTACAGGCGTGAGCCACTGTGCCCGGCCTAGGCTCTTTTCAACAACCAGTTCTTGTGGGAACTAAGAGTGGGAACTCACTTCCTTGAGAAAGGTACAGAGCCATTCATCATGGTGGAGAGCTCCATCTCCATGATCTCCCCCCAGGCCCCTGCTCCAACAATGGGGATCAAATTTCAAATGAGCCAGATGTGGTAGTGGGCACCTATAATCCCAGCTACTCAGGAGACCAGGGCAGGAGAATCACTTGAACCTGGGAGATGGAGGTTGCAGTGAGCTGAGATCGAACCACCGTACTCCAGCCTGGGTGACAGAGTGAGACTCTGTCTCCAAAAAAAAAAGGAAAGAAAGGGAGAAAGAGAGACAGAGGGAGGGAGGGAGGGAGGGAGAGGGAGGGAGAAAGGGAGAGGGAGGGAGGAAGGGAGAAAGGGAAGAAGGGCAGGAGGGAGGGAGGGAGGGAAGGAGGGAGGGATAGGGATTTTGAAAAGCATTCCACAGAAAAGCTTTATTAGAGGCTAATGCCTTTTGATAAAGGAACTATACATTTAGAAATTAGGCCCTGAATTTGTAGGTAATTTGTCAGATTGTTCTTAGATATTAAAATTCTAATGTGAATTTGTTTTTCACATTAGCTGGTTACCCCAAAATAGCAATGCCAATAAGGAAAGAAGAGATATGAGGGCATTTCGTCTTTTAACCTGGAAAGGTCAAACCCTTGCCAAGTTTCTTGGTGAGGATGGGTGAGAGTAAATCATGAAAAGAAGACAAGAGGTAGAAATAAAGGAAAAACATAAACCCAACCAGTTATACATCTTAGCTTGTTCTCTAATTTTGCCCCCAATAAGTCACCCTATGCCACGCACTCAAAGCCTTTATCCTAAACCTTTTCTAGTTCTAAGGGCCCTTTCATTTCAGTCACCTTCTCCCTTTAATGTCTTTCCATCAAGAACATCCTCTTATTAACCATCACAATGAATCCACTTTCTTTTCTAGCAGTGATCTCTCTGACCTTCTCCTCTCTACTCTGGTGACGGGGCATGGAGGAAAGAACTAGGTTACTGACAACACTGGGAGCTGCAGGCCTGGAAATCCTGAGTTCAGCCCAGTGACAGTCTGTGGCCTGGGATTCCTCCTGGGCCCAAGCAAACAGCAGAACTATTCATTCCACGGCTGGCAGAGGCTTTTGTTTTCTTAAATTCCTGAGAACATTTAAGTTGCTATGATGGTTAATATTGAGTGTCGATTTGAATGGATTGAAGGATGCAAAGTATTGCTCCTGGGTGTGTCTGTGAGGGTTTTGCCAAAGAAGATTAACATTTGAGTCAGTGGACTGGGAGAGGCAGACCCGCCCTCAATTTGGATGGGCACAATCTAATCAGCTGCCACCACAATCCGAATAAAAGCATGCAGAGGAACGTGGAAAGACTAGACTAGCTTAGTCTTCTGGCCTACATCTTTCTCCTGTGCTGGACGCTTCCTGCCCTCGAACACGGGACTCCAGGTTCTTCAGCTTTGGGACTCAGACTACCTTCCTTGCTCCTAGCTTGCAGACGGCCCATTGTGGGACCTCACCTTCTGATCATGAGTCAATACTCCTTAATAAGCTCCCTTTTACACAGACATCTATCCTATTAGTTCTGTCCCTCCAGAGAACCCTGACTAACACAGTAGTGTTACAGGATGGGCTGTGACCAAAACAAAACAAAGCAAGATAAAACACGGAGTAGGAAGACAGCAGAATAGGGTCTCTGCCTCCCCATGTGGGAACAGGTTTCCCCTTGGTCATCTACTGGGCATGGCACAAGGCCATGTGGACTCCCTCGCCTCTGCACAGAAGGTGAGGGCACTCCCACGCTGGAGACAGAAGTCCAGAGTTACGTAGAGGGAGAAAATCTTTCAGAAGAGAGACAATTTCCAAATTAAGTTACATTCAAAACACTCGAGGCCCTGAATCATAAACTTCAGGATTGAACAGCCTCATTTGAAATCACATGAGTCATAAGAAGAGTTCTCATATTTAGATAAGGATTACCTGGCATCCAAGCATCCTCTTTCCCCAAATTCAATCAGTTCTCAGGGCTATCATTTTAAAACCAGGCCCAAGTTTCACCTTTTAGCACCTTCCCTAATTCTACGGATTTTACAATTTTTCCTAAAATCTATCGGACTTAAGAGCAGAAATGCTACTTTGTTTATATATTGTTTATACTCCCTCCTACGTCTAAAACTACTTTGAGAGATCACACCCCACTGAGGGCTCTGGCCTTTTGAACTTGTTAACCGTTTCCTAGATGTTAAGGTACACTTACGGTACAGCAAGTGACACGAAGAGAAGAATAGCTGTTGTTGCTATTGCTTTTAAGGAAGTGAATGAAGCATCAATACACGACCTCAGAATGACAAGAAAAGAGTTTTTGATGTATATGAGCCTCACAATACAACTTGGCCACACGCTGCTAGTGGGCATATAAATAATACAAGTTATCTAGAAAGCAATTTGACAGCATGTGTCAGGAGCCTTAACGATGTTCATATATAGCCTTTAGCCCAGTATATAGCTTTTAGAGATCCAGTGTAAGATAAGAAACAAGAAGTTATCTCATTGTTTTAATATAGCAAAGGTACCTAAAACAACCTAAGCCACACAAATAAGGAAATGATTACATAAATTATTGGACAGCCATGTGCCGTTTGCCTGGTTATTTCCCTAAGGCCGTCCATAATGCTTGATAGATGCTAAGACTCAGTAAGTATTTAATAAATTTATGATTAAATGAAATAAAATGTAGCTAGGAAAATGTTTTCAAAGAATATTAAAGTGTATGAGGAAATAAGCATGATTCTATCTTTTCAAAAATAATAAATCGATTGAAAGGAAATAAACTAATGCTGACAAAAGTCAACTCATTGATTTATGAGTAATTTTTTCTTATTAATATTTCTACTCTGGAAACTGTTATGTCCTGAATGAATGGACATGATCTGTATTTCTAGCTAATCTGTAATTTATTTCAAATTGATTCAATTATGCTTATGTAATTTATGTACATAAGCTTATGTAATTTCATTCACACACAGTACCTTTAAAAAATAGATATAATAGAGATTAATTCTCAGTCTTTTACCACATCAGACAACTGAATTAAAGATATTTTATCACCCCCTTCAAAGGATCATGAAAGATAACCATTAATATTCAAATGCCTTACATAATCAGGAAAATGAAAACGTTCTGATTTTCTACACTCATAAAATAAACATTTACTTACTCATATTGATCTAAGTTGTTTGATTTCTTTCCCGTTACATAATTACTTGGGATATATCCTTCATTCCTAGAAATAATAAAAATACTTTAGGTAAACTAAAATTACTTTACTGGGAGGTTATTAAAAGAAAGAAAGATTATTGCCTTTCTGAAATAAAGCATAATGTTGCTTAAAGCTTGTAAGAAAGACTAGCTGACCCCCCACAAAATTCAATATCTGTAATTCATTTGACATTTTACAAAGTACTTTCACTTTTGATCCCCTCAAAAATTCTGGTGTAGGCAGGCATTATTGTACCAATTTTCTGGTAGAGAAACTAAAGCTGAGAAAGATTATGGAATTTTTTTTTTAAAAAAGTTAGCCAGTAACAGGGCCAGAACTCAGACTCTGGACTGGTGACTAGGTCCTGTTCTCTTCCAATATTCCACAATACTTCTCCAGAATTCACAATTTTGGTTGTATGTGTTAAAGAAAGCACTACTTCAGAAAAGTCAAAGTGTTGGATTAAGAACACTCACCACTCTAATACCTCGATAGTTTTTACAGAATAGTTTCACAAAGGATAATTCCTGACTTTGGGGTCAGTATCATCTAGGGCACTTGTTAAAACAGCAAATTCTTGGGTCATAACCCAATAAATGTGAAAGGAGATGACCTACATGAGTTCAAGAAATGTCTGATTTTACCCCAGATGACTTTTACACACATCACAATTTAAGATGCACTCTTCTGTCAATAGGAGCTAAGGTTCTCAGCATAAGAAATGAAATACACATATAAAATTTAAAAATTGAGTAGAAACCTTATAATCTTACATTTGAGTTTAATGTATTAGTAAGAACTCATAATACACACACACACACACACACACACACACACACACACTAATGTGTGCATACAGGCAGCTCTGTTGCACTGAGAAAGGCCTAGAAGCCATGGCAATCCAGCAGCAATTAGAATCTTAGCATCGCCACTGTCTCTAAACAACATTTGTGACTAAAAGGAACCAGTCCTCCTTAGAAAAATGTCAAACTGTGTCTGGGGGCGGTGGCTCACACCTGTAATCCCAGCATTTTGGGAGGCCGAGGCAGGCAGATCATTTGAGGTCAATAGTTTAAGACCAGCCAGTCAACATGGTGAAACCCTGTATCTACTAAAAAATACAAAAATTAACTTGGCATGGTGGAACATGCCTGTAATCTCAGCTATTTGGGAGTCTGAGGCAGAAGAATCACTTGAACCTGGGAGGCGGAGGTTGAAGTGAGCCGAGATTGTGCCGCTGCACTCCAGCCTGTGAGACAGAGCGAGACTCCATCTCAAAAAAAAAGAAAAGAAAAATAGAAAAGAAAATCCAACAGGGTCTTCTACCAAAAACAACTACCATCGACCTAAAATTGGCAATTCAAGCAAAAAGAATAATGGTGGCAATGGATTGAAACCAAATATACAAGTATCCATAATAACACTAAAAAAAAACTGTTGGTTATTATTGTTATCACTAGAGAAAGCTCAGTCATCAACTCATGATTCTGAAAATTAGTAGTAGTTCAAGAATCCAAATTTCATCTTTCCTTTCCTTCATAAACTAAATGAACTGGTGGATGAGGCAGTTCTTCTTTAGAAAACTAGCAAATGCAGATAGAACGACAAAACTAGGAAATCACCATTTTGCAATCCCTAATGAAATAACGACTCTAGGAAAGAATCATTAATGAACTCCCAAATCATCAGGGTAAACACTGATGAAGAACTTTATGACAGAGGAACAAGGCTGACACCTGAACCACTAAGCAATCTTCGCATTACTAAAAGTAGGACAGCCAGAGATCACCTTCTAAAGTGTTCAAGCCTCTAGATCTAGTTGCCAGTTTACAGGAAATACAAGAAACACGAGCATATTAAGTGACACCACAATAAAACAATCCATTTAATCTAGATAATGGCTCATTTTAGTGTTAAATGACCTGGTTTCCTCAATAAATCAAAAATGTAGAATAAGAAAAACATGAGATATAGTAACCAAAATGCAGTGTGTAGGTCCTGATTTGAACAAACCAACTGTAAAAATAAGTATTAGAGCTAATCAGGGGAAACCGGAATTACATCATTGGTTCCATCCTTAGACCTGGGCCGGAGAAGCTCTTACTCTGACCCCACACTTTTGAGACCTCTGCGAAATCCCATGTTTCCTCTGACCTGTGTTCCCATGCTCCTTTCTGGATTAACTAGGACCCCAAAATTCCCTGCTCATTTCCAAGGTCTGCATGGGTCTTCTTCTGGGTCCATCTTCCAAAGAACAAATTGTGCTGGCTGGCCATGTGCATTCCCTTTCACCAAGGCCGAAGGTATGGCCATGATGGGGGGTAGCTTTTGCCTTTTGCAAGCCATGCAGAAAGAGCGTGGGTGCAGGGGTTAGAAGATCTACACGGTACATGAGAGATAGAGCCAGGGCAGGAGGGAAGAAAGAAAAGAGGTAGCCCCCAGAGCCAGCTTTCCACACACTGTGATATTCCAGCACAGAGTTCTAAATTCAAACCATACCTTTCTTGTCAATATGAAAGGGTATTTGTCAAGTTGGAGGATTAATTATATTTTGTTTTCCAGTTTGTTAGCTTGATTTGTGACTTCTAAATACTTAGATATATGTTATGTGGATTTTCATTTGTACTCTTCCTCCAGGTCCAAAAATATTAAGGCAAAGTCTATAGACAATATTATTTTAAAAACTATTATTAAGTATGATAATGACAGGGTGGCGTTTTTTTTTTTTTTTTAAGTCTTTAGAAGTTAGATTTAGGAGTGAAATGACATGATGACTTGATTTACTTTTAAATATCCTAGAAAAAAAATGGAAGGATTAGACTGGCAAAATGTTAGTAATTTTTGAAGTCAAGCAGCAAGAGTTATACTATACAGTTTTGAGATGTTTGAAAATTTTTTCAATAAAAAAATTTTTTTAAAAATCGAATACAGCATCTGATAAAGAGAAGCAGTAACAACCTTCCTGTAAACATGGAATAAAAGTTTAAGAGTTGCAAAGAACTTAATAATGCAGTCAAGTGCGGTGGCTCACACCTGTAATCCCAGCACTTTGGGAGGCTGAAGCAGGCAGATCATGAAGTCAAGAGATTGAGACCATCCTGGCTAACATGGTGAAACCCCATCTCTACCAAAAATACCAAAAATTAGCTGGGCATGGTGGCATGCGCCTGTAGTTCCAGCTACTCAGGAGACTGAGAATCACTTGAACCCAGGAGGCAGAGGTTGCAGTGAGCCAAGATCATGCCACTGCAGTCCAGCTTGAGTGACAGAATGAGACTCCATCTCAAAAAAAAGAAAAAAATTAATAATGCACAGCAAAACAGCACTCAGATATGTGCCATGCCTAGGAATCAAGCAGAAGAGAAGGACCCTGCCTAAACCAGAAATTTCCACTGCTTCTTCAGAAGTAAATTGAGGAACAGTGACCTGAAATTGGGGCTGGGGCTGGCAGGTGAGAGGACAGGTGGAAGAAGAGTGTGCTCCAGCAGGACATAAAGTCCTGCTCTTCTCATCTACTGGAACTCAGGGTATAAATGGGATTGTACTGCAGAAGTAAATATAGGATACAGAGTTTTCTTATGAAGCCTGAAATACACTCATTTCCTAGAGTTACCCATATCTGCCCATATATTTATCAATGATAGGGTTGAAAGGACTGTTTTCTTCAAATCCTAAATTATCTTGTACAAAAAAAAAAATGCTTGCTGTTTAATTTCCTGTATGTACATATGTATGTATTTTATATATACATGCACACACATATAGATACACACACACATATATATACTCTCTCACTCCTCCATACATACACATGGAGAGAGAAAGAAGTCAAGTGAGAAGAGGCTTCAGTATACTGTGTATGTGTATGCATACACGCACGCACACATATATGTATATATATATATATATGTACATATATACAGATAGAGATTCTAAGAAAAAAATTACAGCAAACTTTCTTAGAAAAATCTAAGATTACTTACTTATGGCAAGTGGGAACAAAATATAAC
The DNA here is from genome assembly GCF_009761245.1 of Sapajus apella. NCBI lineage: Eukaryota > Metazoa > Chordata > Mammalia > Primates > Cebidae > Sapajus > Sapajus apella. Next base: position 37,278,904 of record NW_022436945.1, read on the forward strand.
ATTTAATTTCCCTCAAGGTCAAAATAATCAAATTAAACATGTATCAGATGAGAAAGGGACCAATGTATTTTAACTTTTGAAAAGAATTGATTTGTCAGTTTGCATTTATTGAGTGACCACTGAGAAAGCGCTGTGTTACTACAAAGTAATACTGTGTCCTTCCATTTATGGCTGGTGAAATCTGTCTCATTACCTGATAGTTACCACTCATCCTCTTCTCACTCAACACTTGACTCCCACCCACCCACTGCATGTCACACAGAGAGAGGGAACACTTACCCATATTTATCTCTTGCTCTCCACCAATGAATATCATTCTTTTCTAAAATGAGATACTCTTGACCTCTCTCTAATCTGAGATCATGTCCTTCTGTTGCTTGGAAATCATACATGGCTATAACGATATCTTCACTACTATCTTCTTCTTCAGATGGAATTGGTGGGGGAGGCCTTCGCTAAACAAGGAAGATAACATTTGAAAGTTTAGTCTTCTATTTGAAACTGATCATGAATCAAAAAATTAAATGAGTCATACAGCACCACAGAATGAAGTAGAGACCTTAAGTCTGCCTAATATAATCCAATGAACTCTCATAAAGAAGAGTATTATAATCCCTGTTTCATAACTAATGTAACAATAATTTAAGTAACCCATTGAAAGTCACTCATATCAAATCAGGTCTTGACTGGGTCCAGAGTGCATGTTTTCTCTATCATACCCCACTCCTGAAAGGCATATCATTGTATCACTGAAGTCACTTCTTTGTCACACTGTGGTCTTAAGACTGAAATACTTCTCTAAAGTCCCACTCCTCTTAATACAACTATTTAAGTGAAAATAGAGGCAAAATGCCAGATGATAACAGGTTCTCCAATGATAAAATCTCAATACAATTAAATTGGTATTATCTGACACCACAAAAAACTGAAATAAGCTACAGCACATCAGCTTCTGAGACAATCCTAGGGGAAAACGGCATCACATGAATGAATAAACCACATACTCAATAAACCACAAACACTACCAAAACTTAAGACTTAAAGGCTTAAAATGTGAAGATTTTACTAACAAAAGTTCAAGACCACCTACCTTCTTTGTTTCTGGTGCTGGAGGTAATGCTTTTCTTATGCCTGAAAATGCCAACAACAAAAACAGGTTAAATCTGCCAATGATTGATAAAGATAAGATACTGGTAGTTTTAAGGAAAAGCAGGAATTAATACACAGAGAAGCAGTACACTCTGACCAGCTCTGGTGTATGCTGCTTGTATCTCTATTCTGGAACAGAATTAAAAACTATTATAGCTGGCTTGTATTTCTGCCTTCCTGAACAGACTATAAATGCCATAGGGATTGAGGCCAGGCCAGTTCTACGTATTCCCACCACTGCATAAACTGGGCACTCAACAATGTTCATAAAATCAAACAGTGCATTGAAATCATGACCACACTGAGAAATTAATCATCTTGGGCAGTCTGTCCCTTCCTCTACAGTCCACAGTCCAAGAGTTTTGGCTGACACATGGCTACCCAAGATAAAGACTATTTCCCAGCTAGGTGTGGCAATGGGACCAAATTGTAATTAATGAACTCTGTGTACAAATGGGGTGTGCCATTTTTAGATGCCATCCCTAAAAGGATTTCCCATGGGCATCCTTGGCCCCCTTCTTTTTGCTTCCAGGAAGAGAGAGACTCCTGGAGCTGGAGCAACTCCAGGAAGCACTGCAGGAATACCCCACCAGCCCCAGATCACCCACCTACCACCTCTGGATTATTACATTAAACTAAATAAATTTCTCTCTGGTTTAAGTCACTGTAACTTTTGGGTCTCTTTTTACAGCAGCTCAGGTTGCGCGTTCACTAATACCAAAACTTAAGACATTAAAAAAAAAAAAGGAAACAAAAACAGGCTTAGAAACAGGCCTTCCTCTTAGAACCGAGGGCTGAATGGACAAAGAAGGTCATCTAGTCTAGGCTCATGTATAATACAGCATCCCTGCCAAGTATTAGTTCTGCTCGTATCCAGAAGCTCTGTCAGTTCTGATGGACCCAGTGAGCATTCTGCATGGCACCAGCAGGAAAAGACAAGTATGGTACACCCAATCATTACTATGGGTGTCTTATTACAGCACTAGCAACTTACAATCTCTGCCTATTTTTAGCTTATGATTAAGGGCCTCTCATTCCCAGGATTTATAAGGGTCTTAGTTGCCAAATTAACCTGAGACATTGTTGTTCATCTCAACATTTACATGTGAGTATCATTATGATATCTTACTGTTCTAACAGACTGAAGCCACTACTGCTATGCCCCATCAAAATGAGCATGGCCTTAATCAGACTGTGGATGCATTGCTACATGAGGTTTCTAGCTCCACGTCTTGGTTTATTTGTTGAGGAACATTAATGCTTTTCAAAGCTGCTGACAGTGCCACATTAAAGTCACACTTCCAATGGATTCATTATTAACAAGATTCAATATTGTGATAAAAGCTTCCCAAAATAGACCTTTTGATTCCATGAGAAGGTCTTACTGTAACTAAACATAATTTTTCTTACAAAACACACTTTCCCTACATTTCCATTTTACTAGAAAGTGTGCTGTACTTAATCAAAACCATGCCACTTTCTTGCCATACCAATAACATGTTCATTCTGAGTGCAACATAATTATGAAATAAAATGAATACTTACTACTCTCAAAAAGATTGTATTTTTCACATCCGGGTGCTAATTTTTCAGTTTGTCTACAACACTGATAACTTCCATCTGTCCAGAATTTAGGATGATATTTTATCATAATGTTGTTGTTATTCTTTATTTCTGTAATTCACAAACACAGTAATGATTAGTGAAATACAAAAGTGACTACAGAATGTTTCATAAGTAACACTGTTGATCATTACTTATTCCTTGGATACTATGTTCACTATAAGAACGCCTTTAGATCCTAGGACTCAGCATTCAGAAAAGCTATATAGCTCTCTTCGACCTCTTGTTTTTTGTTGTTGTTCGTGGTGGTGGTGGTGAAGCACCCTTCTTACCAGAAATGACCGCTGTTACACCAATGATGGATAAATGCAAATGTCAGTCTGACACCATTTTATTCTGCAGGAGAAGCAATGAGGACTGCGCAGGTTAAACCTTTCATGAATATGTCAGTCCATCCATACAAAATATTGACTGCATGGGCAATTTCTTAGAAAATGCCTAATTTGGGGCCAGGTGTGGTAGCTCATATCTGTAATCCCAGCACTTTGGGAGGCCAAGGTGGGCAGATCCCCTGAGGTTAGGAGTTTGAGACCAGGCTGGCCAACATGGTGAAATCCTGTCTCTACTAAAAATACAAAAATTTAGCCGGGCATAATGGTGGGTGCCTATAATCCCAGCTACTCGGAAGGCTGAAGCAGGAGAATCACTTGAACCCAGGAAGTGGAGGTCGCAGTGAGCTGAGATTGTGCCACTGTACTCCAGCCTGGATGACAGAGTGAAACTCCAACTCAAAAAAAATGAAAACAAAAACAAATTCTGTTATCATAAAAGCTTGTGCTTTATCACCTTCAGATATATTACACATTGAATGAGAGAATGTTTTTCTCAGAAACTAGAAAAAATCTGAATTTAAAAAGGGAAGTTATCTTGAATATGCTGGTAACACAACAACAGCATATCCTTGGAGAAACACTTATTGTAGACTAAGAGATTACAAACGCAATAGATATATTAGCTGTATTTCTGTCTTTGTGATACCAATATTTTATCTCCTAAAGTTATGCACAAAGTAATACCTCATTGTGAGTTTTACCTTCTTTTAACTTCTTCACCCACAGGTCCCTGCTTTGTGGACTAGGTGCAAAAATGTAAAGTGTGTTAGCATCATGAACAACCTAAAATAAAACAAAAGATGGAACTGGTGAGAAGGATGTAGACACAGCGCTTTTGTCTAGCATACAGCCCTTGGTACTATAGGCACCAATCAATGATTCTCAAATAACTGAATGAAAGTCAGTAACTTCATATCCAGAAAACTCAATTCCTACTTCTTCATTTCTACATTAAGTAGGACACACGTTTTGTAAAGGACCATGTTTTATAGAAGAAAAAATATAAAGGCCAGGATACTTCATTAATCTCAGTATTTCTTTTAATCCAATTAACTAAAGTTCCTTAGATAAACTTGGTATAACAGAGTTCAGTATTTCTCTAAATCATATTTTAGATGAACGGGCTACTCTTTCAGCATCACTCCTAGCTTCCTTTTGTCACTATCAATAATTGCAGTAGCTAATTGGATTAAGCACTGACTACCCCAGCGCGGTGCTGTGTGCTTTACAGACATGAACTCAATTAATCCTGCCATCGAGGTATGAGTTTTTCTATTTTATAAAGGAGAAAATGAAGGCCTACCCAGGCCCCCGCTCCTGTGTGACTTCAGCAGGCACCACTCACGCAGCGCACCTGCAGACGCTGTCCCCTGACGTTGTGCTGCCTAACCTGCCCATCGCCATTTGGCTGGGAATCCAGAAAGCCAGAATTGGGACTGCAGAGCCCAGCCTTTTAACCACAGTGCCTCACTCAGAGGTAGCCCTTGGTGGGCAATTATGTAGCCTTATTTTTAATATTTCTAATATTAACAATAAGATAACCCTGGGAAACTAACCCAGACATTTTGTCACTTTATTTTTGATGGTCAGTCACAAGGCAGAAAAACCCAGACTGGCTAAAAAGTATCACATGACTAGAAATCTCCCTTTGTTACGTCCACACCCACTGGATTGAAAACCAAATAGCTCTTTCATTGATAAATGGCTGGCTGTCCATACTCAATAGATAATTCCTTCTTGTTCATTTAAATCAAAGAAATGGACTCTTTTTTTAAGAGAAGGTCTTTCTGTCACCCATGCTGGATGGCAGTGGTGCAGTTACACCTCACTATAACCTGGAACCCCGAGGCTCAAGTGATCTTCCTGCCTGAGCCTCCCAAAGTGCTAGGATTACAGGTGTGAGAGCTACAGTACCCAGTCAGAAATGCACTCCAATAGCAAAGCGAATACCATAGAACAAATAATGCTATACACCATTCAGCACCTTGCTAGAACTGCATAAGACACAAAAATGAATCAGGCATGAAGCCTATTTCCAGGACAAATACAGAAATACCTTATTACAAGACAGAAAGTGAGCCATGATATCAGATCGATAAAGTGCTAAAAGAGATGTGAAGAGATGTGTTTCCTCATTTGCTCCATGAGTTTCATAGTTACGTAGGCTTGCCCACACCAACTCTGTACAGAAGGAACAAGTTAAAATGCACCATGAACTAGTCATTCTGAATTGACATTGAGATGTCTGGAAAAGACTGCTAGGGCCTTGGACGTTCCAGAAACCAGTGGTGTATTGTAATAACAATTTAATTCATTATAATAATTTACTGAGTCCCTATAATTGGGCTAAGTACTTTACATGCACTGCCTCATATCAACCATACAGCAATCTAATTCCTTCCTAGGGTTAGAATCCTCATTTTTCAAATTAGAAAACCAAGTGGGTAAGATTAAGCCATATGAGTAGGATATTTAACCTCTAAATATCCCTTGACTGTTTGCCTCTTGGAATCTGCCTTTCCAGACTCCAAGCAGTCTAACTTCCCTACAAAACTCATCTCATGTCAGTACCATGAGCCTGTAAAAGTTCGTTGAAGTTTGTTGGACTTGCTAACCACCTCCCCCACCAAAAAAAAAAAAAAAAAACCTAATCCAAATTCAGAGTTTTGATAACTAAAACTAGCTTGATATGTTACCTAGCTAACTTGGGGCATTTGTATTTCTATGAGAAGTTTCTAGGAATAGCACCCTGAGCCCAAATAATAAGCTCCTAATTTTGGCTGAGTTGTTTGGCAGGCTGAAGAGATATTTGGGGGCCAGTGTTTCCCTGAGCAAACCTCAGATCACACCATGTTGGCCTCCTTCTGGGGAGGAGGATCCAGGGAGCTGCGTTTCCTGCTGCCCTCAGTCTTGTGCTGAGTCATCCTACCACAGCAGAGGCTGTTGGGGAGGCAAGGGCTTTGCAAACTTCAAGTGCAGAAACCATTTAAACAAAAAGGGAATATTCTCCCTTAGTAACACTACTCACTCATAGTTACCCTCCCTCCTATTTGTGTCTTCCACCTACTCATTCATTTATTCCACAGACTTATAATGTAATGGTGTGGTGTAGGAGAAACAGCACAGATTAAAGATAGATCCAGGTTTGAAGCCCAGGAAAGACACACCAGCTCCTGGGGATCCCCCAGCTGCCATCAGAATGACTCATCTAGGGAAGCACGAAGGAGGGACCATCCAGGAGGTAACCAGCTAGACAGCTGGTGGGGATTCCCCGCTATTTTCTCCATCCATCCCACTTTCTTCTCCTGGTGTCTTTTGAAAATGTCTTCTACTTTTATTTTTTTCACCTTGTATCTGAACCTAATGCAAAATTTCACTATGAAAATGTGAAACTAGGATCTATACTTTCTTAGTTACACTTAAGTCATAATAAGAGAGGGTATTTTTCACCTTTCGAATCATGCTGCTTTAAATTATATAAAGCAGAAGCTTACCCCTTCTTGATTTATTTTTCAGATTGTTTTTGAACTTTTCTCATATTTGTTCATCTCAACAATTTTAATAGCCCAAGGATGGAATGCTTTCTGTTCTAATCATATTATCATTCTTAAAACCAACCCAAAACTTGCAGAGTGAATCTCTTTCTCCTGGACAGCAAAAATCCTAATTCTGGGTCCCAAATCATGAGAGCCACAGCGCCCCAATGCTGTCAATCCCTAACATGTCTAACAGCCATCAGAACTGTGATAGGAGGCTGGGTGCAGTGGCTCACTGTGTAATCCCAGCACTTTGGGAGGCTGAGGCAGGTGGATCAGTTGAGGCCAGGAGTTCCAGACCAGCCTGGCCAACATGGTGAAATCCTGTCTCTACTAAAAATATAAAAATCAGCTGGGTGTGGTGGTACATGCCTGTAATCCCAGCTATTCAGGTGACTGAGGCATGAGAACTGCTTGAAACTGGGAAGTGGAGGTCGCAATGAGCTGAGATCACACCACTGCACTCTGGCCTGGGCAACAGAGTGAGACTCCATCTCAAAGAAAAAAAAAAAAAAAGTGTGGTAGGAATGGTTCTCTGCTAAATTTCAAAAAAAATTATAGAGACACATCCACACACACGTATAGATACACAGACCCATTATATGTGCATTAAACATACTTAATCAAGAAGGTGGTTTAAATTTAGTTTACTTCGAGATCCAGGCGGTAGGTGTAATATTAGGTGTAATATTAATAGCAGCAGCAGTAGTAAGAGAATAGCAATAGTAATAACAGCAACAACTACTTACCTTGTTCTTATTACATGTCAAAGCTATTTATACATCACATCAGTTAATCCTCACAACAACCCTATGAAATGAGTACTATTATTGTTATTATTCCCATTCTTCAAGAGAGGACACAGACACAGAGCGGTTAAGTGACTTATACATGCTCACAGCAAATCAAGCAGTTTGGCCTCAGAGTTACCTCTAAGTACTTACTCTCCCTGTCCTTCACTTAGAGAAATGGCAGCTATAAAATGAAGAACAGAGAAAAAGGAAAATTAAATGTAGCCCTTCCACATTTTGTGATGTTGCCACCTTCATGGAGAATAAGCCAGAAGCTTGCATATTTTGGCTCATTGCTTTCCAAACATCTTCATCACCCAAAACTGGCAAATGTATACTTCACAGGAGCAATTAAAAACAAGCAAAACTCCACCACATTGAAAACGACTTTTGCAACTTTCCTTTCTTTACACGGTGAGACCACAGCCATGGGTAAAAGGTGACTTTCACTAGGGACATTCACTGCTCAAGGAGAGCATAAAAACATCCTTGAGCAGAGAAGGAAGTGGTGAGGTGCTGGGAGGAGCTGCGAGCTCCAGATTATCAGGATCCAACTTCGCACTCCAGAGTTCTCAAGGCACGTTGGGACCAAGATACCGGCATAAATGCAGAGCGGTTCAGGATGCCAGACCCTCCTCTTCTGGAGAGGAGATGCATGTGTGTGGGCTTGGCAGGCTTCTCATTGACAAGGTGACCTTGGAGAAGCTGTTTAACAGGTGAGCCTCAGACATAAATGAGAATAATGGGATATTTACCTTCTTTATGCAACAGAATCATTATGAGGGGGAAAAATAACATAATTACCCTAAAAAAGTACAGTTTAACAAATATATAAGGCTAATATTATTTTTCTCATCACAAGCAGCCTTTTAATCTCATTTCCGTTTGAGGATAACTCCTGCCTTTCACTTCTCAATTTCCCAAATTCATAGGAAAGACTTCAACCCTCACTTTTCAGTCTTAGCCCAGACTCCTTATTGTAACTGCTCTGCGATCAATCTGAATAGTAGGCTGGGCACAGTGGCTCACACCTGTAATCCCAGCACTTTGGGAGGCCAAGGTGGGCTGATCAGTTGAGGTCAGGAGTTTGAGAACAGCCTGGCCAACATGGTGAAACCCTGTCTCTACTAAAAGTATAAAAATGAGCCAGGTGTGGTGACACATGCCTGTCATCCCAGCTACTCGGGAGGCTAAGGTGGGAGAATCACTAGAACCTGGGAGGTGGAAGTTGTAGTGAGCTGAGATCAGGCCACTGCACTCCAGACTGGACAACACAGTAAGACTTTGCCTCAAAAAAAAAAAAAAAATCTGAATAGTAGTAAATAAGGTTTGGAGCTTGGAAACTGAGGGTCACTCATAGAAACTAACAGACCAAAACAAGAATAAAATAATGTTTCCACAAGGACTTAAGCAGTTAATGAAGAAAAGTCATAACTGTTACAGTGGCAAATGAACCTAGAAATCAGCCAATCAGCCACCAAGCAAGGACAGGAAACCGTAATGTCAAAGAGCAAACGTGACTAAGCCCAGCACTGCACTGCCACAAAAATACACCTGCTCACCTGAAATGGATATTTATTTTGACAGGGAATGACACCATCATCATTCTTCACTATTTCCACACACTTGATTTTTGAAACATCAATAAACCCCTTTCTGTATTTCTTCTGTTAAAAGAAAAAAAGGAGAAGCATTACAATCATAAGACATAAGAAAAAATATTATTAACAGTAATATTTTTAGTGAAATTTTGCTCTGATTCAAAATATTGCAATTTCTTTAATAATCATCTAAATCATATTTTCCACTAACTGCTAAAATTTTTCAAAATACTAATGCTGTGATTATTATAATCAAAATTATTAAAGCCTTTAATGTATCAAGATGAAATTGTTCTGTCCTGCCTCAAAAAACTCCAGAATAAGCCGGGTGTGGTGGCTCATTCCTGTAATCTCAACACTTTGGGATGCCAAGGCAGGTGGATTACTTGAGGCCAGGAGTTCAAGACCAGCCTAGCCAACATGGCGAAAACCTTGTCTCTACTAAAAATACAAAAATTAGCCAGGTATGGTGGCAGGCGCCTGTAATCCCAGCTACTCAGGAGCCTGAGGCACAAGAATCGCTTGAACCCAGGAGGTGGAGGTTGCAGTGAGCCAAGATTAGCCACTGTACTCCAGGCCTGGGCGACAGAGTGAGGCTCTGTTTCAAAAAACTAAATAACTCCAGAACAGACAAACTCCCTTTCATTGCTACCTGCCCCTGCCAGATACACACTTTGTTCAATTTCTTCATATTCTTGATGATAGTCCCCAAAAAGAAAGCGTCAAAGACCAAGCCAAGCAAAACTCCATTTACTCAATCACAGATGCAACCTTCAGCCAGCTCCTTTTCCCCTTCACCTGGGTAGACGCCTCCAGTAGAGGCAGCACGCAGAACTGAGAGTTACATGAGGTGGACTTAAAATATTTACAGAAAGCTTCCGCTCAGACTCTATTGTTAACTATTCTATTTTTCTTCCCCATTGCCTGCTCTCCCTGCCTGCTGTAGATCTGCCTGCAGCAGTTAACTAACAGCCCATCAAGACTCCTCACTCCAAAATCGGTATCCCAAACTTGGAAACTTATCCTAGGGAAAAATCCAAAAGAATACAAAGCAGCATGTGCAAAGATCATATAATGCAATCACTAAACATTATTACAAACACAAAGTAGAAATAAAAATATTTACTGAATAATACTAACAGATGAATTTCACACAAAAAGTTGCATAAAGACTAAGGTTACTTTTTTCATTGGTAGGCATTCATATGACAAAGAATAGAAAAAAAAGTAGAGAGATGAAGAACATTGTATTTGAGATACCAGCCATCCCCTGGCTTTTGTCATTGAAAATTATTTTATCTAATATTCTGAAACTCCAGCTCTGGCCACAAGCTTTGGGGTCCCCACCCCAACCCAGGAACCTGCTCTGCATCCTCATTGTCACCACAGGACTTCCACACCTGTCCCACTCACCTGGGCCATCAGCAGCTCCCATATGACTAGAGGACTCTGGCTGTCATCTCCCCAGTGCATATTTATATCCCCAAACATACACACACTAGAACCCCACACCCCCTTGACACTTGATATAGTCTGGCTCTGTGCCCCCACCAAAATCTCATCTCATAATTGTAATCCCTACAATCCCCATGTGTTGAGAGCAGGACCTACTGAGAGGTGACTGCATCATGGAGGCAGTTTCCCCCATGCTGTTCTCGTGAGAGTGAGTGAGTTTTCAGGAGATCTGAGAGTTTTTATAAGGGGCTTTTTCCCTTTTACTCATTTGTGCTCTCTTGCTCTCACCTGCTGCCATGTAAGACATGCTTCTTCCCCTTTTGCCATGATTGTAAGTTTCCTGAGGCCTCCCCAGCCATGCAGAACTGTGAATTACCAGTCTCAGGTATGTTTTTATAGCAGTGTGAGAATGTACTAATACAACAGTTGTCAGTCCCCTGTTCCATCCACATCTTTCCCCATTCCCTTCACACCTGGCTACGGAGGGTTACACATGATCCTAACTGCCATCTCTATTCCCAGCCAGGCCTTTGCTGCTGCTCATCAGCCCTTGTGTATATCTCTAGTGAAAAGAACTCAGTGGCCTCCAGGGTAACTACCAGTGCCCTCAAAACTATAAACCTCCCATTCCCCTTGCCTCAGTGGACTCCCTCCCTCTCTGCTTTACAGAGGAGACAGCAGTTATCCCATGGGCACATCCCCAAATTCTTCCTTCTGCAGTTCAAGAACATGCTAAGATTTTAGCGTTTTTACTTCTCTTCCATCCTGTCACTAAGAGAAAGTTAAAAAGACACAATAGTTGAGACACTGTCATTGGTACTGAACACATATTATTTCATTCTGTGCTCACAATCTCCCTATGAGGTGGATATTATTCTCCTCATTTTACAGATGAGGAAAGTGCAGCTGCGACAAGTTGAATACGTCACCCAGGCCCTGAACTAACCCCAAAGACTGCTAGGCTGTGAGACAGATGCCTGAGCCGCAAAGAGGTGAGAGGACTCATGGAGCCAAGTCCCAGCATGGACATCAGGGGTTCTAAGCAGCCTTTCCACCAGGATAGGGAGAAGGAAAGACATCCTTCCGGGTCATTCTCTGCTAAGAGCTTCACCCACCCTGCCTATAGACATATGCAGGGTTCTCCTATTTAACCAGAAAGCATGCTTTCTACCTGCTTCTACTCTAACCCTTCTCCTCTGTTCCTAAAGGAGAAGACAGTACACGCTCAGTTTTCATTTCACCTCACGGTCTGCTAAGGCTGTGATCAAAATCGTCAGTGATAATCAAACCCACAGTCTTCTCTGAATTGTAAGCTACTGTCTGAAGATTTGCAAGTGCTGACACCCTTCTGCGCCCGTAGTGGCCTTGACTTTGGGCTGTCCTGGTTTTCCTTTTCTCCCTTCCCTTCAGTTTCTCACAGGACAACACCTGTCTTGTATCAACAACTGTGTCAAGGAAGACAAAAGACAGGATAGGAAAAGCTCATTTCCTGAGCATGCAGCCCTGGAATTGCACCAGCTCTTTCAATCCTCCAGCTGCTCTGCAAGGTAAGGATTACTATGCCCATTTTACTGAAAAAGAAACTAAAATCAAGTAATGTGCCAGGTCTACCTGTGGAACACACTGACATAGCAACTATCATGTAATGTAGTGAGCACTATATATAATTTTTTTTTTCAAGACGGAGTCTTGCTCTGTCTCCCAGGCTGGAGTGGAGTGCAGTGGTGCAGTCTTGGCTCTCTGCAAACTCCACACCCCGGGTTCAAACTATTCTCCTGCCTCCGCCTCCCAAGCAGCTGGAATTACAGGCACGCACCACCACGCCCAGCTAATTTTTCTACTTTTAGCAGAGGCAGGATATCATCATGTTGGCCAGACTGGTCTTGAACTCCTGTCCTCAGGTGATCTACCCGCCTCAGCCTCTGAAAGTGCTGGGATTACTGGCATGAGCCACCACGCCCAACCGTGAGTACTACATACAAAAAAGATGCTAAGACAGCACCAAGAACTATGGCTTACATTTCAGAAGAGGAATGGCAGGAAGAGAAATCTCAATGAAATGAACAGTAGATGTAAAGAAAAAACACATTTCCACCTGACCTCAGTTTTCTCATCTGTAAAATGGGAATAATAGTAATATCTATTTCCTAGGTTTGTTAGAAGAATTAAATGAGTTGATGTTTGCAAAATGCTGAGAGGAACGTCTGGCCCATAGTACAAGATCTGCATGTGTTTGCTAAATAACTATCTAGCCCTGGGAGCAGCAGGCTCTGTTCTGCTTCCAAAACACCCATCTCCATGTACCACCTGGCCTGCCTTCTAAAAGCAGCTGTTAGATGTGAATAAACATATAGAAGAAAATTTGGGATGACTTGAGTTTACTTATATCCCCCAAATTCATACTCTGTGATAAATAATCTCCTAATATCCTGTACTATTAGATTGGTGCAAAAGTAATTGCAATTATTGCCATTAAAAGCAATGGCAAAAGCTGCAATTACCCTTGAACCAACCTAACAATATTCAAACTGACTTTCTCCAAATATCTTGTTATGAAACTAGCAGATAATGATTCACATGTAAATTGATCATTCATTACTTTATTCTATTCTGCTGGCAAAAACTATAGGACACCAACCCAACTGGGAAACAAGCACTGTACTGAGTGCTGGAGTTTCAAAGCTTTGAAAGGAGGGGTGAGGGTCTCCTCATGAGGATTTCACAATAATATGATGGGTGGAAGGGGAAGAGAGATGATTCAGTCTAGTAATGATCAAGTAACGCTCTCCTGTGGTATCCTACAGAGTGAGGCAGTGATGGGGCCACAAGAAGATGGGGAAGTTTCAGGAAGGAAGTGACATTTTGATTTTATTTTTAAAGGATAAGTATGACTTTTACTACAGAGACAAGGGAGAGAGTTTCAGGCTGCAAAACAACAACGTGCTGAGTATTTAGGGAACAGAAAGAAATTCACTGTGGTTGAAGCTCAGGGTGGTTCAGGGCGACTGTAGGAAATGAGACCAAAGAGGCTGTCTGAGGCCCCTTTAGGAAGATGCTTACGCACCAGCCTTACAAGTTTGGGTTTATCCTGAGCAGTTTTAAATGGAGAATCAGAGTCCAGTCCTGGGGTATGTTTCTAAAAAGCAATGATTAATGGCAAGTGAGGAATGAGTGTAGACAGGGAGGCTAGCTTGGCGGCTGCTATCATAGTTCAGGTGAGAGATGAGGGTCTGAACCAAGTCAGGGGCAGTAGGTAGGGTAAGGAAAGCAAAGACGCCAGAGAATTGACAAGGCAGAGTCCACAGAACTTTGTGACCACTTAAATATGGGGATTAAGACATGGAGTGAGGGGGCTCAGGGATTTTGAGTTTGAGTGACCAGGCAACACTGACACCATGAATCAAGAGAAGGAACACAGAAAGACAGTCGGGCGTGAGGAGGCAGGGCTGGGAAATGTTTGAGGGACAACTGAACAACCAGGTGGAAGCTAAAAGATGGGGTTAGAACTCAGAAATGCTTAGTGCCACCTTTATAGATAAAGACAATTCTGCCACAGAAATGCTTAGCGCCTTCTTTACAGATAAAGACAATTGGCTTTTCGCAACACATATGCAGTATATACAGTGGCACCTTATTCTAGCCACATCTGAAGGTAACCATGGGAGGTTAGGCAGGGCTGAGGAAGAAAAGGATTGGAAGGGGCCGGGTGCGGTGGTTCATGCCTCTCATCCCAGCACTTTGGGAGGCCGAGGCAGGCGGATCACCTGAGCTCAGGAGTTCAAGATCAGACTGGCCAACATGGTGAAACCCTATCTCTACTAAAAATACAAAAATTAGCCAGGCGTGGTGGCGTGCACCCGTATTCCCAACTACTTGGGAGGCTGAGGCAGGAGAATAGCTTGAACCTGGGAGGCAGAGGTTGCAGTGAGCTAAGATAGTTCAACTACACTTCAGCCTGAAGTGGGGACAGAGTGACCCTCCATCTCAATCAATCAATCAATCAATCAATGGATTAGAAGAGTTAAAGCATTCACCATAGAACAGAAAGTTACTGAGTGAGGCGTGCTGTCTCATGCACTTTCTCCACGAGCCAACTTTAACTCCTGACATGACAGCTTTTCAAAGCTTTTCCAAAGAGGGATCCTTTAGGAATAAGAACTTTGGGAAATGATTTCTGAACAGTTAACGTAGAAGGAACACAGAGTTTTTTTCTCCATTTAGACTATCCTTTAGAATTTCTTCAGTAAGAAAATACTTCATGATTCCTGACGTATGCTATATGCTATTGTTAATACTATGGCCCAGTTGGGCATGGTGGCTCACACCTGTAATCCCAGCAATTTAGGAGGCCAAGGGGGGCAGATCACTTGAGGTCAGAAGTTCAAGACCAGGCTGGCCAACATGGAAAAACCCCATCTCTACTAAAAATACAAAAATTAGCCAGGCTTGGTGGCACACACCTGTAATCCCAGCTACTCGGGAGGCTGAGGCACAAGAATCTCTTGAACCCAGGAGGCGGAGGTTGCAGTGAGCCAAGATCACACCACTGCCCTCCAGCCTAGGTGACAGAGTGAGACTCCATCTCAAAAAAAAAAAAAAAAAAGACCCAAGGAGAACTGTCCAAGGTCATTACTTTTTTAATGTGTTTTATTTCCCTTCTGTTCTATATCCTTTGCACTGTTTACCAAACCAAAAATCATGATGAAGCTGAGACTTTCCCTGATTCACCTTTGACTCCTCCGTGAATCTTCTGAGCTGAGAAGACCACCTGACACTTAGTAGATATTAATTCAACAGTGTGCTGATCCAGTATGCAAAGAATCATGGGCAATGCTGTGTGTGTGTGTGTGTGTGTGTGTGTGTGTGTGTGTGTGAGTGTGTGTGTGTGTCCTCTCGCACATTTTGCAAAGCTTGAAAATGGAAGTACACAATGACCATTTTATACATTTGTAAACCAGTATACATGGGAAAACGAGGCAGAAAAATGAAATATAACTTGCTTTAAACTACACATCAGCTGAATGATAGAACTGGGAATTAGATGGAAGAGATTCTGTCTCCCAGCAACACTTACAAGGTACACTGTTTTTTATTTAATTTCCATAATACTCTATTTTAATAATACCAATGTCCATCCTGATTTAAAGAAATTACAAGAGGAAAAAAGTGTATAAAATAACCAGGCTGGTCCCAGGTGATCTGAGAAGTCATTTATCTCAGGACACCCTCTTGTCCTTTTCCCTAGGCATCCAGAGTCCCCACCATGCACAGCGAAAGGCTTGCCAGGATGTCCCTCCAATATTCCAAATGATTCCTCCCCTTCCCACATCACAACTTTGATTCCTTCTGTGGCTGCTCCCAGTGTCTTGCTGCGGAGGAAATCTCCTGGGTGAATCCCGTCTGCGTTGTAGGAGGACCTCAGGGAAGGAGCATGAGCTTTGGAAACAAGCAAATTCTGACTTCCAGCCTCTGCTTTGCCACTTTTAAGCCATAGGACCTAGGACAATCCTGGTTTTCTCTCTGTGCCTCAGTTCCTTTCTCTGTAGAAACAGGACAATGCTGCTCTCTTTTCCAAGCTATGGGCAGGATTAAAGATAATGTTCATAGGTGCTTAACAGTGTCTGACACATGGAACTCTGTGATGGTTAATTTTATGTGTCAACCTAAGTCGGCTAAGGGATACTCAGATGTCAGATGGTTGGTAAAACATTATTTTCAGGTGTCTGTGAAGGTGTTTCTGGAAGAGATTAGCATTTTAATCAGCTGAGTGAGTAAAGAAGATCCACCTTTGCCAACGCAGATGGGTATCGTCCAATCCAATGAGGGTGCAAATGGAACAACAAAGGCAGAGGGAAAGCAAGCTCTCTTGTAAAGCTTGGACGTCCGCCTTCTCCTGCTCTCAGACTTTGGTGCTCTTGGCTCTCTGGACACCATTTTGTGTCTCCACATTGCAGATGGCAAATTGTGGGACTTCTCAGCCTCCATAATCAATCGCATGAGCTCATTTCCATAAAAAATCTCCTCATATATATCTATATATATTCCATTGGCTCTGTTTCTCTGGAGAACACTGATTAAAACAAACTCACTCCCCAAATGGTAACATATACTATCAGTTTTCACAGTAACCCTAGGAAGTTGCAGGAAATTGAGCATCTGAGAGGTTATGAGCTGGGCTAAGGATTGTAGAGGCTGAGCCAGAGTGGAACTGAAATATCTCAAAAACAGTAAAGCTTTTATCTGACTCCAGGTCCTTCAAGCTTGAATGGTTATGGACTTTTATTATAAAAAAGAATTATCTTATGTCCATAGCTAACAATTATAGAACACTCAATATAAACCAGCACTATGTTAGCCTCTTATGTGGATAATCTCAATGAATCCTCACAGCATTATAACATGAGAATTATTGTAACCCCCACATTGCAAATGGAGAAATCAATACTTAGAGAGTATAATTAAATTGCCCAAAGTCACACAATAAACCAGGATTTGAACTCTAATTCCAATCCTGAATTTGTAAGTGCCACTTATACTTAAGTAACTTGATATTACTTAACTATGTGCAAACATAAACTCAGTAGAAACTTCTTATAGCTCTTATACAACTATAAAACCAAAGCAAGCTCACAGATTAAATGCAAACAAAACTATACAGCAAACAAAGTGAAATTAACATTACTTGGATGTGACAGATGGAGTGCTTGCTGGAAATGAATTTCTCTAAGTAGTTTTTTCCATCCATATACTTATATTACTGTGTGCCACGTGACACCCTCTCCCACCCCTTCTCTCAATTCCAATTATAGAGAACCTCTGTTTGTACATATATTGCTATCCTATCATTAGGACCCATTTTGTACCATTAAATTGTTTTGTATTCAGTCTGCCTCTGTTCTTTCTCAGCAGGCCACAACAATTAAAACAGATCCCAAATACAAACCCAAAGACAGACTGCTAAAATGGCATGTTTAGCAACAAAGGACCATGCAGACACACACACACACACACACACACACACACACTAAATATCAGTGGGGGATAAAACATGTCATCAAATTGAGAAGATAAAATTTAGAACTTGTAGTTTTCAACACATGCATAGCACTAAACCTGTGGCCAGCATTCACTGCATGCCATCATGACAATTTGTATTTAATTTGTGAACTTGGTTTAGTCCTTCAGCCACGTTCTGTAAATGTTGACTGCAGTGTCCTTCTACCATCTGCAAGGTACAGATACCAAAGTACCATAATAGAGATTTGGAAACACACACCACCCAAAATCTGTGGCCCTTATGGAAGGTACAAAAACCTGACATGTTCTAAGGTTACAGAGACAAATGATCATATTTACAATGAAAGTTTGGGTGAGTCAGTAGTGGAAGAATAAAGAGTTCTAGTCAACTGTTTAACAGAAAAGAAAATGAATGACGTATTCTAATAAAAATCCCAAATGACCCTAAAAGGCCTATTCTATTCATGCACGTAGTCTTTTTCCGTTACACTCAGATCAGATTTAAAAGAATGGGTTTTAAGTACAGCAGAACACATTAATGAAGAGAAACAAACAAACAAAATCTCAGGAGGATTTGACATTTTTCTTGTGAATACTGGGAATAACTTTTACACAGACCTTTCTAAGAGAAGTTTCTATGAGAAACTGCCCCCTCTTTACCAATGAAAAAACTCTAACAAAAACTTGGCATCCTGTTACTTGGTATCTCATTATTTTTTTCCTCCCTTTAAACTAGCTTATAATAGTAACTTATGTGGGTGATTGGTATTTTGTAAAATGCTTTTACACTAAAAAGAAAAAGAAACATATTAAGAAGCCAGTAATTACATATACAAGCATGACATAATTATAAAGATTATGGTTTTTAAAGTAATATCCAGAATAAAAACAGGAAGATGAAAATCTCTACAGGAAATATGAAGGCAAAAATGTCATTTCCAAAATCACAGAATAATCTTCATATAAGATCATGTTGATGTAGGCAATTATGAAGTTTCTGGAGATATATTTTCACTGCATTTAAAATTCAAGTGTTGTTTTCTCCCCTAAGTGATCTTATGACCATGTAAGACTTTTCTATACTTCTGGCAACCTTCTTCACAACTCCCCTTTGTGGCCCCAGGGCTAAAACCTATCACCAGGTGTGTTTTATCACAGTTGAAAGCAAAACTTACTAACCTATGTGTTTTGAATTAAGTCTAAAAGTGATTTAAGTTGTTTAATTCTTAGCATTGGTAGAAATTACAATACATTGTGTAAAAATAAATGTATATAGATTCTTTACTTCCTAAGTTTCATGTAACAGACTTCTGAATTCAACAAATGCCAAAATTAATAAATTCAATCCAAAGATTACAAATTCCTTGGAGCAAGGACTATGCTAGTGATCTCTGATTGCCACATTTTTCCTCCCCTTTCTGAAGAGTTGGCCCAGCTAGATTGCACTGCCTTATCTTCCATGCGCTTAGGTGAGGCCATAAGACTGAGCTCTAGCCAAGGGGGCATAGGCAGAAGTGACATAACATTACTTCTGGTACTCCAAAACCTTTCACGCTATCGTTCCTATTCCATCCCCTTCTTTGTTGCCCTAATAAACTCAAAAGATCCACTGGAAGATTGTGGGGACTGAAAAACAATGAAGTCACTAGATGGAAGAGGCCTGGGTCCCTGAATCACCATGTGGAAGACAGTTATATATAATGTAAGGAAAAAAGAAACTTCCTATTGTGCTAAGGCATGAGTTTCAGGGTATTATAAGTTACAGCAGTTAGCTATCCTGAATAATATATTCTAGATTAAGAAGACTCCACACCTCAGCTACTCAATGCCTCAGATTTTTTACTGACTGATAAATCAGTGCTTCCCAAAGAGTGCTATGGTGGTTTCTGAGGTTTTTTTTCTTTATAATCTTCATTATTTAATTTTTTCCAGGTCACTGCAACAAGAAGAAGCAAACCTTCTTCCAAGTCATTCCAATACCTCTCAAAAGTAATTTAACAATTCAAGTATTCTCCTACACTTTTTAGAATACTCATATGAGCATATGTATGTATGTTATATATACATGTACACACAGACATAAACATGCACGCATATGTGTGCATTCACATACAGGTACTTTCATTTATATTTGGGATCGTGTTGCATTTTTTTCACTTTTATATACTATGGACGTCTCTGGTCAAGACATATAGGACTAAAAAGGATTCTTTTTAATAGTACTAGAACTTTAAAGAAAATGTTTTCTTATGATGATGCTTGATGGAAAGTACACAGCAATATAACAAGGTGTGTGTTTGTGCACACACGCATGAATTGCCAGGAAAAAGATCAGTTACATATCTCAATAAGCTGAGGTGGGTTTAGGTGGAACTTGGATAAACATTTGTATTTATTGTATATAGTTTTATAATTACCTTTTACTCATGGTTTTTCAGTTACTGATTGATACAGTTTCCTTTTCAAATCATTGTTTCTAAGGAAAAACCATCAAATTATATAAAGGGAAACATTAAATAGTGCTTTACAGATGGCACATATATGGCAAATTTATGTAAGCAGCATATATAATGGCTGAAGTTTGGGCAACACTTCTGAAATTACCTCTTTATTTTGAATTCTAACATTCCTTGACGTGTGTTATTTTGTACCTGTCACTGTATTCCTCGACCATTGGGCTGCCCTAACACCCCCCCCCACTGCATGTGTGAAGAGTATACTGAGAACACTGACTTACACATAACAAGATTCAATCTATAGGGAGATGTTTAGGTAAAACCCCCACAAATGTCACACACAGTAACTCTCAGCCACCTCTCCTGAGAAGTAAGCATTTCCAGACAAATCCAAAATGCGTACTTATTCTCACCCCCCAACTTTCAATATATTTTACTGAAAAGATACAGAAAATGCAGAAATAGACAATGGATTTTCATGGCAATATTTCGCTTTGGGAGATACATCTCCCACCTGGACACGTTTTCAGCCCAGAGTAGTACATGGGGAAATGTCTCACCAGGAAATAAGACTTTAAATGAAACTCAGTGTTGGCATTTGGGCTCTGAATCTGGCAGCAAAGATGCAGAATGATCCGACTTCATGTGGTAAATGGAAATATACTAAATCATGGTATCTGATGTAACCCATATTCAAATAATAAAGAATAAAAGGTAAGACTTATAATAGCACTGTGTGCCTGGTACTGTCTTATGGCTTTATGCATATCAACTTGCTTAAGCCTTCCAATTACCACTATACCATGCTACTTCTCCAAAAGTTGCAAGAGCAGAAACACCTGTGGGAAATTTACACTAGGTGAAAGCAACAGAAAGGACTCCGACTTTGCAGATCTATGAGGGAGGACAGTCTCTGGCCATATCTAGTATATGAAATATCTACCATCTGCTTAGCACTCAGAGCTAAGCATCATGGGAAGTAGGGTGCTAACTACCACCACAAACATTAATATTTAAATTTGTAAGCAATAACATGTAAATACTTCATTTGTCTTAAGTACTTTTCCTGCAATTCTAGTGAGTATGTATGCTGACCGGAGGCTTGTTCAATACGGACTGAAATGCCAGATGACTGTTAACCAGATTATAACTATGGATTTTTCTATTTTAAAAAACCTGAATTAACTCTACTAACTGCCACACGTAAAGTTTAAGCTCTCATGGAGCCAATTTCTAAAGAAATAGAAGCCCACAGAGGAACCCTCTATACCAAATTCCAATTTGTCATTACACTTAAACAAAACCCTCTTACCCTCCACATGTCTGCTAAAATTATCTTCCCAGGTTCACTTGGAATTTCCTGAGAGGCAGATTTCTCTGAGTCCAGGATTTCAGACCAATGTGATGTCAGAAACCTCTTTAGCAAGAACCAAATCAATACGGGATAGATTTCCCACCTACAAAGCATGTCTAATTGAGGTAGGAAATAAGTCATGGATACCATTTTGACACCCTAGCAAGACGAATCAAAGTTCTCAGCCAAAACTTATTTAAAATTTCAGACAAGAAATAGAAAGATAATCACAAAGCATTATCTGTGGATCACAGCTGGATCAACATTGCCAAAGAGCCTCAAGCGCATGAGACAATGGTGATTTGTTTGTTAAAGAAAAAAGAACTGACTATTGCTGTCTCCTGAGACAAATAAGAAGTGACTAGAAACAGATTGGCAAATGTAAACAATGAGAAAAGTACAAAAATGTTATTCTAAATATAAAATCAGAAGTTTTTAGGGAAGTTTAAAACCGATGAACCCGTAAAGTCGATTGACTTTCAGAGACATGTATGTGAATAATGTATACAGCAATTGACTATGCTGCTAGAGG
Organism: Sapajus apella; assembly: GCF_009761245.1. Classification (NCBI taxonomy): domain Eukaryota; kingdom Metazoa; phylum Chordata; class Mammalia; order Primates; family Cebidae; genus Sapajus; species Sapajus apella. Next base: position 37,300,750 of record NW_022436945.1, read on the forward strand.
ACTTTTTAAAAAAAATTATTGAACGTGCCACAATATTTTCAGTATTGTCTCAATACTTTAACACAGCAAAGTCAATATCACATAATAGTTGAGCACCCAGGCTTGACTGACAAGCTTGTGTTTCAATGTCAGCTCCATGGCTCCATGCAAATTAATTAACCTCTTCTGGTCTCTATTTCCTTATCTGTAAAATGGGGATCTTAAAATTATTAAATTAACATAACCTATCTCCTAGATTATTTTGAGGATTAATTGTGAGATGCTCACAGGCACATAGCACAATTTATTGGGAAATCCACAATCACTTACTGTCAGTTACTTAGTTTAATGGTTTTTGCCTTTAAATATAAGGTTTATAAAATTGTTCAGCATTTAAACTTTTTTCCACATATACAGCCTTAATTTTTAATATTATATACTCTCTAATTTTGTTAGACAATTCAATAAGAAAAAATATTTAGTAGAGATCTTTTAAATATTTCACTGGCATTTACATTGTTCCATTAGGTAATATACCAATATTTCTTCACTTTCTCCTTAAGGGCAAATTCAGTAAATATTCCAGGAATCCAATAAATATAGGAGTAGACAGCTAAGTTCAACTATAATGCATAAAATATCACAGAACAAACTAGGGACATAGGATAATAGCAGAACGTTCTTTCTCTTAAAACAAAATACTATTTTAAATAACTATTTTTAAAAGTAATTTGGTCTTATTTATCAATTACCATAGAAATATAAGCAAGGCAGGACACAGTGGCTAACACCTGTAAGCCCAGCATTTTGGGAGGCCAAGACCACCTTGGGCAACATAGCAAGACCCTGTTTCTACAAAAAAAAAAAAAAAAAAATGTTAATTACCCAGGTGTGGTGGTGTGCACCTGTAGTCCCAGCTATTTGGAAGGCTGAGGCAGGAGGTTGCCTGAACCCAGTTCAAGGCTGCAGTGAGCTATATGATGGCACTACTGCACTCCAGTTAGACTACAGAGTGACACCATAAAAGGTATGTAGGTGAAGTCCAACAACTCCTCAGGACAATATTTGCTTAGTATATACATATGCTAGATAATGCACTAAGCACAAAAGACGTGGACGCATATTTCCACACAAAAACTTACACAAAAGCTTTCATAGTGGCTTTATTTATAATAGCCAAAAACTGGAAACAACCCAAACATCCATTAAGAAGGGAAACAAATTGTGGTAACCATACAATGGAGTACTTCACAGTAATAAAAAGAAATGCAATATTGATATAACCTAATAAATATCTGTCAATAATATGCTGGGTGAAAGAAGCTAGTCTAAAAAAGAGTATATGCTGTATGAGTTTGTTTATTCTAGAATTCTAGAACATGCAAACTAGTCTATCATGTCAAAAATTAGATCAGCGATTACCTAGGGATAGTGGGAATGAAGGGGGAGGTATGAAGATAAAGTGGCATGAGGAAACTTTTAGGGGTGATGGACGGGTTCAGTATTTCAGTTGTAGTGATGGTTTCATGGGTGTGTACCTAATGTCAAAATTAATCAAATAATGCAATTTAAATACATGCAGTTTTACATTATACAGGAGCAAACCTGTATAATGCAGAAAAAAATATGGCCCCTGCTCTCAGGGACCCTGAAGTCTGGGAACACTTGGAAACTAGGAAATTCTTTGGTAATAATTTAATGTTCTAAATCATAAGCTTAAAACTGCAATAACAACAATGGTAAAAGAAAGAAATGAGTAAAAAGATTAACCAAAATAACCTCAGTTTACAATGGGCTAGAAGTAGGTAATCGACCAGCTCTCATTTAAATGAAGGCTCTACCCTAGTATTTATTCTGACTTAGAAAGAACTCACCTATCCATTTGATTCACTTAGTCTTAAATGAATTTCTGTAAGAAATACAATAAATTCAACACCTCCTCCCAAAGCTGGTGTCTAGTCCTAGCCTTCTCTTTGTCACCCCTTCTTCAAGGCAGGCCTGATAAAAGTCACAACTGAAAGCTCGGCAAAGGCACAGCCACTGGCTCTCCAGCACCCGCAGCAGAGCCTGGCACCTGGCAACCTGGCACCTGGAAGATGCCCAATAACTTTGTTGAATAAGTCAATGAATGAATGAATAAATAAATAAAAGGGGACTCAACTAAGTGGAATTGAAAGAAATTAGACTTTTCTCAGGTCTAATTTCATAATATCCAACTGTAGCCACCACTTTTTCTTTTCCTTCTTTCCTGATTTTTTTTTTTTTTTTTTTTTTTTTTTTTTTTGGTAAGAAACAGGGTTCTTGCTGTGTTGCTCAGACTGAACTCCTGGGATCAAGCGATCCTCCCACCTCAGCCTCCTGAATAGCATAACCAGCACCACCACTTTTTCTCAACTACACCATTTCCAAGAAGAGTTTTTGCTCTCATTTTTTGATCTCCTATCTTTTTTTTTTTTTTTTCGCTGCAGATCTCTTAGATATATACCATACCAGGTGGGCACAAGCATGCCAGGAATCTCCAGGACCTGCTTCCTGGAAATAATTCCAGACTCCGGTTCCTCTCCTCTCTATTCCATCAAAGTATACTGCTGCACATGGAAATACTCAAGTGACAGAGTAACTGTCCCATTACAATCTTCAGAGATACACGTAACTACTATCAAGGTAGAGACGACATGTCATTGGATATGTTACTGAGCGTCTTTTGGCTTTTTTTTTTTTCTTAGCAGCAAAAAGAAGGAAGGTCCTTTGGCCTAGGTTTCAGTTCTTGGGCTTCTATGGTTAACCTGACTAGCAGTGCTTTGCTTCTCTAGTGGTAGCGTGTGTGTGTTCTGAGGCTCTCCAGTAAGCACTTCATGTGTTCAGGGTTGTTTTTGGTTTTAATGATACTTTATATCTTTATGAAAGTGGAAATAACTAGAATCACATAAACATGATATCTTATCAAGAGGAACTTGGGAGAGATAAGCTTTGTAAGTTTCTGGTGAGTGAGAGTTACAGATGCTAAACGGGGCAAGAAAGAAAATGCAATTTCCGGGGTAGGTCGTGGGTGGCAGGGCAACAAGTAATCCAAACACGAAATGGCCAAATCTGTGGAAGAAAACCTACCACAGCAGCCCACGTGGGAACACAATTCCCACCCCACCTCCTAGTGTCTCAACCATGACCAATGGATGGATGAAGTGATAACCCAGACAAATGACAGCCTGAGAGTAGAAAATCCTATGGCAGCTCCCCCAAAGCCTTCCCCTGGGGCTGGGTTTCCGGAGAGGTGCATGGAAAGGCTCACGGCATCTTGGAAACTTTGTCTCCACACTGCCCATACGTAGCCAGTTCTCCTACAAAGAAGAACCCCTCTCCCTGCTTATCTGATGTTAGTGGAGGGCACAGAGGCATGCACATAATTATGAGCTGGAAAAATAAATTATTTCAAATTGAACTGAGCTTTGCTAAGGAACTGCAAAAGCAGAACATTAACCTGATCTTTAAATCAGCTGCTACTTGACCCTATATGTTTCTCTAGTCCTCTTCAGTGTGAAAGAGTCACATTGTAGTTTGTTTTCTAGATGTCTTTAAAATATTAAACTGCATATAATGGCAGGTTCCCTATACCTTTTGCTACCCCTAAAAGAGAAACATCCCCTCCTTTTTTTTTTCAGTGAATACAGTCAGCCATACCAGGTAAAGTTTCTTCCACTTGCTTCTCTACTGAGGAATCTGATGAGTAGGAGATGAGCGTTGCAGGGAGTGAGGAAGTGGGCACAGGGAGAAGGAATCACCATAATAGCACCCACAAGAAAGATAAAATGTATTTTAGAGCCAGGTCTCTAGTAGCAGACAATGAATTGCCCATCACCTCTCCCCTAAGTGAGATACTCAAAGACAAATACACAGAATTGCCTCATTACGTATTCCATTGGTTTTTGTGGGTTTAATGCGTACCAATCACTTCTTTTACTATGGTTTCTATAGGCCTATCCATTCAACTGGTGCTGCAAATAACCAACTGACAGCAAACTTTTGTAGTACAACCTACCACCTGGGAATATTCTGTAGATAAAATTATTTTTTAAACAATTTCTTCCACTGGCTAAGTGCTTTATGATACCAAGGAAGTTATGTTGATACTTAGAAGTGTCGTGTTGGCACTAAGATTTTGCGTAAGCTGGGGGCTCCTTGACTTTTGGAGATGTGTACTGAACCATCTGTAGAAGAAATGATGTGGTTTCTGAAAGACAGTGGGAGTAGGCGGGATTTGTTATAGATAGGGAGGAGGGAGGAGGTGTGACTAGGGTTATTTTGTTGGGTGATGGGTAAATGGCGTTCTCTGTACTATTCTGTCTACTGTTGAGTAAGTTTTAAATATTCCATGATAAAAGGTTAAAAAATACTTCTCAAATATTTTTTAAAGCCTGATCAAAATTGTCACTGAATCTACTTACAAATGTTTTTTTTTTTTGAGAATAAAAAAAGAGTCCATTATAAACCAGTAAAAGTGAGATGGGCACATTTCTTAATTGCTACTAATAAAGCTTTCGCTGTCCTTTGTGTTAAAGTACATACTAGGCTCAGAACAGGAAGCAAGCCTTAGAAACAACAACAATCCCAATGTTTGCGCAACTGCTCATTCAGGTCATGTGCACACAACTCCTTGCATTCATCAATCTTAAAGAGCTCCATAATTAATTATAGAACCACTGACTTTGCCGAAGTAATGAGTCATTTAGCATCTGCAATTTACTATTGGGTAAATGAGGCACCGAGGTTAAACAAATTGATCAAGGGCAAATGAATAAGATACAGAAATCTAGGCTGCAATGTTGTACTCTTGGCTGGCTATCACAGCTAGGAGCCATAGTTAAACTATTCAACCCTTCTTAGTTTGCTTCTGCTAATGCATCTAATTCTCAATTACTTCAGTGAAACTAACTCTCATTCATCCAGGTAGCAGAATATCTGGCCATTTTGAGATGACCCCCGAGTGCAAAATACAGAATCCCTGCTGTCCAACAGCCATGCCACTCACTGGGTGCCCCCCAGCACCTTCAACAGAAGCTTGGTCTGTCTGGTTTTCTCTTCTTTACCCACTGTCTCACCTCCCTTCTTGTGGTACAGAGGTACCATATTATATCACCTATGCAGCAACCAGCCTTCAAAGGTGTGATGGCTAACTTTAGGTGTCAACTTGACTGGATGAAGGGCTACCTAGAGAGATGGTAAAGCATTCCTTCTGGCTGTGTCCATGATGGTGTTTCCAGAGGAGACCAGCATGCAAGTTAGCAGACTGAGAGGGGAAGATTCCTACTCAGTGTGAGCAGGCACTCTGGTTTACACATCTCCCTGGGCTAAGAACCAGCAGGACACTATAATAGAGCTTATTGCTTAAAAACAACGACTTTGAATCCCAACTGCCTGAGTTTGAATCTCAGCTCTGCTACTTTCTCACTGTATTTCCTTGAACAAGTTACTTAACCTCTCTGTGCCTCCATTTCATTAGCTATTCAATGGGATGAATAATAGCACTAGAACTTCATATGATTGCAGTAAGAATTGAAAGAGTCAATTCATGCAGAGCTTTTCAAAGAAAGCTAACAAATGGTAAGTGCTTGATCAATTTAGCTACTAATACTATTTTTGAAAAGCATACTACTAGCCTTTAGGAAAAATAAAAGCAAAAGCCACTAGTTTTTATTAAGATCCTCACACCTACCTTCTAGACTCCAAGAAAGATCTTCTGAAAATTGATGTCAAATTTGATTGTGTCTTATAAAATAAAATGCTATGAATGAGATGTTTCCTCAGGTCATGACAAATATCAGTTTCCTAAAATTACAGGAGGGAATAATAGAAATGACCAGTGTCTACCGATATCTACTCTTTTCAAACTGAAAGAAATTACCCTTTCCTCATGGGTTTTACAATTCTGTTTTTAAAATGACAGTTGACGCTTCATGTGACTGCTCTATTTTTACTCTTTGAGGCTGTTATTTTAGTTCTATCTTACAGTATGAAACCAATACCGAGCCAGCCAGGGACTAGATTAGCACTTCCTTTTTACGTTAGGAACAGTTGATCTCTGGTAACTCACAGCCTTTCATACACGACAGCAGGGAGCATCTTTGGTCAAGAATTTATCTTCAAAGCATAAGAGTAATGTTACAAAGAACATATTTTACCAGTTTTTCAGCCTGTCTTGATCGCTAAGTCATACTCTAGTGAATATAAAGATGAATATATGTCTGATCCTCTATAAACACACAATTTGGCCAGCCAAAAAGTATCACAAAGCTACCCAGAAGCAGTGCAGTACAGCGGTACAGAGCTCTGGAAAACAGGCTGCATGGGCTGGGGTCCCAGCTCTGCCACATGCCCACTCGGCAAACTTGGGCAAAGTACTCAACGTCTCTGTTCTTCAGTTTCATCATCTGTCAAATGGAAATAACTGTATCTGCCTCATATAAGTCATAGGATTAAAGTTAATACTTACAAACCACATAAGACCATGCTTTGCACATGGTAAGCACCCAAAAATATACCACATTCGCATATGGATTGAGTTAAAGGCACTTAAAAAAAAAAAACAGCATATGCAAGAAGGGCACCATGATCTTCCTTGTTATTCTTGAAAGCATGAGACCAACTCCCATGGAAAAGGTGCCCTCCCTGTACCAGGAGGATGAAACACATTCATTCTTATCACCAGAGATGGGGAGCTGAGGCTGACAGAAAGCTGTATAAACCTTGTTATACTAGTCCTTATCTTCCTGGTTACTTTTCCACAATTAATTGTGCCAGTCCTGAAGCAAATTCTGATACTTTCATGTCACCTCGGCATCCATTTTGAATAGATTCAACTTCTTCATACCAAAAGCAGGGCTCATTCACCCTTGACAGCTCTAGTTCCACACCACACCCAAACGGCTCAGGCCAGCAGCCAGAGGTAAGAATTTAAAGGCATCTCTCCTGCCTAGCAGACAGGGTTCCCCACTTTCTTGAAGCTTCTCTTAAAAGCACCATTCAGGCATTTACCCAGGAACTTAGTGACCCATGCCCTAGCCCCTTATATATACTGCCAATTCCCATATGCATTTTCTCTCTCTGCCTGGCTCCATTCCTGCCTCATGCAACCCGGGGATGGAAGACTGCCCTCCCAACCCATTCCACCTTTCCTGTCCAGGATCTGTAAGTAAAAAATCTCTGAACTTGTTTGCTACCTGGTGGTGCACTGAATTTGCACTTTTCATCTGAAGAACCAGGGGCCGCGGCCTCAGGCCAGGCCTTCCCTAGGACCCTGGGGGGAATATCAAGTCAGCCTCCCTGTGCCAGGGTGATGGTCAGGCAGGTATACGCTGGACAGGGGTCAGACAAGAGCCACAAGAGTGGCTGCCAGATAAACAAGATAAACAAGTTCCCCATGTGAGGGGGTCCCCAGGTTCCAGGTGGGCCAACTAGGCATAAAGCCATCCTCCAGGCTAAAGAAGTATCCCTTGAAAGGGGCACTGGAGACATTCATGTCCAGCTCCCCTGCATTTCCCAGCAGGCCAGGGTTGCTAGCCATTCACTAGGAGCTCTCAAAATAAGCCCCAACCCCTTTTTCCTACCACATCTTTACAATTCACCAATTTACTCTCTTTGACCAACATAATATATAAGCTTTCAACCCTTACAACTTCTCTGGGTCTTTATTTTCCTGGTGAAGGCTTCCACGTACATGTAAAAATTACTAAATAAACATTTTAGGCTTTTCTCTTGTTAACCTGTCTTTTGGTAGTCTAATTTAAAAGGCCCCAGCTGGAAAACTAAGATAAGCAAGTGAAAAAAATATCTTTTTTCTCCCCTTCACACAATAGAAGTAGTTTTTAAATTTAAAAAAAGCTTATAAAGGCCACCGAGCCCTTCTGTTTCTAATCCCAGAAGCCAGTCTTGATTTTCACTGGGCAAAATGTATTCAAAGGTACCAAGGAGATGATAAAGAAAACAATGTTTTCCATTGTCTCTGTTTTTAAGGTAGAAATGTTTTTATTCTTAAAGCACTTTATAAGCCAATGGACAGAAGGGTTGGTAATCTTCCATTGGTCAGATGCTTACATACAAATGGCCTGGCAGGGCAGGTATTTTCTCCTTTTACAGGTGAAGAAATTGAGACTCAGAGAGTTTCAGCAACTACCCAATGCCACAGCTGGTAAATGACAGATCCAGGATTCAGAGCAGATCCACCTGGCTTTAAAGCCCACAGCATGTCCTCTCAGGAAGCCACCTCCTTTTATAAGAAACAGCATTAAATGACCCAGATCTGATGATTCCAAATTTACTTCTCTAACCCCAGCTTCTCACTTGCGTCTTGATTCTGTATCTCTAAACTACCTAGGGAGACATCTCTCCTTATCTCCTTCATTTACATCTCTTTCACATGACACAAAACAAATCTATCACATTCCCCTTGAACCTGGAATACATTCAATCACTCAACCACTGCACTCCGGCCAGCTACAGAAAAAAAAAGAATGGATTTTTATATTGTGAAACTTAACAAAAGCAGCAATATTACTAATTTTTCTTCAAGGCTTACCATATGCCAGGTTTTGCTTTAAATTTATTTAGTGCATGTTTTAGACGTATCATTTCAATTGATTCCCATAACAACACATTGAGGTAGGATGAGTACTGGGCTAAGTGATGCCTTCGCCTGCTTTGAGAAGCTTATAAAGGAGAATGAGACAGAGAAAGACTGAAAAACAATTGTATTAATAATGTATTAAAATGAAATAGAGATAGCTGGTGGAAAGTAAAAATGCAGAACGACATTATGCAGGGAAATCTAATCTAATCTGGAAGATCACGGCAAATATACCAAAGAAGTAATAGTTAAACTGAAGCCTGAAAGAGAAGTTAGCCATTCAAAGGTGGGAATACATGGGTTCTAGAGAAAGGACATAGGTAATGTACATGCTCTAAGGTGGGAAGGAGGTGGTACCTTCAAGGAACTGAAAAATGAGTGGGCTGGAGGGTGGAGAGTGAGGAGAAGGAATTGCAGATCAGTGTGGACAGGTTGGTAAGCTGCTGGACCTCACAGTGTCCCACAGGCCATGTTGAGGACTTTTGAGATTAAAACTGGAAAGTTCCTGTAGGGTTTTAGGCAGGAGAGAGACATGATCGTATTTGGGTTTTTCAAAGATCACTCAGCCACGGGGTACAACAGACTGCAGAGGGGCAAGAGTGGAAAGGGGAGCCCATTGAGATGTGGTGGAAATTGCTAGTTGTCTGAGCTTACAACACCCATTTCCCACCAATAATGGAACCTCGATTTTTAGGGGAGTACTTTGGTACTCAGAATAAAAGACCGTACTTCTCAGCTCCCTTTGCAGCTGGGTATGGCCATGTGGCTAAGTTCTGGTTAATGAGGCATAGGCAGAAGTCTTGAGTGGAACATAAGGCAAGGCCGCTAAAGGGATCTGAGTCTGGTGAGAGATGTCCCTTCTTGCTTTTCTGCCCTTCTTCCTTCCTCCAGCTTACGATTCAGATAAAGTGGCTAGAACCATCTTTGGCCAAAACAAAAGATAAGCTAGAATTATGAAGAGGAAAGAGAGGATCCAGGATCCCTGGATTGCACCCACCACAGCAGTTCTACACAGCCCAGTTTTTGGAAGTTCTACACTTCCAGTTTTTGGTTTGTTTTTTCCACACTGAGCAAAAGAAGAAACTCTATCTTATCTACACTGTTATTTACGGATTGTATGTGATACGTAGCTTAGCCCAATCCTAACTGATACAGAGGCTACTGTATTCACCCCGGAATAGGTAGTGGTGGTTTGGATCATGGTGGTGGCAGAGATGGGAAGAGAAACAGCAGGACGGAGATAAATTTAGAAGGTGGAACCAAGAGAACCTATTGAGAGTCCAGACAAGAGAGAGTGAGGAGAGGGATAAGTTTAGACAGGCCCTCGGGTTCATGGCACAAGCAACTGGGTAGATCACAGTACCGATTACTGAACCAGAGATTACAGGGGTGGGGGACATCTTGAGATGCCTTTCAGACATTTGAAGTTGAGATACCTATGAGAACTCAGACCTCAGAATAGATACCAGGCGGGGAAACAAAGGCTGGGAAAGTCATCTGCACACAGAAGCTAACCGAAGCCACTGGAACAGATGATGTCTTCCAAGACAAGTACACAGTGAGAAGAGAGGCCGCAGGAAAGAACCCTGAGAACACCCGCTTGTGAAAGGTGGGCAGAGAAAGGGTAGCCCTTGAAGGAGACATGTAGTGGCCAGAAAGGATACAGGAAAACCATGGATTTCACAGGAAGAGATACATACTACTTACCGCACAAATAAGAAGGGCTACGGGCTATCGAAGCAGCAGGGAGAGCACAGCTCGCGGGAGTTCTAAGAGCAAGGACACAGCCCTAAGAGGAGTGTCACAGACTGCCAGAAGGAGGCTAAGAAGAAGTAGGGGAAGTAGAATGTTCTGAGTCTGATGAGGTAAGAGGCATTTTCAGCCTCCACCTGGAGAGACAAGCTGGGGAAAGGCTGTGGAGGGATCTCCATGCCAGAGGAGGGGAGGAGAAATCATTCCCTTTTCCCCCAGAGAACCAAGAGCCCAGTCAGTGGTTCCTGAGCTCACAAAGGCAGGGAGAGTCACAGGGGAAGCCCCAGGCTGCCAGAGTCCAAAGTACTGTGGCTTATTTTAAGGTGGACAGCTTCCCACCCTACTACACTGGAAGTTCTTTCAAACAGTTATCTTTAGTCTTTCATTGTTAAATAAGTAAACTTTAAAGGCATATGTGGTAGAGGGTAAGACATTTTATCTACTCAAATCAGTGTGAACCATCAAAAAGAATGGATTTTTATGCCAGGTGCAGTGGCCCATGCCTGTAATCTCAGAATTATGGGAGGCTGAAGTGGGCAGATCACTTGAGGTCAGGAGTTCAAGACCAGCCTAGCCAGCATGGCAAAACCCTGTCTCTACTAAAAAATACAAAAATTAGCTGGGTGTGGTGATGCATGCCTGTAATCCTAGCTACGTGGGAGGCTGAGGCAGGGGAATTGCTTGAACCTGGGAGGCAGAGGTTATAGTGAGTCGAAATCATATCACTGCACTCCACCCTGGGTGACAGAAAAAAAAAAAAAAAAAAGAATAGATTTGTATATCCTGAAACTTAATAACAATAGCAATATTACTAACTTTTCTTCAAGGTTTACCATATGCCAGGTTTTGCCTTAAATTTATTTAGTGCATGTTTTAGATGTATCATTTCAATTGATCCTCAAAACAACACTGAGGTAGTAACTATTTATTGTCTTTGTTTTTACAGATGAGGAAACTGAGGAAGAACGTGGCTATGCTCACTTGCGCAGCATCATATAACCTAGTGAGTGACGGAACCCAGGATCTGAACCCTGGCTGTCTGACATCAGAACTAGTGCTTCTGGTTTCCCAACTATAGAAAAGAACATTGCTGGGCATTATATTAAGTAAGAAATGGGAAAATAATTATGCAACGATATAGGCAGGAAAATAATTTTCCCTTCACTTGAGAACTGAGGGAACCAGCCGGACAAAGGTGAGGTGAGTTGTTTTTGTTTTCTTTGACTCAGTCTGTCACAGTAACTAAGAATAAAAGAACTTGAGTTTTATGGCCGGGTGCAGTGGCTCACACCTGTAATCCCAACACTTTGGGAGGTTGAGGGAGGGGATCACTTAAGGCCAAGAGTTTGAGGCCAGCCTGGTCAACACAGTGAAACCCTGTCTTTACTAAAACTAGAAAAAGTTAGCTGGGTACAGTGGTGTGTACCTGTAATCCCAGCTACTGGGGAGACTGAGGCATAAGAATCGCTTCAGCCTGGGAGGCAGAGGTTGTAGTGAGCCAAGATCGCGGAACTGCACTCCAGCTTGGGTGAGAGCAAGACTCTGTCTCAAAAAAACAGAAAGAAAAATTTGAGTTTTAGACAGCTCATGGTAGCGCCGGCTTGCTCATTCTCAGAACTGTTCCTCTATGCAGAGCCTCCTGCAATGCTCTTCTCACAACTGCATAACGCGCAGAACATTCAGTCAGCTTTGCCCACGACAACAAAGGAAGGTGTAGCCCCAACGTGGTCCTCATATGACCCAGACACTGGGGTCAGGTGCAGGAAACTGTTCCACTTTTAGTCTAAGTTCACTGATGTATAAGTGAGTCTGAGACAGGGTGTCTGGGGCTCTGGAAAAGAAGAACCAATATTTCCACCAGAGACACAAATAGCAGATCTCAGCATTTCAAATGAAAGCTTTTCAGCAGAGAAGAGTTACTGAGAATTCATAGTAGGGGTTCATGAAGCTACACTGAGATGTCTAAAATAAGCAGTCATAATTCATCAGAATTTGGAAGAACAACCACTTTGGGTGAACTCAGAGAAAGTTGCAAGCGCAGAGGCACTCACTTTACAGACAGCACAGACACACGGAGGAGCTGAGTGTCCTATCCATGGCAATCTGTACAACTCAAGGAGCCATTATTAGAAACCCATCACATATCAAGTACTATGCAGGCGCTGGGGGAAGGAGGATACAACGATAAGCAGACAGGGTCTCCTTCTCAATGTGCTTTCCTGTATTTGCATTTGGTCAGTGTGCAGAAAACCGTTAACACACAGGCCTGACACTGCTGTTCTTAGACAGACTTCCTTACCTTTCTAGATTGGACCTTGGCTGGCATCTGGGAACTTACATTTGGAGGGGGTCCCATCGTTTCCAGCAGTGATAGGTGCCGCAAGGTGTCTTAACAGTTTATACAAACAAAATGGTTCGTGCTGAACACCTGCTTGACTTCTGGGAGTCTGAAATTTGGGGACATGCTAGGCAGAGGGGCCTATGTGACCAGCTCCCAATAGAAAACCCTGGACACTGAGTGATGAGTTTTCTGGTAGGCAATATCTCAACTGTTGCCACAGCTCACTGACGGAGGTTTTAAGCACACCCTCTGTGACTCCACTGGGAGAGGACTCTTGGAAGTTTGCACCTGGTTTCCTCCAGACTTTGTGTGCCTTTTCCTTTCGCTGATTTTGCTTTGCATCTCTCTCTTCACTGTAATAAATAACAGTTATGAGTACAGCTATTATCTAAGTCCTGTAAGTCAGCAATAAGTAACCTTTTTGGCATCAGGGACTGGTTTTGTGGAAGACAATTTTTCCAGGGACCAGTGGTGAGGGGATGGTTTCAGGATGAAACTGTTCCACTTCAAATCATCAAGCATTAGATTCTCATAAGGAGTGTGAAACCTAGATCCCTCACATGTGCAGTTCACAACAGGGTTCGTGCTCCTGTGAGAAGCTAATGCCAACACTGATCTGAAAGGAGGTGGAGCTTTGGGGGTAATACTTGCTTGCTCACCAGCTGCTCACCTCCTCCTGAGCAGCCGAGTTCCTAACAGGCCAGGAACCAGTACCTGTCCATGGTGCAGGGGTTGGGGACACCTGCTATAAGTCCTGGTAGCAAATCATCAAAGCTGGTGGTTTGGTGAACTAGAATGAGCTTCACTGTAAGAAAGACTTGGTTTAAATGCCAACTTTGACACTCACTAGTTGTGAATCATTGACTTAATTAAGCTCTCTAACCCTTGGATTGCTCTGAAAATAAGATAATACAACTTGTCTCAGAAGACTGTAGTCAAGATTAAATAAGTGGTAGACACTCAATAAATATGATATCCCTTTCTCTTTAGACTAGCATGTGAATGGCACCCTTTAGGGCTATGCAGTGCCTGGCCTGCACAACAGCAGGCAGCCTCAGTGAGGCTCACTTTCCCTGATTCTCACTTCCACTCACTGGTGTGCTGGAGTCAGCTCATGCCAGCTCTTGAGAGCCTCCTGTGCATGCCGTTCCCAGCTCTGTGCTCAGTGACGTCCTGTAGGGGCCAGAGATCTGCCACAGGGGAGAATTTACATCATGAAAACTGGCAAATGCTGAAAATCATGGCTTCTTCCTCTATTCCCAGCTGCCAAATACATACTATTACTAGCATATCACCGTTCCCTGCATTTTAAAAATCAAATCAAGAGGAGATTCCCACCAGACAGGAGGTTTTATAGCCTATGAGCATTTTTTAAAATAAGCTACGTGTAAAGATGCTCAATGGTATTAGCCATAGGGAAAGACAAAGCAAAACCACAATGAGACACCACATCACACTCACTAGGACAGCTATCACCAACAAGAGAGATAATATCAAGTGTAAAGAAGGTTTCGGAGAAAATGGGACCCTCGTACTCTGCAAATGGGAATGTAAGAAGTCACAGCCGCTCTGGGAAACAGTCTAGCAGTTCCTCAAAAGGTTAAACATACCTACCCAAAGCCAAAGCAACTCAGCTCCTATAACCCAAGAGAAATGAAAACATATGTCTACACAAAAACTTGTACATGAATATTCATATCAGCGCTATATCCAGTAGCCAAAAGGTGGAAACAACCCAAATATCCACCAACAGATGAATGAATAAACAAAACGTGATCTACCCATGCAACGGTGCCGTGAAAAGGAACAAAGTACTAATATATGCTACAACTTGAATGAACCTTGAAAACCTTATGCTTAGTGAAAGAAACCAGACACAAAAGCAACATATTGTATGATTCTACTTATACAAAATATCCAGAATAGTCAAATCCATAGAGACAAGACGTAGATCGGTGGTTGCCAAGGATGGGGAGGAACAGGGAATGGGAACTGACTTCTTTTTTTTTCTTTTTTTTCCAAGACAGAGTCTTGCTCTGTCACCAGGCTGGAGTGCAGTGGCTCAATCTCGGCTTACTGCAACCTCCAACTCCCAGGTTCAAGCGACTCTCCTGCCCCAGCATCCCAAGTATCTGGGACTACAGGTGCACACCGCCACGCCCAGCTAATTTTTGTATTTTTAGTAGAGACGGGGCTTCCCCATGTTGGCCAGGATGGTCTCAATCTCTTGACCTTGTGATCTGCCTGCCTCAGCTTCCCAAAGTGCTGAGATTACAGGCATGAGCCACTGGCCAGGACTGACTTCTTAAGGGGTACAGTTTCTATTTGGGTTGATGAAAAAGTTCTGGAACTAGATAGTAGTGATTTTTTAACAATGTTGTTAATGTTACTGAACTGTACTCTCTAAAATTTACAAGAGCAAATTTTATGTTACGAATATTTTTCCACAATAAGAAAAAAAGAGATACTAAGAGGGTTAGAAAAGCCACAAAGTACAAAGCACACACAGAGGATGAGCTTCATTCAGAATATGTATCTATTTATATGTTTTAAAAACAAGTAAGGAAAAGACAGAAAATTAAGAAACAAAATGAAGAAATAGGTATTTCAATAGGGACTAAATGCCAATCAATGGACAGTGAACACACGTAGACTTGCTCATCTTCATTAGTAATAAGAGAAACTCAAGTTAAAATTACAGTGAAATAACACTATATAGACACACCAGATAAAGCAGTATTTAAAAGGTTAAAACATCAAAATTTGGCCAGGCATGATGGCTCACAGTTGTAATCCCAGCACTTTGGAAGACCTAAGCAGGTACATCACTTGAGCCCAGTAGTTCAAGAGTAGCCTGGGCAACATAGGGAGATCTCATTGACAAAAAAATTTAAAAAAAAAAAAAAAAAAAAAAGTTGGGCATGGTGATATGCACCTGCAGTCCTAGCCACCAGGGAGGCCGAGACAAGAGGATTGGTTGAGCCCGGGACGTCAAGGCTGAAGTGAGCCATAATCACACCACTGCACTCCAACCTTGGCAACTGTTTCAAAAAAAAAAAAAAAAAAAGAAAAAAGCCACAAAGAAAGCAAGGGTTCAAAGGGAAGAGATAGAGATCTTCTGCACTGCTGACAGGAATCCAGGTAGAAAGGTAGAATTTGAACTAGGCCTTAAAGAATGTGTAGGGTTTAGGTAGGCAAAAGAAAAGATGGGCATTCCAGGTCAGAAGAATGGATCAGGTGGTAGGAACATAAAAAGCAGAGTTCAATAGGAATCAGACAGTTTGACTGCAGCAGCAGAGAACCATGGGGAAAGAAATATGGAATGATGCTGAAAAGGTAGACTGAGGCCCGGAAGAGAGTCTGACAGACTAGTGATTCTGGAATTTATCTTGCAGACATCAGGTGCTTTAACCCTTCACGTCTTGAGTTGCTGGGATACTGCTTCTAACTACAACGCCTGTGGGTCTCATTCCCAAATGTCCTTTCAGGCTCCTTGTGGTCCTCTGAAAAAAAGGTAGGATGTATTCTTCAAGACATCCTCAAGGAAATATGTTTTCAAGCATTATAAAATAAACATGTTAAAGAAATTCCAGGCCAGGCATGATGGCTCATGCCTGTAATTCTAGCACTTTGGGAAGCTGAGGCAGGAGGGTCACTTGAGTCCAGGAGTTCAAGACCAGCCTGGGCAGCAAAGCAAGACTATGTCTCTACAAAAAAAATTAAAAATTAACCCGGTGTGGTAGCACATGCCTGTAGTCCTAGCCACTCAGGAGGCTGTGGGAAGAGGATCATCTGAGCCTGAAAGGTTAAGACTACGGTGAGCCATGATTGTACCACTGCACTCTAGCCTGGGCGACAGAGTGAGACGTCATCTCAAAAAAAAAAAACAAATCCAGAATTTAGACTAAGCATAATGGATTGATCACAGGCTGTTAACTCCATTCTCTTATTGTACTCTACTAAAATGATAGGAAAATGATTTTTTAAAACATATAAATCCCAACAGAAGAAGAGAAGAGAAAATTGAATGAGAGATAACAACAACGTTTGGAAGAAAGAAGGCGACGGCAAGCAGAATAAGTCAACATGCCCACACCTACCAACGAGGACCCCAGTGAGAACAGAGTGATAGGTCCGTCTCTTGCCTGGGCAAGTTCAGAAGTTGGCCTCCCAGAGGCAGGGGTGAGGGGAAGAGCCAAAGTCTGAGCAGAGGGTGGGAGTGGCAGGTCTCCTCTATCCCACTTAGCCAACAACTGTGGCCAGCACATGTAAATGCTTAATAACCATTTCTCCACCTGAGAATCATAATATTTGGCCATGAAAGGGATCCTGGTGATCACACAGGATCTAGTTTCCTCAGTTCAGGGTGGAAACCGAGGCACTGACAAGATGCATGACCTCTCCAAGATCACACTGGCTAGCAGAGCCAGAACCAACTCAAACCTTCTAATGGCCAGTTCACGTTTCACTGTACCCAGCATGGCAACATGCATGAATAAGCAGAATCTTGTCTCTCGCCTCTCAAAATCCTCCAAAACCTGCCTGTTACTTAAAAAACAAAAACAAAAGCCAGGCACAGTGACTCACGCCTGTAATTCCAGCACTTTGGGAGGCTGAGGCGGGTGGATCACCTGACGTCAGGAGTTTGAGACCAGCCTGGTCAACATAGTGAAACCCAGTATCTACCAAAAATACAAAAATAGTAGCTGGGTGTGGTAGCGCATGCCTGTAATCCCAGCTACTCAGGAGGCTGAGGCAGGAGAATCGCTTGAACCTGGGGGGTGGAGGTTGCAGTGAGCTGAGATCGTGCCATTGCACTCCAGCCTGGGCCACGAGTGAAACTCCATCTCAAAAACAAACAAACACAAAAATGAATTTGCCCAGCTCTCTGGCCTCCTCCCCTCCCATGTCCATCCCATTCCACCTCAACTCCTCTCCTCCTCTGCCATTCTTTGAGCAACAAAGCATCTCCCACCTCCCTGGGGTCCTTTGTACTCTTGGCTTCTCCGTGGCCTGCCCTACTCTTCCTAAGGTTTCTGCTTCTTACCTACAAAAGCAGCGTGCAAGGCCCCACGTCTCCCACGAGGCTTTAATTTTCTCATGGCAGGAGGCTATGTCCTGGTGTATCTGTACACTGTCTGCATCTCGCCTCTAGAAGGTAGGTTCCAGGAGGGCAGGGCATTTACCTTCTATGCTACTGTGTCCAGACATACAACAGTACTTTGCACAAAGTAGGTACTTAAAATACTTTTGTCAAATGAATAGATTCAAGTAAAAATGAATTTTGTTGGGGTGTGGGGGGGGGGCTAAGAAATTAAAGTAGAGATGATCTGTGGGTGCCTTCCGAGTCAGATAGGCTGGGTTTGAATTCAGTTATCCCATCGTGGTAGCCACTATGAATTATAAATCTAGATTTCTCTCTTTCTAAATTTGTATTTCAGTCAATTGAGAAAGCTTAAGCTTACTGGGTGGATACAGTCCTCCACCACTCCCCCTCAGTGCCTCCCTCCAGAACACATAGCTTAAAACTTTTTCAGCACAGAACGTTTTAATCCCATGCTATTGAATATTCTTGTTTAGCATTTAAAATGCCTTTTTAGCATTTAAAAAAAAATTTTCTTCTCATAATTTGGATTAAATTCAATAGGAAAAGAACCATTCCATAACCAGGTTGATGATAGAAAACTACGTCTCTATGTAATAACTAGATGTAGCGTAGTATAATGGTTGGACACAAAATAAATTTATAGGCAGAAACAGTGCCTCACTTTGGGAGGCTAGGGTGGGAGGACTGCTTGAGTCCAGGAGTCTGAGACCAGTCTGGCAACATAGGGAGACCTCGTCTCTACAAAAAATTTAAAAATAATAAATAATTAGCTAGGCATGGTAGCAAAAGTCTGTAGTCCTAGCTACTCAGGAGGCTGAGGTGGGAGGATTGCCTGAGCCCAGGATTTCAAGGCTGCAGTGAGTTGTGAACACACCACTGTATTCCAGCCTGGGCAACAGAGTAAGACCCTGTCTCAAAAAAAAAAAAAAAAAAAATAGATTTATAAAAAAATCAAGCTTGATGATATATTAACAATAACTAATTGCAACATATCATGGAAAAAAATAACCTATTCACAAAAGTAACTAAAACCATAAAATAGGAATACATTTAACAAGAAAAGCATAGGACTTTAAAAAAAATACCATTTAACTCTATTAAGTGAAAGAAAATTCATAGATTAGAGATACACCACTTTATTTTTCAAAGGAAGAACTTTAAGAACATAAAACAATTGTAAATGTGCTTGTTTTTTAGCTGTTTTACAGTGGAAATGTTTGAAGGCATTACCCTGGCAGAATCTGTACATATTACCAGATATTAGAACAAATGAATTGTTAGGTGCTCTACAGATTTTGAGGGACGAGAAGCTTAAACACTTCGGAGGAGAAGTTTTTGTCAATTAAAAATTGAAGATAAAATGAAACTAAAATGCAAAATCATAATGCAAAAGGCCTGGGGCCCTTCTAGAGGCCTTAGAAACGGCTATGGAATTGAAAGAGCCTAAAGCTTACTTTTCTTTAACTCCATAGCAGACCCAACTCTGTTGTCATAAAAATGTAAAACTGGCCAAGCTCAGTAGCTTATCACTCTGGGAGGCTGAGGCAGGAGAATTCCTTAAGGCCAGTAGTTCAAGACCAGCCTAGGCAACATAGCAAGACTCCATCTCTCCAAAAATAAAAATAAAAAATTAGCAAGGATGGTGGCACGTGCCTGTCATCCTGTGGTCCTTGGGAGGTCAAGGTGGGAGGATCCATTGAGCCCAGGAGGTTGAGGCTGCAGTGAGCTATGACTACACCACTGCTCTCCAGCCTGGGTGACAGAATGAGACTCTGTCTCTTTATTAAAAAAAAAAAAGAAGAAGAAAAGAAAGAAAAACTAAAGCTGGGAAAGCAATACCATAGTTACCACAACTGGCACCTTATCAGTTTACCACTGGCAAACATCCAGAGAAAAACATCCATAGCAGACGACCCCCAACAGAGGTCCATGGTTCAGAGATGTCATAGATGTGCACCTACCTGAAGTATGCATTTCCGCCAGTTACCAGAACTCTGCAACATAACCACACTACAGCATCACAGATCAATTTAAAGAGTGAATCACCTGTGACTAGTGACCTAGTAACAGAACGATACAATTATGCTCATTGCAAATACATTTATATCTGGGAAAAACAGAGGCAAGGGCAAAGACTCTGAACATGTGAAGACACAGTGGGCAACAATGCAACTACGCTACTTATATAATAATAACCGCTGCGTACACACCTACCAGGAGCTGTCCTGGCCGTTTTATCTATGTTGATCTAGTTACCCTCACAAACACCTATGAGAGAAGTACTATTATATTCCCCAGTTTAAAGGTAAGACACAGAGGGATTAAGTAATTTGTCCTAGGTCACACAGCTAATAAATAACAGATTTAGGATTTGAACCCAGATAACCTGGCACAAGAGTCCATCCTCTTAATCTCTCACTCCCTAACTTAACAGAAATTCTGTTAACTCAGAGATGGGCCTAGACCACAGCTGAAGTTTTCTACAGTTAAGAAGGAACAGAATATGGCTGATAAGCTGATTCTAGGACTTCAAGAAAGATATTATCTCATCCAGTGAATTTTGGTCCTGTTTCCTGAAGATATTTTAGTCAGAACATGTATCGTTAGAAAGTGATTATGATACCTGAAAATGAAAGCAATCACTCTGAGTTTTAAAAAAAAAAAGTTTTTATAAACATTTTTTATATCTGATTATTAGCATTAAGCTGCTCATTGTTTTCCAAGAAAATTCAAAGTTTTACCATTTGTCCTTATATTGCACTACAATCAGTCCTAGTCAGGATAAGTTAATCCCAAAATAACCTTACTTTATTATTTTCTAAAGTGTTAAACTAAATTACTAACATATTGTAGTAGATGTCCAGGAGTCTTCAACTGTGACATTGTCTCTCTACTGTTGAGATAGACAATGAACATGAATAAATTCATCTTTGAGTCACTTGTGAGTTTTCTTTAAGAAGAATGACTTAAAGTACATATGAAATGTACCACTTAACAAAACTCACTTTAAAGTTCTTGAGCATTACCACCTAAGCATAACCCTTTTCAGCTTCTGTAATATAAGCATTCACAGGCTGGGTGTGGTGGCTCATGCCTACAATCCCAGCACTTGGGAGGCCAAGATGGGCAGATTGGCTGAGCTCAGGAGTGAAAGACTAGCCTGGACAACACAGTGAAACCCCAACTCTACTAAAAATACAAAAAATTATCCAGGAGTGGTGGCATGCACCTGTAGTCCCAGCTACTCAGGAGGCTGAGCCACAAGAATCATTTGAACACAGGAGGTGAGGCTACAGTGAGCCAAGATCATGCCACTGCACTCCAGCCTGGGCAACAGAGTGAAAGAGTGAGACTCAAAAAAATAATAATTATATATATATATATATATAATTATTATATATAATATATATATAAGCATTCACAGAAATAGTTTCTTTCTGCTGGTCTCTATTTTCTGCACAATTCTAATTTACTTAAATGCACAGGGTTCCTACCACTCCACGGGGATACAGCGCGGGGGAGAAAAACAAACATAAATGAACCACTGGTAAAAGAACACCCACACCCATTGCTAGATTTGTTATCTATGCAGCCAAAGAAGGGAAGGAGGAAGGAAACATGAATAGAGGTGGTCAGTTGGCTTACTGTTTAAGGAAGTCCCCCTTTGTGGGAAGTAGAACGGTGTGGTTTAACAGCACAGTCGTCCAAAAGATAAGACATCTTGGTTTGCACCTCAAATGGGATGT
Source organism: Sapajus apella (assembly GCF_009761245.1). Classification (NCBI taxonomy): domain Eukaryota; kingdom Metazoa; phylum Chordata; class Mammalia; order Primates; family Cebidae; genus Sapajus; species Sapajus apella. Next base: position 37,322,292 of record NW_022436945.1, read on the forward strand.
CACTTCAGAGAAGGCTGTCCCCTTGTTTCTTCACTTGTAAAATACGTGGTGGGCAAATCTGTGGGTTATTTACAGCTATACTTTATGGGGCACTGAAGACAAAAGAGCAATGCAAGTATGTATAGAAAATGCTGAGGTTTCTGTGGGATCCACGCTATGTAAAATGTAAGAATAGGAGGAAGCCTTGAAATCCTCTAGGTACAACTGCCCCATATGACACCTGGAAACCCAGTGGCCAGTGAAGTTGAGAGTGCTGTGGGCAAGTATAAACAACAGTGGCACACAAGGTAAGAATGCCAGGTCTCAAAAGACCCCCTTCGCAGCACAGTGGAGGTAGCATAAGAAGGTATGTCATTATGAACCCACAGAGGTGGAACTATAGCTTAATCAGATTGTAAGCTTAATGAGGCCAGAACCATTCATCTTTTAATTGCTCCATCCATCGCACTGGGTACACACTCACTAAATCTTTGTTGTACAAGTGATGAAGAAAGTAAAACAAATGAGCTGAGTCCCATATTACAAATAAAAGACTCTTCTACCAGGAAATTATAAACATATTCCTCTCAAAGGCATGAAATGTACATGTTACAATCTTATGAGCAAGGAATTACACCTATCCATGTGACTTTCATAGTCGCAAATAAAATTAACAGCAATGCCTATGTAATTGCTAGGAATAAAGATAGAATGAGAAACATGTCATATAACTAGGCAATGGGGAAAAATTCCTTTCCAACAATCTATTAAAAATTATTTGCGGCCGGGCGCGGTGGCTCAAGCCTGTAATCCCAGCACTTTGGGAGGCCGAGGCGGGTGGATCACGAGGTCAACAGATCGAGACCATCCTGGTCAACATGGTGAAACCCCGTCTCTACTAAAAATACAAAAAATTAGCTGGGCATGGTGGCGCGTGCCTGTAATTTCAGCTACTAAGGAGGCTGAGGCAGGAGAATTGCCTGAACCCAGGAGGCGGAGGTTGCGGTGAGCCGAGATTGCGCCATTGCACTCCAGCCTGGGTAACAAGAGCAAAACTCCGTCTCAAAAAAAAAAAAAAAAAAAAATTATTTGCAATTTCATCTCAGTCTCTTGGTTACTCGTTTAATTTTATTTAACAAACGATATTGCACATATTTTGTAGTATTTTCTCTTCAGGTGCTTACCAATGTAGAATCATGCAAATATTTGAGAAAGTTTTCTAATATTAAAAGTAAAAAAAGGTAAATGAAGAGCTTTGGTGAGAAGACCAAAACGTATTTTTATCTGCAGTAGTAATCACCGAACTTTAATATTTATTTATCTCAGAAGTACAGTATATTCACAAAACTAAAAGCTAATAACGTCAGTAGTCCTCCTAAAAGAGTAATAATAGAATTAATTGCTGAGTAACACAAGTGTTTCTAAGCTCCTTTGTACATATAATTTTCTACTTGTACCTGACCAGCATCAACGTATGGCTAAGAGTTGGTGTGTCTGAAATAGTTTTAGAAATCACTCAAAATATAGCTTCACTTTCTCGAACTGTCATGTGATTTCTTCTGACAGTTGATAACTTTGTTTATAACAATGTCCACATATAGTTTGGGGGAGAGGTTAATACTAATACATACTGAATTAAAACACACCCTTGTTTTAGATTTTTTTTTTTTTTAAGAGATAGATCTTCCTATGTTGCTCAGGCTAGCCTGAAACTCTTGGGCAACATAGTGAGACTTTGTACCTGAAAAAAATCTCTAGGTGTGATCCTCCAACCTCAGCCTCCTGAGTAGCTGAGATTATAAGTGTAAGCCACTATGCCCAGCTGTTTCTAAATTTAAATAATGCACCACTTCAAAAAATAAAATGGAACAAAATTATGTGTGGAATAACTCTCACAATGTCTTTTTAAAGCTCTTTTTGCTTACTTTAAATATTTACTGATCATCACCATTGTAATTACTATCAACAAAAACTTTTCTAAAAGGCTAAAAGGTGGGAGGTATTGTGTGTAATATGTTTAAATTACAAAGCAACCACTTCTTCCCTCAAGGAGATTATTATGTAAGTTGGTGAGAAAACAAGGCAATAATAACACATATACATTTAACAGGAAATTAAATTCAAACAGGAATTCAGAAAGGGCAGGCATGTATAACCAGAAGGGTGTAAAAAGCCTCCCCCTTAAGAGGATTTGAGATGGGAACTGGGTAAATAGACAGGAGAAGGAGGACTGCTAGGCACAGTAGGACCACAGCTTCAAAGGCAGGAACATGACAAGAACAGACAGTCCCAACATACGGTTCAACCTAATGATTTTTGAACTTTATGATGATGCAAAAGCAATACATATTCAGTAGAAACCATACTTCATGTACCCATACTCCCATTCTGTTTTGCACTTTTAGTGCAGTATTTAATAAATTACATGAGGACCAGGTATGGTGGCTGACCCCTGTAATCCTGGCATTTTGGGAGGCCAAGGCGGGTGGATCACTTGAGCTCAGAAGTTTGAGACCAGCCTAGGCAACATGGCAAAACCCCATCTTTACTAAAAATACAAAACAATAGCCAGGCATGGTGGTATGTGCCTATGGTCTCAGCTACTAGGGAAGCTGAGGTGGGAGGTGGGAGGATCGCTTGAGCCCAGGAGGTAGAGGTTGCAGTGAGCTGAGATCACACCACTGCACTCCAGCCTGGATGACAGAGTAAGACCCTGTCTCAAAAATAATTAGGCAGGGCACAGTGGTTCATGCCTGTAATTCCAGCACTTTGGGAGGCTGAGGTGGGCGGGTGTCCAGAGGTCGGGAGTTTGAGACCAGCGTGACCAACATGATGAAACCCTAACGCTACTAAAAATACAAAAATGAGTCAGGTGTGTTGAAACATGACTGTAATCCTGGCTACTCGAGAAGCTGAGGCAGGAGAATCGCTTGAACCCAGAAGGTGGAGATTGCAGTGAGCCAAGATTGCGCCGTTGTACTCTAGCCTGGGCTACAAAGCAAGACTCAGTCTCAAAAAATAAAAATTAAAATAATTAAAATAATTTTTTTAATTACATGAGATATTCAACACTTGGCTTATGCTGGGTGCAGTGGCTCATGCCTGTAACTTGAGCACTTTGGGGGACCAAGGCAGGTGGATCATTTGAGGTCAGGAGTTCAAGACCAGCCTAGCCAATATGGCAAAACCCTGTCTCTACTAAAAATACAAAAATTAGCCAGCTGTGGTGGCATGCACCTGTAATCCCAGATACTTGGGAGGCTGAGGCAGGAGAATAACTTGAGCCTGTGAGGCGGAGGCTACAGTGAGCTAAGATTGCACCACTGCATTTGAGTCTGGGTGATTCTGTCTCAATAAATCAATCAATAGAATAAAATAGGCTTGTGCTAAATGATTTGGCCTAACTGTAGGCTAATGTAAGTGTTCTGAGCACATCTGAGATAGGCCAGGCTAAGCTATAATGTTCAGTAGGCTGGATGTCTCAAATGCAGTTTCAACTTACAATGAGTTTATCTATCAGGAGGTAATCCCACCATAACACAAAGAGCATCTGTGTTTGCAAGCAAAGGAGTCTGAATAGTCACTAGATGGTATCCATTATAACAACTATATTATTGACACTGCATAGTGAGTATCCTCATCCACTTGGCAACCCAGATGCATCCTTTCCAGAACTAAGGCCATGCACTCAGAGAGCATGATCCAGAGACATCCGATCTGAGCTTGGGTCCAGGCTAAACAACTAGCTCACCAGGTGACCTGGAGCAAATCAACTCCTTATCTTCAGTTTTTACAAATGAAAAATCTGGAGGTGATTCTTTAAAGTCTCTTTAAGCTCTAAAATTGTATGATTACTCCTTACTAACAAATCAACTATCTCCTTGTTTTTATCCCCTTGTAATCATCAGTTTTATAGATCTTTATATGTCTAGGAACAGAACAGTTCCACAAACACACTAAGTCCCCTTTCACCCCAGGGCCTTTGCACATGCTGTTCCCTCTGCATTGAATGGGCTCTCTCTGCCCATCATTGTTCACATTCCTGCCCTTGGCCAAGTGGAAGCTTTCCCCAAGCTCCACCCACTCCAGAAAAAAACAAAAAACTATATAGGTCTATACTCTTGCCACCAAGGTTTCCTCCACTCATAATACGGTCTCTTTTTAAACCAACTTCCAGGGTAAATGCTATCGTTCTTATCTTCAACAACAAACACTTACTAGAAACTATTAACTTACAAGGAAATAGTTTCAAAGATTTCCAAGAATTCCTTAGCCCAGTAGTTCACAGCGTAAAAGGAGAAATACAACTCAGGCTACATAAATTCTGATGTCAAATGCAGTTCTTTTTTAAAAAAAAATGCAAGAAGTTACATACATTTCAAATTAAGATAATTTTTTTCAAGATAGGCAGGTAGGAGAAGAGGGGTGGGTAGAAGCACTATGTTTATTTCAACTACAATGCCATTTCCCAAATATTCCCTATGGAACAGTCTTGAATATGTTCAGTGGAAAAACAGCTAAATAAAACTTTGCTTAAAACTTGACTTTTTGATGTCACTAAAAATTGCTGAGAGCCAAGTCTTATGACTAAATTAAACTAAGTAATGCCATTTCGGAACAACAACGCTGATTTTTCGTACAGCCTTTGTCTCATCATAACACAAATAATCAAATGAATAAAGCACAACTAGCACAGCCAGATCGAAGAGTGTTTTTCAAGATCTAGAATATGTTTATTGCTTCTACTCTTAAGTTGCAGGAGGACCAAACCTTTGATTAAACTCCCCTCTTCATTTAGCAGTAATTACTCTATAAAAAGCTCTACATGCCTAACAACTGTTTTAATACAGAATAATAAAATATTAAACTAGAAGAGGAGGAAATGAGAGAGATGGTAAACAGTAATTCATCCTAGTGAACCATGCTACAATAATGTCTTTGGTGGGGAGGGACACCCTCAGCTCCTAATGATAACCATGAGAATGAGAGTAGGAGAACAGGCTATAATGATTTTTAAGTTTGTGGACTCTTACGTGAAATCATTGAGTAGTCATGATATAGCTGGCATTTTATAGTATGTAATATAGGACAGCATTTCTTCCATATTATCTCTTCCTCTCACCGTAGATATATTAAAACTACGTCTTGACCAACTGAATGCAATGTGTGCTTATGGATTAGATCCTGGACTTGGGGCTGGAGGGGCAGGGAGGGTGAGAAATAGCTGTAAAGATATCAGTGGAAGAATACATGAAATGGAACTGGGGGCTCTGGATCTCCGGATTCATTAATAGTATGTCTATGTTAAATGTCTTGATTTGTATCACTGTAGTGCAGTTATAAAACAGAATGTCCTAGGGTATGGATGGAGGGAATGTTAGTATTCCTCTATTCTGTTTTAAATAGATTTCAGCTTCCTAGAGAAAAAAATATCATTAAAGGAAGGTAAACAATTTGCCAAATTAAAGGAGTAAGTAGGACCCTGGCATCATGGCCTCTTGAGGTGATTAATGACAAGAAAGGTCAAATCCAGGAGAGCAGAATAAAAACACAGATATGAATCAGAAGTGGGAGAAGAGATACAAGAAAGGAAACTGAGATACAAAGAAGGAAGCTGATACCACCTAATTTCAGAAACAAAGAAACTCAAGTGTCTAAGAACATGAGTTTTCAAGGCAAAACATAGTTGAGAATTTCCAGAGCCAGAATAATCCCATCACATACTAACTGCTGTATGGAGTATTTAAGAGTCATGCCACTTTGTTATTGTTGTTATGTAGATGAGGGCTTGCTGTGTTGCCCAGGCTGGTCTCAAATTCCTGGCCTTGCCTCCTTGTGTGCCAGGACCACAGGCCTGAGCCACCACACCTCCCAGAGTCATAGCACCTTTTACAACCTGGTGGACTACCTGGGAATCTCTAATGTTTAATGCAGATGCTTCCAATTGCCCAGTAGTACAAGGAGTTATTCTTTTCCCACTCAATACCAACTCCCCAGAACCCTAGGAAGTACTGAAAGATACAAACCTTCAGGTAAAGATTAGAAGGGCCCAATAAACCCATAGTTTTCACTTGGGGAACCACCTAATAAACAGATATAACTAAGGGAGAAACATCAGATAATCTCAGAACCTCAACTGGCTCTTATCCCTGTATCACTAAGTCTCCAGGTTTCCAGGACTGGTCAAGAAAAAAACCAATATGACCCAGGAGAGCCTATACAAATGAGAGATTTCCCAGGCTGTTTAAGAGACTCACACCATCCCACTTATAACTGCCTGCCTCCACCACCATGTTTGTTAACCTAGGTAAAATATTAAAGTTTCAAGCATCTTATAACAAGAGAATGTTCAATTTCAGTGCAACCACATTAAATAAGAGAGGCACCTGTGGCATTTTGGGAAGAGCTCTGAACTTAAGAGTCAGAATATCAAGGTTCAGAATCTAATTCTTCTACTTATTAGCAGTGTGACAACCTTTCTGGTTGTCATGGTTCACAACATACATACATCCTAAATTTATCCTAGAGATGGAGAGACCTCAATCCTAAATACCTTTGGGATTGAGGTCTCCCCATCTCTAGGATATCCAGTGCATCCAGTCATGCAACATGTTCTGAGTACTCACTCTGCCTTGATCCACAGAAATACAAAGATGAATAAGCTATGAACCTTGCCCTCAAAGAGATTGATATGGTTTGGATATTTGTCACCTCCAAATCTCATGCTGAAATATAATCCCCCCTGTTGGAAGTGGACCTGGTGGGAGGTGGTTTGGGTCATGGGGGGCAGATCCCTCATGAATGGCCTGGTGCCCTCCTAGAGGGTAATGAGTGAGATCTCACTCTGAGTTCACGTGAGATCTGGTTATTTTAAAATAGTATGGCACCTCTCTTGCTTTCTCTCATCATGTGATACACCAGGTCCCCTTTGCCCTTCACCATGATTGTAAGTTTCCTAAGGCCCCATCAGAAGCAGATGCTGGCACCATGCTATTTGTACAGCCTGCATGACCGTAAGCTAAGCAAATCTCTTTTCTTTATAAATTACCCAGCCTCAAGTATTTCTTTATAGCAATGCAAATGGACTAGCACACAGCTAAAAAGAAAAGAAAAGAAAAATATTTCTCCTATACTCTCTCAGCACTTCCGACACCAAATATGTGGCGGGGGGTGGGGTTTCCACACCAGACAATTCTCCAGCTCTTCGCACACACCAATTGAGTATGCTACAGTTTAATTCAATTCCAACACTAACTGCTCAGAATTAAGACAGACCCCACAGGCTAAAGGATCACTCCCACAACACTGCCCTCCGCTTCAGATGTCAGTCACAAGTAGTGGATCCCCAGGTTACCACAGCTCCTGTCTGACTTGGCTGCATATGGAGGTTCCCACAACCTCCTCCTTGGGTTCAAGAATTTGCTGGAACAGCTCACAAAATCCAGGTAAAGTGTACTTACTACTACCAACCTATTAAGGATATTTTAAAGGATACACATGAACAACAAGATAAAGAGATACACAGGGTGACATCCAGAAGGGTCCCAAGCACAGGAGCTTCTGTCTCCATGGAATTTGGGGTGTATCACTGATATGGTTTGGCTGTGTCCACACCCAAATATCATCTTGAATTGTAGTTCCCATAATCCCTAACATGTTGTGAAAGGGAGACAGTGATAGGTAATTGAATCCTGGGGGCAGTTACCCCCATGCTGCTGTTCTCTGATAGTGGGTGAGTTCTCACAAGCTCTAATGGTTTTGTAAGGGGCTTTTCCCCCTTTGCTCAGCACTTCTCCTTGCTGCCATCATGTGAAGAGGGATGTGTTTGCTTTCCCTTCCGCTGTTATTGTAAGTTTCCTGAGGCTTCCCCAGCTATGCTGAACTGTGAGTCAATTAAACTTCTTTTCTTTGTAAATCACCCGGTCTCTGGTATGTCTTTATTAGCAGCATGAGAACTGACTAATCCAACCATTCTCTAGCACATGCACACATCCTTGTTCACTAACCTGGAACTGCTATGAACTCCTTCAGTTAGGGTTTTTATGGAGGCTTCACTACATAGGCATGATTGATTAAATCATTGGCCATAAATGATTATTAGCTCAACCTCCAGTGCTTCTGCCCTCCCTAGAGGTTGGAGAGTGGGGCTGAAAGTTCCCACCCTCTAAACATGTGGTTGGCTCCCCTGGCAATCAGATCCCCCATCCTTAAGTCACCTATTACTTTCCAAAAGTCACCTCATTAATATAAACAGCTATGGCTGAAAGGGGCTTGCCAAAATGTATATTTCTTACTATGTTACGCTATCACAGGAGCTTAACATCCAGTGGGTAACACAGATATGAAAATAGACAGTCAAGATACCATAATAAAAATATGTACAGAGCACAAAGGGGAGCGGGATTCATTCTACTTTTGGCAGAAGGGAGACAGAAAAGGCTTCTGAGAAGATGGGGATTGAACTACGTTAGAAAAGACAAGAAGGTATTCCCCAGGCACTCAATAGATTTTTGATAGATAAAACAGATGGTGAGTGGATAGATGGATCCTGGCAGGCAGGCCTAGGAGTGTGTCACTCCAAATAGATTGAAGAATACTAGCAAAGGCACGATGTGAAAGGGCAACTGTAAATAGGAGACATAGCTAGGAGAGGAAAAGAGGAGAGGGAGAAAAAAATGCGTCAAGTACTTTGTATTCTAAACTAAGGAACTTTAACTTGATCCTAGAAAGGCTATGAGTTTTGCAGATGAAAGATGAAGATCCAGGTATTGAATCAGGTGGGGGCAGTAATCCACCTAAAACGGGGGTTTGGTGCTGCAATAAGCCTGTAGTAGAGAGAATCCACCAATATGATGCTTAATTTTATGTGTCAACTTGAATGGGCCTTGCAGTGCCCGGGTTAAACATTGCCTCTGAGTGTGTCTGTGAGAGTGTTTCTCAGTGAGATCAGCACTTGAATTTGTGGACTCAGGAAGCAAACTGATTTCCCCAGTGTGGGCAAGCATCATCCAACCCTGAATGGAACAAAATGTAAAGGAAAGAGGAATTTATCCCTTTTTTCCTGAGTACTTGGGCTGAAACATCCCATCCCATCATCTCCTGTCCTCAAACTGAGATTCACAGCGTTGGCTGTTATGGTTCTCAGGCCTTCAGAGTCAGACTAAACTACATCACCAGCTTCCCTGGGTCTCCAGCTTGCAGAGAACAGATTGTGGAACTTCTCAGCCTCCACAATTGTGTGAGCCAGTTCTTCACAATATATCCCCTTTTATGTACACACACACAGACACACACACACACACACACACACACACATACATATACATTATATCATATGTATATATCCTATATATATATCCTATTGGTTCAGTTTCTCTGGAGAACCCTGACCAATACAACAGGACTTGGTAACAGGTCAGATGTGTGTTCGGGTTGAAATGCTGATAAAAAGGAGGCGCTAAGAGTGTGAAAAGATATTATGTGTCAATTATAAGTTTAAAAATTAATTTTAAGAAAATATAAAGACAATATATATGCAAAAAACATTTAAACTATAGATTGGAGAAAATTATTTTATAAAGTCCAATGAGAAACTGGTAGATCCAGGACAAAAACCCTCTCAAGTGTTAATTCTCTTCCATCACAAAGAAAATTTTTTTAAAATAAAGTTATAACTGAAAGTAACAAATAAAAATATCCACAAAACTTTTAAAATAAAATGTTATCTGTATTATGGAGAGCTAACATTAAGATGTTTTGATTTTTTTTCAAATTTTTGTTGGAATCTCAAGATTATTTCAATGATAGGCTTTCAAGAAATACACCTGCAATTTCTTGAAGGTGTACATGATCTCTTGTAGGCTATATGTTGTGCAAGTTTTTAATCTTTCTAAAGCCTTAGTTCTGCATTTTGAAACTAAGTCCAACAAGACTTAATATAGGAGTCTTTGTTTTGAGAAATAATGGAAATAATGCACGTAAAGTACTTAGCACAGTGATTAACTTGTAGTTAGTGTTCAAAAGGTTGTATCATTTTTACCACTAATGTGCAGAAAAGAGTTAACCTGGCAGGCTTGAGGCTGCTGTCCCAAGAAAGGCCTGTTTACAAGGTTGGTCCTTTTCTGGCATCTGAGAATTTGGACTTTGGGAGGATCCCACTATCCCCAACACTGATGAGGTGGCTCACGGTACCTAAACCGTACAAACAATGTATTTCATGCTGAAGACCTGTTTTCCTCCTGGAGTCTGGAACTTTGGTACACTAGGCATAGGACATCTAAGTGAGCAGCCTCCAACAAAAACTTTGGGCACTGAGTCTCTAATAGCACCATATTTTATAATTACCACAATTTGATGCTGGAGGAATTATGTACATCCTCTGGGACTCTACCGATAAGATTCTTGGAAGGTTACACCTGCCCTCACATGCCTTTTCCCTTTGCTGATTTCAGTTTGAATCTTTTTGCTGTAATAAATCATAGCTGTGAGTATGACTCAATGCTGAGTCCTGTGAGTCGTCATAGTGAATCACTGAATGTGCAGGTGGAGTTGGGATCCCTGGCACGAGCTTCCCCATTCCCTCAACGTTGTAAGTTATCTGCCAGCTTCCATACTGGGGCAGTGTAACAGACAACAAGCCAACCAAATTAAGAGTTCCAAAGTCCAACTCTAAAAATTCCTGATTTCTTCACTAACAATAGTTGCAAATTAACATACTACAATTTTTTTAAATTCAACATCTCTACCTATAGAAATCTATTCCTCATGTTTCTTACCGTTATTTGTAGATCTTTTTCCTGACCAAACTCCAGCGCTTCTCCTCCCTGGCTCCCATCTCATTATCCCATGGAGCTTCCACTGAAACATCAGGTGGTCTGTCCCCTTTGTCATTTAGCCTCCTGACTAGAAAGCAACGTCACTTATGAAACCTCCAGTGTCCTTTGCTCTGTGTCATTTTGAACAGGATTAAATAATATAAACTGCCAGGAAGATCTTTTTTCAGTTCACTAGAATATGCAGAATTAACTAACTGTCATAAGTGAATTAACTAACTAGCATAGAGAAAGGAAGACAAACTAAAGAATGACCCACAGCGAAAAATGAAATACAAGTTTTACAAAATTAGACTTTGAGGAAATTGAGGAAATAGTCTGACTGAATTTCTTGTCATCTAGAATAGGATTTCTCAGCATATTTCAAAAAAACCCAGTAAGGTTTATTATGTAACAGGAAGAATTTCAAGAAAAGCTTGCTGTCATCATGTGCAGAATAAGGAGAAGAGAGATGTCTTCTGTCTGACATTATGAACTGAGAGTTTTCACAGAGTAGTAGTGGCACTTGGTGGCCACGAGTAAACTACAAATCATAGCTACTAGGGTCAATCAACAGCCTCCTCATTGTTTTTCTATTGAAAACAGAAGAACTATGAACAATGAAAATAAATATCTCTAGGGCTATTTATTTTATTCCCAAATGGCCCCTGTGGTTCTAATTTACTTCTAAAGTCATATTTTTTAACAAAATATTATTTTTAAAAACCTGTCGATTTGCACAGATTACTCATGTCACATCCTTTTTTCTTTCTTTCCTTCTTTCCTTTTATAGATGGAGTCTTGCTCTATTGCCCAGGTTGAAGTGCAGTGGCACAATCTCAGCTCACTGCAACCTCTGTCTCCCGGGTTCAAGCAATTCTCCTGCCTCAGCCTCCTGAGTAGCTGGGATTACAGGCACATGCCACCAACATGCCCAGCTAATTTTTTTGTATGTTTAGCAGAGGTGGGGTTTCACTATGGTGGCCAGGCTGGTCTCGAACTCCTGACCTCAAGTGATCCACCCACCTGGGCCTCCCAAAGTGCTGGAATTACAGGTGTCAGCCACCTCGCCCAGCCCTCACATCCTCTTTTGAATCACAGCTTTCAAGGATAGGGAGATGGAAATGAGAAGATTCATCCACAACAAACAGTGAACTGAGCACATTAGCGCAAAAATGGAAGACACACAGCAACAAGGTGTTGCTGGCCATGCCTGGAAGCCAGGCAGAGAGTTGTTAGGGAATTTAGCTCAGCACCGTCAAGAGTTTTATTATTTTAAGAAGCCTGATTCGTTTTTGTTTCTGTTTTTGTTTTGCTATTGACAATTATTTAACTATGAGAGGCCAACAAATCTGTGACCACCTTTCAAGCCATAGGTCACAAATATGCCAGTGAATGTTGGTCCATGAGGCAAGAAACCACAAGGGGTGAAAATGGCCAGCTCATCAGAGGAGTGGGGGTGAAGGCAGGAATAAGTAACAGGACTAGGCTCCCTGGGCCAGGCAGCAGCAGCAGCCGGAAAGGAGGTGAGCTCTTCCAGGAAGTGTTAAAGGCTAGGTGTTTCTGTGCCATGACTATGTCCTCATTCTGTCCTTTCTGGTTTTCAGGATGGCTGAAGCTGTTCCAGGGCAAGATGGTGAGTCAGGTTCAGAAGGAATAGGGATGCCATTTTTGTCCTCTTTCTCCTTAAGCTAAAGCAAAAGGGGTACTTTAAACTTGATATGTACTCACTTCTTCAAAGTGAGTTCACAATTGCAATGTATTTCAATGGTATCTGCCCAGACTGTGAAGCAAACAATGCCGGTTTCTGAGACTTTTTTGATTAGTAAAAAAATCACATTTTACCACTTTCACTTATTTTCTTAGACTTACTGCAGCGGACCCTTAAACAACATGGGCTTGAACTGCATGGGTCCATTTATAGAGGGGTTTTTCTCTCAGTAAAAGTCACAGAGTGTGCCTCCCTCTCCTGCTTCCCCATCTACCTCCTCTGCCTCTTCCACCTCTGCCACCCCTAAGACAGCAAAGCCAACACCTCCTCTTCCTCCTCTCAGCCTATTCAGCGTGAAGATGACAAGGAACAAGTCCTGTATGATGATCCGCTTCCCCTTAATAAATAGTAAATTTTCTCTTTTGTATGAGTATCTTAATAATATTTTGTTTTCTCTAGCTTACCTTATTGTAAGAATACAGTATATACTATATATAACAAGCCAAATATATGGTAATGTACCGTCGATGTCATCAGTAAGACTTCCAGTCAACAGTAGGATATTAGTAGTTAAGTTTGGGGGGAGTCAACAGTTACATGCAGATTTTTGACTGCACAAGGGTGGGTGTCCCTAACCCTGCATTGTTCAAGGGTCAACTGTATATTAAAATCAAATTATAACAAATTATTACCATACAACAAAAATGTATTAATGTTTCCTTTAAAGTTTGTTTTAGGTTTAAAAATAACTCACATTTCTGCTAACCGTCCTTGTCTAAAACACTTTTTAATTTTTTGGTTTAAAAAGGAAATATAGTACATATACCATAGTTACATAATAGTCCCGGCAGGGACTAGGGCAGCTCCACATAATTAAATACATTAATATTTCTGCACACATACACACATACAGATACAAACACACACACAGGTTTTGCAAATAAGAGTTTTGAGGTTTTGGTTTTCAGCATTTTGGGGACTTAAGGATAAAGGAGTATGGTCCTTAATTACATGAACCTGCAGAATACCACAGGTCACAATGAAGAGCCGCAGCAGAAACCATCATGAGACACAATGCCATTCTGTGTAAATTGGTAGAAACCAAATCACAGAGAAACCAGTGGGAGGAAAAAAAATACAACTATATCGACTTCTGAGGAAGATACTCTAGACAAAAAAGCAGAATTAAAACTAAACCAGGGCCAGGTGTGGTGGCTCATGCCTGTGATCCTACCAGTTTGGGAGACCCAGATGGGTAGATCACTTGAGATCAGGGGTTCAAGACCAGCCTAGCCAATATGGTAAAACCCCATCTCTACTACAAATACAAAAATGAGCAGGGAGTGGTAGCACACACCTGTAATCCCAGCTACTCGGGAGGCTGAGACAGGAGAATTGCTTGAGCCTGGGAGGTGGAGGTTGCTGTGAGCCAAGATTGTGCCGCTGCACTCCAGGCTGGGCAACAGGGCAAGGCTCTGTCTCAAAAAAAAAAAAAAAAAAACTAAACCAGGATCACTAACAGTCCACTGAAACCAACTGCATAACAGCATATGGTTAACCAAGGGCAACCCAGTTCCCAGTCAGTCCCTGGATCCCAAGGATATTTCTAGCAGAGATGTCAATACATGGCAGTACCAGCAAATGCCATACCCAACATGTCAGGAGCAAAAGCGCCAGAGGTGACCACACATTCACAGGCCTCATTCTAGTAGTGGAAGGAGAAGCTAAAGCCACCAACAAGCCAGATGTGTGCTAACCACACATTCACCCGTGCCACGTTTGTTAGTGAGCTGCTTCTCCCTGCTGTCATCAAGGGAACTTTGTAGTAGCTGCTTATCACACACACACATACACACAAAAAGAATGTTTAAAAACTCTGCTTTAGGTCAACTTTGATAACCTGTTGTGTCCACCAAATAACTAACCAGTTTTAAGTAACTTCTACTTAATAATGAAGATTTATTCATATAAAGCAATGAACATGGATACAATTTATACTTGCTAAAGAAGACTTTGACACATAATAGGTAGTTTACAGGAGAGAGCCATATATACAATGCATCTTATTAATTCCATGAAAATCTAAAAGTAATGTCACCTAATAGATTAATTCAGTAGCTTAATTATACTAAACTTATAATTAACAGATTTGTTAATAATTTCTATCCATATTCTTTTTTTTTTTTTTTTTTTTTTGAGACAGAGTTTCGCTCTTGTTACCCAGGCTGGAGTGCAATGGCGCGATCTCGGCTCACCACAACCTCCGTCTCCTGGGTTCAGGCAATTCTCCTGCCTCAGCCTCCTGAGTCGCTGGGATTACAGGCACGCGCCACCATGCCCAGCTAATTTTTTGTATTTTTAGTAGAGACGGGGTTTCGCCATGTTGACCAGGATGGTCTCGATCTCTTGACCTCGTGATCCACCCGCCTCGGCCTCCCAAAGTTCTGGGATTACAGGCTTGAGCCACCGCGCCCGGCAATTTCTATCCATATTCTAAACTTCATCTTTCACATCCAAATGATACTAAATCATTACTTCATTAACCCAAAGCATTTTCAATAAGATTGGAGAGGGAGGCAGTATTATAAAATAGTTATCAACACAGAAAGCAGCAAAGTAAATTGTGATGGTCTCCTACCTCTGCTCGACCCTCATAGTAAGTTAGCATGGATTTTGTAAGTACAAAAAGTCGCTCTTTGTAGTTTAAGGGTGATGTCTTCTTTTTCTGCTGTGACCTTTTAATAAGAATCTCCTCCAAAATAGTGTTAAAACTCATCTCGATCTTCTGATGACTCCTTCTCCTGCCACTGAAGATCCCAGGATTCTACAGTGAAAAAAGTTAAAATGGGACAGTTTAATTTTCCATAGATGTTGCCATTTCAAATTACCAAAATCAGCTTCACCCTCACCCCTGCTGTGGCAGACGAGTGTTGATCTCTGTGCCCAAATTGAGAATGCCTGGGACACAAGAAATCAACCTCCTCACCTTTTCCAGTCTCCATCCTGTTCTTCCATTCTCATCATTTCATGAGAAAGTCTAATCAAGGTTCTAGATAATGATGATTCATTCCTATGTACTTCTCACACACACACACACCCCTTAGCTTTCTGGTGCACTCCTACTATTTGATCACAGGGAACAAATATCTCAGATGGAAAGGCACATTTTGTCACCTGTGTGGCTGATTTATACTGATATTTGAATTGCTTCAGGATCTTGGTACACAAAACAGGTGACCTTACAGACAGCAGATTCATGAACAAAATGAATTAGCATGGTGGTGGGTATAAGTCATACTCCAAGGGTGTCTGATAAGGTTGTCATCTCAATGAAGCATCCTCGTTACCAGTGCCACAGGGATGTTCTCTAGTGCCTACACTACCATGCTGCAGAGTTTTCTTCCCTATGGCTTCTGTCTCTATCACAAGGGAAATGGAAACCCACCAGCCATAGCTAACCTGCTCAGGGCAGAGTCCATCTGGATGAGGAAGTCCTCAACCCTACAACTCCAGACTATCCATACCTAGTCTAAGCCTTTTAAAATTCAACGCAATTTAACTATCTGAAAACCCAAAGACACTCAAAAAGGCCTGACGATTTATATTTGAGACAAGTTGAATTAGCAACAGCCTCTCCTTCTTTTGCCTCCACTGTACCTTTAAAGAAATACAATCCTGTATGATCTGCACATGTACTCCAGAACCTAAAGTACAATGAAAAAAAAAATAATTTCCATCTCAGAATTTTATATCTGACCAACCTAAGCTTCACAAGCAAAGGAGAAATAAAATCCTTTTTAGATAAAAAAGAAAAAGAAGAAGAAAAAGAAGTAACTGGCCAGGCACAGTGGCTCAGGCCTGTTATCTCAGCACTTTGGGCAGATCAGTTGAGGTGAAGAGTTCAAGAGCAGCCTGGCCAACAGAGCAAAACCTCCTCTCTACTAAAATAACAAATATTAGCTGGGCATGGTGGCACACACCTGTAATCCCAAATACTTGGGAGGCTGAGGCAGGGGAATCACTTGAACCTGCAAGGCGGTGGCTAGAGGGAGCCACATTGTGCCACTGCACTTCAGCCTGGGTGACAGAGCAAGACTTTGTCTCAAAAATAAATAAAGAAATAGTTCATGTGCAGTGGCTCAGGCCTGTAATCCCAGCACTTTGGAAGGCTGAGGCGGGTGGATCACAAGGTCAGGAGTTCAAGACCAGCCTGGCCAATATGGTGAAACCCCATCTCTACTAAAAATACAAAACATTAGCTGGGTGTGGTGGCGCATGCCTGTAGTCCCAGCTACTGGGGAGGCTGGGCCAGGAGAATCACTTGAATCCTGGCTCAGCAGTTGTAGTGAGCCGAGATTACGCCACTGCACTCCAACCTGGGCAACAAGAGCAAAATTCAGTCTCAAAATAAATAAATAAATAAATAAATAGCTGCATATTAAAAGACAGGGGCAAGAAGAGTCACATGAACAGCATTAAATAGCTCTCTGACAGCAAGGCTGGTGACTAGACAGGGTTAGCAACTGAGGAAATCCACCGTCTTCACATACAATTCGACATCTCCAATGCACCCTTCAATTTCCTATTATGGGTTGGTCATCATCCAATCAGGCCCCTCCATCTTCTGTAAGGTTCCTTCACAACAGCTTCACTCTGAACATCAGTCCCTTCATTTATAAAGTATGGAAGGAAAGACCATAAGGTCAGTGTGAGATTTGAATGAAATATGGGAAATAACTGACTATGAAAGCACTACACAAATGTTTATCATCATCTTTAATTCCATGGCTGTTTTCCTAGCTCGAGGCATTTTGACCTTGCATCTGGACAATGAGAGTCACTCCCCAACTAGTCTTCATTTCCTTAAGCTCTTGCCTCCTTTCATTCAAACTACCTATCTATTCATCACTCCCATTGGATCAATCTTCAAAGATTCAGCATCGCCATTTTGCTCATCAGAAATCCTCAATGCCTTCCCATCACCTACAGAGTAAAGCCAAAATTACTTAGTCTGACACCAGAGGCTGTCCACATTCTGGCCACAGCCTACCATCCCATCTTTACTTCCACTACACTCCAATCAAAATAGTCTTCCAGCAGCTAACAAACATATGAAAAAAAGCTCATCATCACTGGTCATTAGAGAAATGCAAATCAAAACCACAAGGAGATACCACTTCATTCCAGTTAGAATGGTGATCATTAAAAAGTCAGGAAACAACAGATGCTGGAGAGGATGTGGAGAATAGAAAGCTTTTACACTATTGATGAGAGTGTAAATTAGTTCAACCACTGTGGAAGACAGTGTGGCAATTCCTCAAGGATCTAGACCAGAAATACCATTTGACCCAGAAAGCCCATTACTGGATGTATACCCAAAGGATTATAAATCATTCTACTATAAAGACACATGCACACATATGTTTATTGCAGCACTGTTCACAATAGCAAAGACTTGGAACCAACCCAAATGCCCATCAATGATAGACTAGAAAAAGAAAATATGGCATATACACACTATGGAATACTATGTATCCATAAAAAAGGATGAGTTCATGTTCTTTGCGGGGACATGGATGAATCTGCAAACCATCATTCTCAGCAAACTGACAAAAGAACAGAAAACCAAATACCACATGTTCTCACTCATAAGTGGGTGTTGAACAATGAGAAAACATGGAAACAGGGAGGGGAACATCACACACTGGGGCCTATCAGGGGGTGGCTAGGTGAGGGATAGCATTAGGAGAAATACAAAAAAAAAGTCTTCCAAATCTCCAGAGATTCCCCTCACAGCATTCATTTCCTGGTCTAGTGGACTCCCTGCCTCACACCTATTAAAACTATACCAACTCAAAATTCATATCCTTAATGCAGTCACCCTAAGCTGACTTCAATTAATTAAAAACCTTCCAACTCCTGTGCCATCATTGCTAACACTCATCATAGAACTAATCATATGTGTCTACAGCAATTAATGTACACATTTTTAATTCTCATTTAGCTGTTAAGGAATGGTTCTCAACCTTCAGTATATATTAGAATCACCTAGAGAATTTCATTTTAATACAGATGTCTAGGCTCCACTTCCAGATTTTTTTATTCAATTGGTCTGAGATGGAGCCCTGGACATCATGATTTCATGTACAGGTAGAATTGAGAGCCACTATCTTAAAGGAAGACACTGGGCTCCGCATCTCTTCCTACCACTCCTGGTGTCTACAGCAGATTCTCAGTAACCAGCTGAATCACAGAACTCATTAACCCAATAGCCACCCTAAGCTGAGGAATCACAGGAAAGCTCTTGCCCCTTTTGCGTCTAAGTTGGTCTTCCCTATTCCGTATTAAAATTTTGGCACTCCATCTGCTTTCCTAAGAAACTGTCAGAATGCAGATACCCTTCTTTGGAAATTGTCTTTTCATCTTTGTGCAACACATTTTCAAGGGTGAAAATGACTACTTATAAGTATGGATACCAGGGAAGAGCAAGCAATGCTCTCATAAACGGGCCATGTGCAAACATGTAGTTTCCAACGCAGTGAGCAATACCGTTGTTAACAAATGGATGGCAGACTTTTGGAAGCCCCATGAGGATAAATGGGGTGGGACTTATATGCAGTTCTAGAAGCAAAAGATGTCAACATTGGGGCAGAAAAACACATTCATGTTGAATGTCCTGGGGAAAAAAATGTGACCTGTCTGGGCGTGGTGGCTCGCACCTGTAATCCCAGCACTTTGGGAGGCCAAGGCAGGTGAATCACTTGAGGTCAGCTGGCCAACATGGTGAAACCCCGTCTCTATTAAAAATACAAAAACTAGCCGGGTAAGGTGGTGGGTGCCTGTAGTCCCAGCTACTTGGGAGGCTCAGGCAGGAAAATCATTTGACCCCAGGAGACAGAAGTTGCAATGAGTCAAGATCATGCCATTGCACTCCAGTCTTAGTGACAGAGCGAAACTCTGTCTCAAAAAATAAAATAAAATCACCTTATCTGACTTATATGTGTGATTACTAGTCTTATACAGAATCATACCATTTAAGCTGAAAAGAATCTTAGTAACCATCTAATCTAGCTCCCTCAAGAAACTGAGGTTCAGAAAAGTTAAATGGCTTACTCAAGGTCACACAAGTCAAGACCAGAAGAAAATCTCCTGGTTTCTATTTACGGGCTCTCCTTACCCTTCTATCCCATACAATTAAAGTTCTCCACTGTTGTTATAATTCATTGGCCAGTGGGAAGTCCTGGCCAAAGAAAACTACTAACGTTCAGAGAGAGATAAATGAAGGAAAAGACTTCCAGCTAAAGATGTAGTGTTGGCTCCTTCCTGAAATTCCATTAAAAACAGTTATGTTGCTGTTGTTAAGGAACTGACTGTCAAGGAAATGGAAAGCAAGAAATAAAACAACAGAATTTTGGAAACTAGGAAACAAATAAATATGTGGCAGGCCCCGCCGAAGGGAAGCCTGGAAACAACCCAATTACTTCTGCAAAACTTCCAAATGGCTCAAGAATCAGCAGAACATGGTATCTCTAGAAGTGGTGACAAGGAATTAAAGCAAAAGAATTGTTGGCAAATCTGCTTAAGAAACAAAGTCCCTGATCCTCCTCTATCTTCCATGCCATAGATCTAGGTGACTAACCCTCCTCAATGCTGGGGGAAAACTAGAGGTTTATTTCTGAAGACCGTAAAACATAGGGTCACTATCCTGGGAGAGACTAAGTATAGTTTCGGCTGGGAGTACCACACTGAAAAGGAGGAGCTTAAATGAAACTGTATAAGTGTACATAACAATGATGAGGCCACTCAGCTCGCTTCTCCCACCTGGCTCCAGGACATCAGGACTGGACTAAGGGAAAAGTCTTGAAGACACAGACATAGAAGTGTCCCCAAAGAAATGACACAGCCAGATTACCCCTATAGTTAAGCCCACAGTCAGCAAGGCCGAATACCATGCACAAAACTTCCAACTGACACTTTTTTCTTTTGTTTTTTAAAGATGAGGTCTGTCTATGTTGCCCAGGCTGGAGTCAAATTCCTGAGCACAAGCAAACCTCCTGCCTCAGCCTCCCCAAGTAGTTGAAACTACAGGTACACATGACCACACCCGGCTCAACTGACTTTTTAAAGTCCCACTCTGATAAATGAGAGAAAGACAAGGATCACCAGACATTTGAGGAAAAATTCTAATGTGAATCCAAGGTCAAAGAACAAATGCAAAAAAAGCAAATTGGAAGAAACAAAAGTTGTACAGAAAAAAAGAAAATGTTAAAAAATCACATCAAATCAAATTAAGGGAATATACATGCATGAAACAAGGTCACGATATAGCCAAAATAAGAAACAGAGAACCATAAAAAAAAGAGGAGCTATTAGAAATCAAAAACAAAATAGAAGAAATGAAAAACTCAATAGAAAAGTAAGGACAAAAAGTTGAGAAAGTCTTTCAAAAAAACAAAACAAAAAATTTAAAAAATTAAGAAAGAGAAAATGCAACAAAATTCCAGAACTCACCCAGAAAGTTCAGTGTCTAAAAAACAGAAGTTCCAGAAGAAGAAAGCGAAGAAAACAGAGTGAGAAAACAATCAAAGAAACATTTTAGGAAAACCTCCCCAAACTTAAGGTTATTTTTAGACTGAAATGCAATCAAATTAAGGCACCTCTTGTAAAATTTCACAACTATGGGGATTAGCAAAATATTCAGCAAGCTTAAATGTAAGTATCATAGAAAGGATCGAGATTCAGAATGGTAATCATCGAGAGTAATGCCAGAGAGTAGAAGACAATGAAGAAAAACTCAGAAAGACAGTGCATTCTAATCAAAAATTCTATACTCAGCCAAAGTGCCAATGAAGTAAGACATTTTTCAAATATCCGCAAAGCTTTAACAATTCTATCGCTTGTTCACCTTTCTCAAAAAGCTACTTGGGGATCTAGCCAAAATACCAAAACAAAGCAGAAAGCCAGAAAAGCAGAAACCACAAGAATTTAGAAAACAAGCATTCCAACATAAGAAAGACGTAAAGGGACTCCTCCTCCAATAGATGATGATGAACGGAAATCCCAAAATGAATGACACCGAGCAGCCGGCTGAGAGTACAACCAGTCCAAATTGGATCAAGTAAGGAGATGAAACTCTTCTTCTAGGAGACGAAACTTAATGTATGCGGAGAAGAGTTATAATAAGTTAGTAAAATTTAGCCAACTTTAAAAAATAAAATAATTTCAAGGGAAAACAAGAAATTGTTTAGAAAAGGAAAAATAATCACAAGTATGCTACAGAGTTCTGCTACAAAAAACAACTATATCGTCATAATGAGGTAAACAATAGTGATAATCTTACTACTAATATAAATATATTGGGAGTGAGAGCAGGAAGTGTGCTCCTCTGTGGGTGGGGGAGTCCATTATGAAAGAGAGCTAGATCCTCCATGATAGTAGGAGGAGAAGGAGGAAAAGGTAGAGAGGAAGCCAATAAATAATACCCACATTGAAATAGCAAAAAGTAGCAATGTAAAGCTACTTAGAGACTGTCAAGAGACAAAATGACAACAAATTCAGTAAAAGTGACTTTTATTCACAGTTCATGAGTCAGGGCAGCCTCTATTCTGTAAAATATGAGAGCTCCCTCTGGGCAATGGCAGAACAATGGATTTTGTAAGGTAGGAAAAAGGAAACAGAACAATAGAAAAAAAAAAGCTGATTAGTAACATCAAGTTACTTCAGGTACTTTTTTTGGTAAAGATTAAAACAGAGGGGACTTCCTTATTACACTGATTCGCATAGAGTATAATCTCCTGTTTTCAGAAAGAAAAAAAAGTGGTCTATTTGGGGATCTACCAGCTCCCTTAAAGCTTCAGTTTGATTATGTAGCATTTACCATGAGTGACTCCATTTCTGTTTGGCCTGGGTTGTTGGGGTCTAGTGCAGGAGCTCAGTCTAAAACAATGGCTTACCATAATTTTTGTTTAATAAGATACATTGGGATGAAAAACTTTGAAAAAATGAAAATGATTGCCTCTGAGAATCAGAATATCCTTGGAGAATAGCAGTGGAAAGGTGTATGTCCTACTCTTCTGCCCTAAACAATAAAACATAAAAGCCAGAGAAGAAAATCCCATTTTCAATGAAATAAAAAGACAGCCTTCAATTCCGAACTACAAACTATGAAACACCTGCTAAATGCTATGAAATCTGGACCAAAATGGGGGAGGAGGCTGAGGGCAGATTTTCCTAAAAGTAAACATCATTGTCCTGAGTGGTCAATCTAATGACCTTTTGATAAGATCAGTGAAATCCAGAGGAATAATCAGACCACAGGAGAATCGAGGAGTATCCCTATGGAATTGCTATTCACACAGAAAAATAACAAAAGTCATTGTTATATTATCATTATCAAGCTTTTATTACTTTGCACTGTCCCAATCACTAAGCACTTTCAATGTATTAAATCACTTCATTCTCTCAACAACCTTCTGAAGCATGTACTAATACTGTCTACATTTTACAGGTCACCAAGTAAGAATAAGAGCCAGGTTTTAATCCAGGCAATACGATTTCAGGGCCTATACTATTAACTACACTATACAACCTCCCTAGTGGAAAGGAAGGTAGAACTGAAGGAAAAAGTTTAATGAGGTCCCACTTCCAGCCTACTGATTTAGGAGCTTGCTAAGCGCAATTGGATTCAATCTCCAGATTTCAATAGAGATAGCCTATGACTTTCAGGGCATCACTAAGAGCCACACCAAACTCTCAATACCGAAACTGAAGGGAGATGTCCTCTCTGAATGAGGAAATAATAGGTTTGATGTTCTAAATGTTAAAACGAAGATGAAACAAAACCTCAGGATTCCAGCTTTCTCTCTCAGCCATTGCTAACTAAGGATTATGAATATCTTTTTTAAATAAAATTCCCATTCCCTTTGCCTTGGCGACTAACTGCTAAAAGACTGAACATTTTTAACACGTTAGTCTTTGAACACTAACATTCTGACAGACAACAGAAACTGTCACTATCACCAGTGAGAAACCCAAACCACCAAATTTACACTGTCTGTCCAATGTTGCAAATCTGAATATCTGACGAATAGTTTCACAGTCCAACAATTTCAGCCAACAAATCTTAAAACCTTTTTCATCATGAAAGATTCTGCCTGAAAGCAAATAATTTTTAAGGCTATGCCAATTGCCCTGATCTAATACATACATAGCAATGCATTTTACGTATCAAAACATCACTATGTACCCACAAATATGTACAATTATTACTTGTCAATTTAAAAGAAAATTAAAAAAAGAAAATAGGCCAGCCGTCATGACTCATACCTGTAATCCCAGGACTTTGGGAGGCTGAGATGGGCAGATTACTTGAGGCCAGAAGTTCAAGACCAGCCTGGCCAACATGTTGAAACCCTGTCTCTACTGATAAATACAAAAATTAGCGAGGTGTGGTGGCACACACCTGTAGTCCCAGCTACTAAGGAGGCTAAGGCATGAGAATAGCTTGAACCTGGGAGGCAGATGTTGCAGTGAGCCGAGATCATGCCACTGTACTCCAGCCTGGGTACTGGAGTGAGACTGTCTCAAAAAAAAAAAAAAAAAAAAAAAGAAAGAAAGAAAGAAAAGAATAATTTTTTAAAAAATAACTGATGACTAGGACAGCCTATCCTAGTCAATATCATTTTTCATAATATTTTAAGTCAAAAGAACAGGGGTGCTAAATGGGAAAGGAAATCAGAGATAGAAGAAAACACAAGTGACTGTGAGTTACCATATATGGCCTATAGTAAATACGAGAAAAAGGGCCCAGATAACAGAGTTGGGAAAGGATGGGCTATTTATAAGAACACACAAACAGTAATTAGAGGTTGTTAAAATTCTCATCTTATTAGCTTAAGTCATATATTATGTGCCATATTTTGCCAATATCCTGCAATATTTTACCTACAGAATTAGCAACATTATATATTCAATCTAATACTGAATTATATAATTCAACCTAATAGCAATATTATATAATAAATCTAATACAATATTATATAATTCACTAATTAGGTGATGTCCTAATATTATTAAAAGTTAATTAAAGCCCTCAGTTTACAAACTTCTACGTCAGAACCGGTGACCTTATTTCACATCTCATCACAGATTTAAGACAAAGTTACTGTTTGCAATTTCATCACAAGTTTATGACAAAGTTACTATTTGTTTGCAATTTTAGGAAATTTAGTGCAAATAAACATCAAACTGACCTTAATCTGAGAAATCAGATGCTGTGGTGCTTGTCAGCAGTATCAGGTTATAGTTCAATTCAAAAGTACAAAATGGGTAGCTATAATATAACAAATCTTACCACATTCTCTTCTGCAATATATACTCTCAGCTTAAAGCCCCAATTTTCTTTTGTAAAAGGGGATTAAATAGCAGAAATACAACAAAAGAAAAAATACTAGGATGATTTCAATCAAAATAGAGTACATTCTAGGCTCCCCATTTACATCATGAATTGGAGTTATTCCAGGATTAGGCAACATTTTAGTGCTCGAAAGGAAGTAACACTGTACACCTCTATCTTCCTGAGCTATTAAATAAAGGCACCCTGTAATAACCTGTGTTTTCTTAAAGTCTTATATATTTCTCCTTTCAGTCAGTTGATATGCAGCAGGCCATACAGTTTTGGGTATTCATCAGCTAACCTGTTGAAGCTAGACAAGGTGAGGAACCCAAGCACCAAGAGATCTATTAAAACCCTTATCTTTCACTACCAATAGCATCTAAAGAGAGGATAAGAGAAGTCCTCTTGAGACAAAAGTTAAAAGGCCAGCTGATTTCTCATCTCTCCTTATACCATATGCCCTACCCCCGTCCACTACCATAGGGTAGATGATTACAGCATTGGACTACGGGACATGTGAACCTAGAAACAGACTAAAAGGTGCTGCCTAGGAATAGTTGTTCCTTATTGTCCGTATGCAGGTATATGCATTGATTTAACTACTTTAAGACAGGTCCGGGTCTCACACTGCAGGTCTTCCCTGTGGTCACTGGCTACAATTGGGAATGAGGGCCTCCACTCTCATAAGAAAGAAGGAGATAAAAGGAGCAATGGATATAGAAAGAAGTTTTAGAAAAGATACTATGTGCAATACCTCCAAGAATCTAACACATTTATCTATTATATAGGAGATTCATAATTAAGTGGTTCTAGAGAGAAGCAAAAGTTGTCAGATATTAATCAGCTGACCACTTTGGCCCCAGTCAAATATCCCTTCCACATTACTAGGTTTTGCTTCTTTGCTGTCATCATCTCTCACTGAATGAGAAAGGCAACAGTCAACAATAATTGCAAATAAAATATCAAATCTTCCAGAGACGAGGCATTTCAAGAAATGCTGTCAGAGAACCCCTCCAACCACACTCAATGCCACTGGGAGATAAGGATCTTAAAGTTAGCTAGTCAAAAATGAAAATAATAATAATAACACAATAGAGGTATCAAAATCAGACTAATTTTTATAATTAAGATATACTGTGGCAGACTGCTTCTTACCTCTCCCCCAACCCGGCTCCCCATGCACACCCCTACACACCAGTTCATTTTCCCCTTCTTTCTGCACATAGGCTGGAATATATTTATATTTACATGTATTTATATATTTATATTCCCCAGGCTTCTTTGCAGTAGACTGAGGCCATATGACTAAGTTGATGCCAAAAGGATGCGTGATAGAAGTGATATGTCCTCCTTCCAGGCCATTTTCAACTTAAAGACAAGCTACTTCCCCAGGATTTAGGGCATTTTCCAGCCTCCCACAGGGCAGACTCAGCTTCCCTTATGCATCTCAGCATTATCAGAAGAAACAAGATGGAACCTGATCCTGGAATGATTTCATGGAGCAGAGCGTAGACCAGCTCACTTACTTTGTGAGAGACAAGTATACTTCTATCTTATATTAGAAATTACATGGCCTCTTTGTTATCGTGGTTTAATCTTTATTCTATGAAAAAAAATCCTTGCAAAAACTGGTAAAGCTTTCTAATGCTTTTGGAAAAAAAAAAAAAGGCTCGCTTTTGAATTGTGCTGACAAACTCACATGTAAAGGAAGTCAAAATTTTAATCATACATTTTTGTCAGAAAAATGATATCAAGGAAATACTAGATTCACTCTTTGTTCTGTGAATTACTTATAATCTACATGGTTCTAAATCTGAGATAAACTATTATTATCATTTTATTTTTCAGGATAAAGTCTGAATCATATCAAGTTTTTTCTCTTTTACTATTTACTGTGAAATGTAACTGGACTCGCCTTAACTGGCAAATTCTGACACCAATTCTCCTCTGATGAGGGAATTTCTTGAATAAAACAACTATTTCTCTATTTCTTGCTACTACCAAGGGAAACAGTAACAAGTGAAAATAAGACACATATAACAAATTTCTCAGTGGGTAAAGTGATCTTCAGTGCCTTTTACTAGAAGAAAGCATCAGAGTAAAGAATAAATTATATATAAAATAATCAAATACCAATGTTTGTTCCTTGGCCACAGTATTCTAAATATTTTTAATAAGAAACATTCATCCATGTCTATATATTCTTTTCTCAATGTTTTTAAAATAGGAATGAAGAATCCAAGTCATTCGTGGATTCAATTTTTTTTTTTTGAGATGGAGTCTTACTCTGTCGCCCAGCTGGAGTGCAGGGGCACTATCTCGGCTCACAGCAACCTCTGCCACCTGGGTTCAAGCAATTCCCCTGCCTCAGCCTCCCGAGTAGCTGGGAGTACAAGCACAAGCCACCACATCCAGCTAATTTTTTGTATTTTGGTAGAGACAGGGCTTCACCATGTTGGCCAGGCTGGTCTTGATCTTCCTGATATTGTGATCTGCCCACAATTTGGCCTCCCAAAGGGCTGGGATTACAGGAGTGAGCCACCGCACCCGGCCAAGTGAATTCAATTTTTTTTTAATTTTTTTTTATTTTTTTTTTACAAATGAGAAGCTTCCTTTAACAACAACAACAAAAAATTATGAACAAAATAGAGAGATTCAGGAGGGTCTGACATATATTTAGTCTTAAGAGACCTCTCGACTAAAATGTATGAGACAATTATGGCAACTTGCATACTAACTTAATATTGATGATATCAAGGTTCATTGGTAATATTTATTTGATGATATCAAGATTTGATTATATTAAGATAGTGTTAGGTTGTTTATGATTTGCTGTGTGAGTGTGTGTGTGTGTGTGTGTGTGTGTGTGTGAGATGGTATGGTGATTATATTTTTCAGAGTTCTTAACTTTTAGAGATATATATTGAAAAATTCACAGATAAAATAATGTCTGTGGTTTGCTTCCTAATCTGAAGGGTATGGGAGAGTATAAACAAAATAAAATTGTTCATGAGCTGATAACTATTGAAGTTTAGTGATAAGTACCAAGCGTTCTTTATATCATCCTATTTTTACTTGTGTTTGAAATTTTCCACAATAAAAAGTGTTTAAAACATATTTAAGGGAATAACATAGTTTTCCATGTCCCAGTCCTCAAACACTTCAGTTTGGTAAGAAAAACGAGAAAAGAGTAAAAGGAGGAAGAGAAAGGAGGGAGGGGAGAAAAGTACCAAAGCAGACAAATAATACAAGAAAAAGGTAGATGGGCTCACCTTCCCCAAGGACCATTATTACTGCCCTACCGACCTCAACACAAATACCTTCCAATGGTCCCAGTGATTCCTGTGGACCAGTAGAACTTTGTGCTAATGTAATCTGCACTACCTTTTCTCAGACATAAAGGAATATGTGATTTCTAGCTGCCAAAAATAAAACGACGGTCTAATGTAACATTCGTCCTCATTATAACTCCTCTCTTCCCTCTCTTTCCTTTCCTTTTCCCTGTTCAATTTCATGAAAGCTGAAGTTTTTTTTTCAACTCTACATCATGATAAAAAGAAGATTCTCTACAGACCAACAAAGTGCCAAAGCACAGTGGGCAGTCAGGCCAAGTGAGTATATTCAAACTGCAGACTTTTTATAAAAGAATCATTAGAGAGATCAACAAAGGTCAGTGTTATAACTGGAACTGCACAGCACACTAGATCATAAAGGCACATTTGGCCAGAGAAATGTCTGCCCTTATTCCTAAAGCTTGTGGAGCTCAGTTAATGAAGAATTTCAAAAACTGAGATGCCAGCTGTTATATACCTGATCTCTACCAGGAAAAAAAAAAAAACTGTTAAAAATACTAGTATTCCATAGAAAACATTCTCATAGATGATTTGTAACAAATAAAAATTACAAACTATACTCAGAAAGTATCATGGATGTATGTCATGGTCAAACTACTGTTTGGAAAGTGTCTAATGACATTGTCATAGGTCCCATCTCTAATGAAGTAAATTGACAATGGACTTTTCTGTTCTTTGCTCTACTCATCATTGTCATTATCTGTCCCAGTTATGATATGCAGTGCAGGCATTTTTTTAAAATACCTGTAAATTCATTGACGCTCTTCTCATGGGTCTATGTCACCTCCCCTTGAATTGGAGTAGGCTTGTGACTCCTTTGACTAATACAGGTCAGCAGAAATGCCTGAGGCTATGACATAAAAGCCAAGCAGCTCCTGCTTGATTTTTTTAGACATCTAGCTCTTTGAATATTCTCCCTCTTGGAATCCAGCCACTATACTGAGAGAAGCCCATTGCAAGTAGAGAAATCACATACAGTTCTATTGCAGAATTCCTGCTGAGCTCAGCCTTCAAATAATCTCAGCCCAGAAGCCAGACACACGAGTGAGAGACCAGATGATTCCAGCCCCTTGTGGTTAAGTCAGCCCCAGCCACTAAAGTTTTCCAAGATAAGAGGTTTGACATTCCCAATGTCAACTAATTTTAACCTTCAGAATCCATGAGCGTGACAAAATGGTTGTATCCCTCTACATCTTGGGTGGTTTCTAACACAGCAAAAGTTTCACAGGACGTATAATATAAGATAGCATTCTTGACCACCTCATTCATTTCATTCATCTCTTATCCTTGTCAATTTTCTTCCTTCCCTCAAACGTTTCCTTTTCTTCACTCAACCATCTTTTTACCGTTTTCAGTTCATGAGCTAATCTATCCACAGAACTAGTTTTAGACATTCATGATTATTCATTCTGACATTTATTGCACAGCCATGATGTATTAGGAACCATGCATGAGGCACTGAGGTAGTTACAAAGATGAAGACATGATCTTTGCTCTAGAGAAAAATGGGAAAAGAGTGCCTTAAAAACAAATAGTGGCACTATAATCTATTAAGGGCTATAAAAGTGGTAATGCTCAGTGTCTTGCTACACTGGTAAAATAAGTCAATATCCAATTTCTTCCAGTGCTCTGTGAAATTCTGAAAATCAATTTTACTTATATAAGCAACATAGACCCACAACAATAAATTAATGTTTGTGTACACGTTAGACATATACATAAATCTCAATTCTCTTCCATACCGATTTCTCAAAAGCATATTTCCAAGTCTTTTTTTCCCCTCTGAGTATTCTGTCTTACACAAACCATACAAAAGAAAATACAATATTCGGCATGATCTAGCACCCAGAACACTGCCTGAAATATACTGCGTACTTGGTCAGTACTTATTGGAGGACATTGATTTCACTTTACGTAGCTAGCTGGTATTTACTTCAGAAGCCAAATCTCAAAGGTAACAGAAGCATCTACTTCAGACCTTTCAACATTTGCAGTTCCTTCTACTGTCACTGGGCAGACATGAAAGAAAACTCTTATTTCAAAAGCCACACAGATAAGGAGGGAGCACTGAATATTCATTTGCATCTTAAATCAGCAAAGTCTTGGAACCATAAGTTAACAAACAACTTAGAGGATCCTTTTTTTTCAGAGATGCCCTGATGATCAATTTTGTCCTATGCAGAAAGTTCTTTTTTCTGAGGGGGGCCAGCAGCTTGGAGGTTACTCATCTGAGAGGCCCAGGCCTGAGTTTCACGTGTCTCCAATGTGTGAAGTGATGGTGTTTCAATCAAACTCTCATGCTCTTATCTGTTTAATATGACAAGTTTTTATCCACCATTATTCTAAATTTTCTATTAATATATAAAGTGAACCTCATGATGTAAAAGAACACTCTCTTCCTTTAACTGACATAGCAACTGAGAACCAAACTTACAAGTTCTGTGAGCCTTGTGACATCATTAAGATTAATGTGGTTGAGGCCGATAATCTCTAATGTTATATTTAGCCTTCAAATGTAATTAGTCTATGTAGCTTGATCTAGAAACTCACTTGTTCTCCGTTTTACTACTGTGTTAAACAGAAAATTCAGCCAACTAGAGGGCAGGCCTGTACCTTCTGATATATTAAAGGACCCAATATTTAATCTATTCCCTGACAAAACTGGAGAAGGCATAGCAATGTTCTTTAAACATTAACCTGAAGATTTTTTTACTGATGTCCAGGATCTTATTTCACTCATTATTTTTACTGGAACTTCTGGCCAAGAACCCAGATTTTAGTAGAAAGAACCTAAACAGGTAAGTCTGCTTAACCTGGCTCTAAATCTTAGCTTTGCCATTTATTCACTGCATAACTTTAAACAAGTTAACTCCTTAGAGACTGCTTTTTTATCTGTAAAATGAGGTTGACGATGATACCAACCCTAAAGGATTATCATGAGAAGTAAGAGAAATCCACATAAAATTTCTTACACACACCAAACACTCAGGAAAGCAGTTGGTCAGTTGCTCATTGCCTGGTGTTTATTCTGAATTGATTCACATTTACACACTCA
Organism: Sapajus apella; assembly: GCF_009761245.1. Classification (NCBI taxonomy): domain Eukaryota; kingdom Metazoa; phylum Chordata; class Mammalia; order Primates; family Cebidae; genus Sapajus; species Sapajus apella. The sequence continues at coordinate 37,353,595 of NW_022436945.1, forward strand.
AAAACTGCTAAGTGAACACCTGCCAAATGCCAGATATGTTAACAAAATAAACATAAGACGAGGCCATTAAGATACTCATGCCCTAGTAAAAGGGACAGACATGACAGAAGCTAACAATTTCATTACCATGTGATCAATGCTAGACCACAGATGGTTACAAGCTTTGACTCTGCCTGGAGATAAGAGGTAGAGAGATAGCCAGCAAAGGTGATGCCCGTGCTGGGCTAAAAAGCCCAGTAAGTTGGTAGATGGTGAGGCAAGGGCACATCCCAGGCCAAGGACTCAGCGTTGTGAAATGCAAGATGAGTATGAAGAAATGCAAAAAGGAAGAAACAGCTTCTATTAATTTAAATATATCCCATTTCAATACTCCTTCCTCTCCCCACACTCAATCCACATACACACATTTCTAATATTTAAAAAGAAACTAAAACCCTGTATTAGTCCATTGTCACGCTGCTGATAAAGACATACCAGAGACTGGGCAATTTACAAAGGAAAGAGGTTGAACTGGACTCACAGATCCACGTGGCTGGGGAAGCCTCACAATCATGGTGGAAGGCAAGGAGGACAAGTTACATCTTACACGGATGGCAGCAGGGAAAGACAGGAGCACTTGTGCGCTTTTTATAACCATCAGATCTTGTGAGACTTATTTACTATCACAAGAACAGCATCGGAAAGGCCTGCCCCCATGATTCAATTACTTCCCACTGGGTCCCTCCCACAGCATGTGAGAATTCAAGATGAGATTTGGGTGGGGACACAGCCAAACCATATCAAACCCAAAATGACTTCTTTCCAGTCTTATGTTTATTTCTTCACTCATTTTTCAACCATGTTATTTAAACTCTACTCTATATCAGGTACTGTGACAGTGATATAACATTCCACATGGAAAAATGATTCTGACTTCATCAACCTCACATTTCTGTGAGGTTTTGATCTAATTCCTCAAAGAGCTTTCCCCTGCAACATCCTTCTTCTCAAATACTACATATAGGACAGAGAGATATTGTATCTAAGACATTAGACAGCTGACTATGAGAGCTGGGCACTCTAAGATTAGAGATCATTGGATTCAAACTTCTCAATTGAAAGGTGAAATAATTAAAGGCCCAAAAAAGCAGAGCTGAGAGATATCACCTCCCTCCCTTTGTTCATTAATATAATTATCAATATCTTAATCCTTAAAAATTAGACATTGACATTGAAAACTCTAGATTAAAATTATGAATTTTGCAAACATCATTCAAAAAGACTTCACACACACACACAAACACACACAAACACACACACACAAAATCACACAGTTCTTTAAGGCTTCACCCCACCCAGTATTTAATTTCATTAAGTAAGTTAATACACATTAAACACTTAGAATAGTTACCTGGCACATAAATGCCATTTAAGTGTTTACTATGAATATTACTGGTTTAACTTAATCTTCATAGCATTACAAGTAATCACTAAAACATTAAAGTATACAGGAGTAGATGGCACTTTGGCAGGCACTATTTTGTAAATGAATAAATAAAAGCTAAGATAATAAAGTCAAAAAATATAAACATAATAATAATACCGTTGAGACTAGTAATCTAGTATCTTTATTCTCAGACTTCTTGGAAAAAGTTTGAATACCTTAAATAGCTGAAGTGCTACATTAAAAACATTTATTTTTGGCCAGGCATGATGGCTCATGCCCATAATCCCAGCACTTTGGGAGGCTGAGACAGGTGGATCACTTGAGGTCAGGAGTTTGAGACCAGCCTGACCAACATGATGAAACCCTGTCTCTACTAAAAACACAAAATTAGCCGGGCACGGTGGCACACACCTGTAATCCCAGCTACTTGGGAGGCTGAGGCAGGAGAATCGGTTGAACTCAGGAGGCGGAGGTTGCAGTGAGCCAAGATCACACCACTGCACTCCAGCCTGGGTGACAAGAGTGATACTCCATCTCAAAAAAAAAAAGTATTTTTATGGATTTATTATATTTATCTTATCTACCTACAGAGAAAAATTGAGACATGATTCAGTTTAAAAAACGCATGAACAAAATTTAACCAAGGAAGAATGAGATTTTTGCACTGCAAACTACAAAACTTTGTGGAAACAAATTTTTTATATATATAATTTTTCATAACATTTTAGGTTTGGGGGTACATGTACAAAACATGCAGGATTATTGCATAGGTACATGGCAATGTGGTTTGCTGCCTCCATCCCACTGTCACCTATGTCTGGCATTTCTCCTCATGTTATCCCTCCCCGACCTCCCTACCCCGCACTGTCCCTCCCCTAAACCCCCCCAACAGACCCCAGTGTGTAATACTCCCCTCCCTGTGTCCATGTGTTCTCACTGTTCAACACCAACCTATGAGTGAGAACATGTGGTGTTTGTTTTTCTGTTCTTGTGTCAGTTTGCTGGGAATGATGGTTTCCAGATTCATCCAAGTTCCTACAAAGGACACAAATTCATCCTTTTTATGGCTGCATAGTATTCCATGGTGTATATGTGCCACATTTTCCTCATTCAGTCTATCATCAATGGGCATTTGGGTTGGTTCCAGGTCTTTGCTATTGTAAACAGTGCCACAATGAACATATGTGTGCATGTGTCTTTATGATAGAATGATTTATAATCCTTTGGATATATACCTAGTAATGGGATTGCTGGGTCAAATGGAATTTCTATTTCCAGTTCCTTGAGGAATTGCCACATTGTCTTCCACAATGGTTGAACTAATTTACACTCCCACCAACAATGTAAAAGTATTTCTATTTCTCCACATCCTCTCCAGCATCTGTTGTCTCCAGATTTTTTAATGATCACTATTCTAACTGGCATGAGATGGTTTTGATTTGCTTTCTCTAATGACAAGTGATGATGAGCATTTTTTCATATTTGTTGGCCTCATATATGTCTTCTTCTGAAAACTGTCTGTTCATATCCTTCACCCACTTTTGGATGGGTTTGTTTGTTTTTTTCTTGTAAATCTGTTTCAGTTCTTTGTAGATTCTGGATATTAGCCCTTCGTCAGATGGGTAGATTGCAAAAAAATTTTCCCATTCTGCTAGTTGCTGGTTCACTCTAATGATTGTTTCTTTTGCTGTACAGAAGCTCTGGAGTTTAATTAGATCCCATTTGTCTATTTTGGCTTTTGTTGCCAATGCTTTTGGTGTTTTAGTCATGAAGACCTTGCCTATGCCTGTGTCCTGAATGGTTTTGCCTAGATTTTCTTCTAGGGTTTTTATGGTGTTAGGTCTTATGTTTAAGTCTTTAATCCATCTGGAGTTAACTTTAGTGTAAGGTGTCAGAAAGGGGTCCAGTTTCTGCTTTCTGCACATGGCTAGCCAGTTTTCCCAACACCATTTATTAAACAGGGAATCCTTTCCCCATTGCTTGTTTCTATGAGGTTTGTCAAAGATCAGATGGTTGTAGATGTGTGGCATTGCCTCTGAAGCCTCTGTTCTGTTCCATTGGTCTATATCTCTGTTTTGGTACCAGTACCATGCTGTTTTGATTACTGTAGGCTTGTAGTATAGTTTGAAGTCAGGTAGCATGATGCCTCCAGCTTTGTTCTTTTTGCTTAGAATTTTCTTGGCTATGCAGGCTCTCTTTTAGTTCCACATGAAGTTTAAGGTGTTTTTTTTCAGTTCTGTGAAGAGGGTCATAGGTAGCTTGATGGGGATAGCATTGAATCTATAAATTACTTTGGGCAGAATGGCCATTTTCACAATACTTATTCTTCCTAACCATGAGCGTGAAATGTTTTCCCATCTGTTTGTGTCCTCTCTTACTTCCTTGAGCAGTGGTTTGTACTTCTCCTTGAAGAGGTCCTTTACATCCTTTGTTACTTGTATTCCTAGGTATTTTATTCTCTTTGTCGCAATTGTGAATGGCAGTTCATTCTTGATTTGGCTCTCTTTTAGTCTGTTATTGGTTTATAGGAATGCTTGTGATTTCTGCACATTGATTTTGTATCCTGAGACTTTGCTGAAGTTGCTTATCAGTTTCAGGAGATTTGGAAATAAATTAAAGAAGACCTAAATAAATGGAAACACATCTCACATTCATGGATGAAAGACATGATATTGTGAAAATGGCTATGTTTCCCAAATGGATCTACAGAGTCAATGAATTCTCCATTAAAATCCCAATAACCTTTTCTGCAGAACTGGACAAAGTGATTCTAAAACTCATGCAGTAATGAATAGACAAAACGATCTTGAAAAAAAAGAACAAAGTTGAAGAACTCACATTCCCAATTTTGAAATTTACTATAATGCCATATAATCAAAACTGTGTAGTACTCCATAAGGAAAGATATATAGATCAACAACCCAGAATTAAGGATCCAGAAATAAATTCATACACCTATAGCCAGTTATTTTTGACCAAGATGTCAAGACCATTCAATGGGAAAAGAAAAATATTTTCAACAATGGTATAGAGATAACTGGATGCAAATAAATTTGGACCTCAACCTCACACCATATACAAAAATTAACTCAAAATGGGTCAAAGATTTAATTAAAGAACTAAAATTATAAAACTCTTAGAAGAAAACTCTTAGGTATAAATTGTTATGACCTTAGATTAAACAATGTTTTCTTAAATATGACATCAAAAGCATAAGCAACAAAAGAAAAATAGGTAAGTGGACTTCATCAACTTAAAAATTTTTGTGTGACATTATCAAAGGTTACAAAAGAGATCTTACAGAATGAAAAACATTTGTAGATGATATATCTGATAAGGGTCTAGTATCCATAATATATAAAGAACACTTACAATTAAAGAAGAAAAAGACAAAATAACCCAATGTTAAAATGGGCAAAGAACTTGAATGGACATTTCTCCAAAGAATATGCACAAATGGGCAACAAACATATGCAAAGATGTTCAACATCATTTGTCATTACGAAATGCAGATTGAAACCATGAGATACCACTTCACACACACTAGGATGAATATAATCTAAAAAAATAGAAACTGAACAAGTATTAGCAAGAATGTGGAAAAATCAGAATTTTCACATATTGCTGCTGGAAATGTAAAATGGGACAGCTACTGTAGAAAATAGTTTGGTAGTTCTTCAAAAGTTAAACATAGAATTTTCATATGACTCAGCATTTCCACTCCTAGGTATATACCCAAGAGAATTAAAAACACATTTACACAAAAACTTGTATATGAATGCTCATGCAGTACCACTCACAATGCAAAAAAGTGAAAACCCAAATGTCTACTAACTGATGAAGGAAATATTATCTTATTCCACCCTAAAATGGAATGAAATACTGATATGTGGTATAACATGAATGAACCTTGAAAACATTATTTGGATAAAAGAAGCCAGATACAAATGGTCACAAGTTGTATGGATTACTTTTACATAAAATGTCTAAAGTAGGCAAATCTATACAAACAGTAAGTAGATTACTGATTGGTTGGGAAGAGGGGAGAATTGGGGATGTGAAGTTTCTTTTTGGGATAATGGAAATCTTTTGGAATTAGGTAGTGGTGATGACTGAATAACATCATAAATATAGTAAAAGCCACTAGACTGTAATCTATAAAGTGATTTAAATGGCAAATTTTATGTTAATTGAATTTATTCGCAATAAAAGTAAATTAAGAAACAATACATGGACAACATGTAAATATACAGATGAGAATTAAAACTAAAAGGAGAAGTCAGAAACCAAAACGCAGAAAGAAGAAAACAGAGTGGAACTCAAGTTTATGCACGGTTTGGTTCTCATATCAACATATAGGGTAAAAACTGAACGCAGTCAATTAGCCTTGAGTTTTCCACAGGAGACACAGGTCACACTGCAGACTGACAGCCTCTCTGGATATATCCAACACAGTACCAGCAGATATGTACAGAAGCACTGGAAGTTCTATCAGTTAGCTTTTGATTAGAACAAAAACAAAATCCACTCCATAATTAGTAGCATACAAATAATAAAAACTTATTGTTTCTCATGATTCTTCAGGTTGGTTGGGCAGACCTGGCCTGGATGTCTAGGATGGCCTCATTCATACTTCTGGCACTCGTAAGCTATCAGCCAGGGCACATGTGGCCTCTTGAACAGGACGTGGGCTTGCCCATATAGTTCTTAGGGTTCTAAGTGCAGTAAGAGAGAGCATGCCCCAGTACACAGCACATTGCACATCTCTGAATGCTTTATATTTATTTGTCCTTGTGTCACTGTCCAAAGCAAGTCACAGCCCCAAGGCCAGGATCAGTACAGGAGGCGACTACTCAAGGTGAGCAGACACCAGGAAGGGAATGATGCAGGTTGTTTTGCAAACAATCCAGCCCACAGAAGAATCAATTTGGGGTTTTTTGGTTTAGCACTAAAGTAGCTGGCATGGGCCTAAGGGTCAGTTTGTATGAAAAAGCATGTATCTTTAACCACAAATCACATTGAACACTGTGAGATGCTCGTGGAAATCCTCTGCAGGCTGAGGTGGACTAAGAGAGCAATAGGTTCATACACCACCAGCACACACCTTTTCTGGGGTATATACTCATCAGGTGGAAAGACGAATAGGGTCACCTGTACTCTTCACTTTGTTGTTTCTCTTTCTCTCTGTCTCCTCTTTCTCTTTCTCTTTTTTTTGGCTGACCCACAGAGTTGAATTCCCCTAATTCATATATGCTTCAATCCTACTACACACTGAAAACCAGAAATCTGAAACATTTTGTGTAATTGTGTGTCAAGTTTGGAGCTCCTCAAAATATCAGGGATTAACTAATTTTTAGAATGCCTCATAGAAAATAATATTTATGATAAAATACATACCAGCTTATCAAAAGAAAACCCTTCCCTGTCACTAAACTCCAAAGAGAAACTACTTTATGGGATCCTAAAAGATAATGAAAGATATTATATAATATCTTCAGTAGCAGTTTGGGCAGAAATTACAAAAGCATTCCTCAACAGGCTACTTCTTATTATTAACATTCCATAATGGCTTAGTAAATAAAGCCTTAGTAAAGACATCCCTACTTAGGCTGAGCTCAATAGGTTACTATCTGATTTTCTTAAGAAATAAGAACAAAGTACACAAATAAGTAAATCATTAATATGATCCTTGGTCTGTATCTGTTAAATATTATCTCAAGTTCACTTTTGGCAAAAGTTGAGTGAAATTCAGTTTAAGATATACTCTCCAATATGTGACAGAAATGTAAATCTTACGTTAATAGTAATATTATATAATATAATTTAAACAGCACATTTGTAAAATTTTTTAAAGGCTACTATGTGCCTTCCTGATTGGCCAAGCATTTTATGGTGTACTTGCCTGAATGGCCCAAGGTAACAGGAAACCATCCCAAAGACCTATGGCTTCACACAGGAAGTAATTACATTTGGAGATTCCAACTTCACCTGATTTAAGCCCTGCTTCTTGGCTTCATGATCTTTCTGCTAACCCTGAGCTGATATGTCTCAGATTCTATAACTAAGAATTACTAAGACCCTGGCAGGCGTCCTTTCAGTATTATTTCTGCCAAACCAGAAAGATGTACAAGGCAGAGTGGGACAACTGTAGTTTTCAGTTCATAGGACAAATTATACAAGTAGACACTAATATTTTAAATTAGTGAAATAGGAAAGCACATTCAAAGCACAATGTGTTACCATTTAGTCATAGACTAGAAGACTTCAGGGTGATTGGCTGAAGAATTTCATCAGATCTCAGCCAAGGCACACATCCTGGAATTTCAGCTGAGCCATCTATAGGTTGATAACTCCAAAATCTACATCTTTAGCTTTGAAGTTCTTCAGAACCTCAGACTGCTGTATCCAACTGCAAATCTGACATCTTTATTTAAATATCTAGCAGGTATCTCAAACACAACATCACTTAACACAGAGCTCTGGATAGTCCCCTAAATTTTGCTCTTCGTCCAGCATCCAAGTAAATGACCTCACTGTCTCCCCAGCTGCTCAGTCAAGTATCTAGGCATTACCTCTGATTCATTCTTTTCTCTCATACTCAAATCTAATTCATCAGTATGTTCTTTGGACTGTACTCCAAAATGTTTTCTGAACCTATTCAAGTCTCTTATTCTTCACTACTTTCCCATTAGTGCAATAGATTGATTGCAATCATGGCCCTAATTTTTCATATCTCCTTGTAGCTTTTCACACCTCTCTGAATCCCTGTCCTTTGGCAATGCCCCCACACATACTGACTATAGATATACATATGTAACTTACTTTGACCAATGGGACAGTAGCAAACTTGACACAGACTGAGGCTTTAAAACGTGCGTGTTTGTTTCTACTTCCTCTCTTGCTTCTTTGCAATCACCATGAGAATATGACTGTCCAGGCTGAGGGTAAGCCCAAACTAGCCTACTAGAGAGATGTAATGTACATATGGAGGAGAGCAGAGTAGATCCATACAGCTCAGCTGAGACGATCCCTATACCAGTTGACAACCAGCTGGCCCCCCAAACATATCAGAGAACCCAGGCAATACTGCAGAGCTGCCTACCTGACCCATAGTGGATCACAGACACACAGGCAAGCCCAATCAAGGTCAACCAAGCCCAGCCAAGATCAGCAGAACTACCCAGACATCCTATACCCATGAGCAAAAATAAATCCTAATTGTTGTATGCTGCTGAATTTATGGGAATGTTTGTTACACAGGATTCCTGTGGCAATAACTGATACAGCCATCATCATCATCATCATCCCTTGTCAGGACTACTGGACTATCCGCCTAATAGGTCTTACTACTTCCTTCTTTCTCCTTATACTCATTTCTCCATGCATCAGTAAATACAGCCATTTAAAAACCTAAATCTGTCTGTGTCATTAGCCCTGATAAAATCCTCCAACGGCTACCCAATGCACTTAAACTAAAACCCATACTCCTTAACCTAGTATATGACCTACTTCTCTAACTGCATCTGGTACCACTCTCCCAATGGTGCACTATGATTCAACCACACCAGCCTTCTTCCGATTCTTCAAACAGAGCAAACTCATGGCTGGGGTCTTGGCACATGATGTTCTCTCTGCCTGGAAGAACACTCCATTTTCTTTCTTTGTCCCTCCTCCCCACCCATTTCTCTCTTGCCGGCTCCTTCTTATAACTCAAATTTTAGTTTAAATGTTACTTTTACAAAAAAAAAAAAGAACTTCCCTTGACTACCCAGTCTAAAGTAGACAGCCAGTTACTCTCACTATGTTATCCTGTTTTAATTCTTTCTATGGTATTTATCACTGTGTGACATTTTTCTTGATTATGTGTTATTTTTATTGTGTAGTCTCCTCACTGGTTGTAAGTTTCACAGGAAAGGAACCTGGTCTGTGTATTCACCACTGGGTCCTCAGCTCCTAAAGCAGTTCCTTCACATAGTATTTATTAAATATTCAGATTGAACTGGACACGACTATATTTACTTAGGATTGAGGGATAACTCTAAGGAGTATGCAAGTGAAAGAATGCAAGAGAAAGAACAGCCTTTATTATAAAAAGAAGAGGAGTGAGATGACATTGTAATGACAAGATCAAAACTTTATTGGAGTCAATGCAAAAGGAAAGAAGTAATTAACGTGGTTTCAGAAAGCTCATAAGATGAATACGGGTTTTAGAGAGAAGAGATAGTAGAAGTAAATATTGGATGAATACTACCTGACATAAAATAAACAAATAAATCAGATCTTGTCTAAGATCTGGTTTTTACAAAAAGGAAAAAGCAAGGCAAGCTAAAATGGAAGGGAGAAAAGACAAACTGATTCTGAGAGGAAAATACTGAAGCAGAAAAAACGTTTCACTTGATAAAAGAATGAAGTTCACAGCCTGGAGTCTGAAAGCCTAGAATGGAAGCTTTGCTCTGCTCCTTATTAGCTGTATAAACATGGACAATTGCTCACCTCTCTGAGCTCGCTTCCTCATTTATAAAATAGGGTAATAATTACTACTTCATAGAGTTGTAAGAATTAAATAAGCAAATATATATAAAGTGCTTAATCTGGCACATGGATCTTAGTAATTACTCAGCATTAGTGATGCTGATGATAGTGGTAGTGGTGGTGGTGTTGCTGATACTTCAGTCAACCCTGCTATTGTTGATTAAATTGGCAAAGGTATCTCACTGAGCCTGCTGAATCTGCTTAATTTTTTTTTTAATTTTCAGGCATTTCAAGATGTCCCTTCTCACCAAGAAAGAAATGAGCATAGAACCTAGAGCCAGAAGAGCTGGGTTCTGTCCCTGGTTCTGCAACTAACTAGCTGGGTGATCTTGGGTGAGTCACCAACTTTCCAGACCTGAAAGTTTCCTTGTCATCAGCTCTGTCCATTCCCAAGGCAGCAGGTCCAGGAAACACTCTATGAAGAGGCAGAGGTATTGACGTAAGATAGAGACATAAAGGCAGAGACATATGCACACAATCACTCCACATCATTCCATTTGAGAGCACAAAAAGGAATATTAAATATCTTAACTCAAGGCTCCCTAAATCATGTTCCTCAGAACCCTAGGAGCTGTGGGATGATAACATGTGCTTGTATCAGACCATAATCTCATAAGTGTAGGAATGCTGGGTGGCTTTATTCTCTACTCTAGGACCAGTGGCCAGCAGAGTACTCAAAACATACTATCACACCATGCATTTACTGCATGCTTGTTGAATGAATTAATGAATGAATGGACAAGTACATTTGGGAAAAGCTGGATTAAACAACATGACACTAGTTTCTTGTACACATTTCTCAGAGGTTTTAATAGGTGAATCATGTAGAATGCAGCGCTTCCCAACCTCATTTGATCATAGAACTTACTCTATTTCCCCTGAACCTCGTTAACATCTCCCAGAATTGTAGTCTATAAAACACAGTTTGGGAAACATCTGAGACTTACATAAGGTAAGTCATCTTTACTATCATGAAATACATAAGTTATCTTACTCTTTATTCATAAGTTAATTAAAAGGCTAAGTACTTGATTCACATCTAGCTTGTAGCTATCGTCTTCCAGCATCCTACCCTTTCAAAATCTCCCATCACCAGGCAGGGCCTCGATCGCTCCCCTCTCGTAAGCAGTACCTGTCCTGTCTCATTCCTCTGCCCTACTCCTTGTTCCCTCATAACTAGTCTGTCCTGAGGATCCTTCCACCTCTTCTTCTACTATCTCTCCTCTCTAAACCCCGTAGTCTTATTATGAGCTTTCTTAAACTATTTTAACTCCTCCTCCTCCCCTTTTATAATCACTCCCATAAAGTTTTGATCATCCTGCCCTCTTCTTTTTGTTCTTTCTCCTGCATTCATCCACTTGCATACTCCTTAGAGTCATTCCTCAATCCTAAGTATAATCATGTCCAATTTTTTTTTTTTTTAGATGAAATCTCACTCTGTCGCCCAGGCTGGAGTGCAGTGGCAATCTCAGCTCACTGCAACCTCTTCCGCCTCCCAGGTTCAAGCAATTCTCCTGCCTCAGCCTCCTAAGTAGCTGGGACTACAGGCATGCACCACCATGCCCAGCTAACTTTTGTATTGTTTTTAGTAGAGATGGAGTTTCACCATGTTGATCAGGCTGGTCTTGAACTCCTGTCCTCAGGTGATCCACCCACCTAGGCCTCCCAAAGTGCTGGGATTTCAGGTGTGAGCCACTGAGCCTGGCCTAAGCATGTCCAATTCAATCTGAGTTCCCTTTTCCTTTCCTACTACTTGTTTCCCAGTACTCAAGCAAGTAAATATTCCAGGCCTTTTCACATCCCCATGTCTTTGCTCAAGTCGTTTTCTGTCTCCAAGGCTCTTCCGTCTTTATCCATCTGTTGAAATCCTATTCATTTTTCAAGGTCCTGATCATAGGTAGCTTCTCTTTTATGAAGTCTCCCTTATTTTCCTCTCCTGCCATAATTAACGACTCCCATTAACTATCCCCAGGACAACTGTACAACTAATGCAAACATAAAAAGTTGGTTATATCTACGAATGCAGAGATAGCGGAGCTGGGAGAGATGACCACGAACCAGATGAGTCAATCAGGGAGAATAACCAAAAGGTTGGTAGCTAAAAGAGAGACCAGGAGGGTATTTGCATGAATGGCTTGAACCCTAAAAGACAAAGGGGTTTTGCATGAGGGCAGAAAAGTGATGCCCTGGAAGTGGCAAAGGGAAGCCAGGAGAAGGCTACAGCAGAGAGAGCTGCAGGGAAGGGAATGCTGCTATTCCCTCCCCTGTGTGGGAGAGTTGATTCACAGTGGAACAATGCTCTCAGAAGGCCACCGGAAAGATTTGGGAAGGCAGCCAGCAGAAGAATGGAAGTTCACAATCATAGGAGGTTTCAGAGTACATAGAAAGACAGCTGATCAAAAAGGCTGGTGGCTAAATTAACTGGGGATAAGAGGCAAGGCTTCGGCCTAAACTGGCTGAGATCCCAGATGGTGTCAGAGGCCAAATGAGGTTAGCGTTCAATAGTCTTTGATCAGCATTCAAAGAGTAGGTTGATGAGTAATTTTTCTGATGTCTATGAAGAACAGATTTCTCTAAGGTTCCAATCACGGAACAATCCTTTTACTAGCCAGATCCATTTGTGGGCTGTCCCATGGGGCAGGATGGGAGGTGGGGGCTTTTGGTAAGGAGGTGTTGGGTGTGGCACCTCCTTTCACTAGGGCAGGGCTTACTGACCTAAAAGGGACAGAGCAAGTTGAACATGGTGCAGAGTCTACAGAGATCAAAGGCCTGCAGTCACGAAGTTGGCACGAAGGCCCCAAAAGCAGTGGATGACCAAGGGCAGACAGACAGGGGCATAAGGAATCCAAGACAAAAATATTCATCTTCTGAAAAGTCGGTGTAGTATTAAGCAGGGTTCTCTCAAATGCACATAATTACATTTAAGCAAACAACAACAACAAAAGGAACATATTGGCTCACATAATCGAGAAGTGCTGGCACAGCTTACTCCTGCGCTCCAAACAATGCTGTGTGCTGTCACCACCGCCCAGTGCTGCTTCTCACTGCACGGCCTCATTCTCTTGTACTGCAGCTTCCTCCATGGAACAGGGAAAAATGGCCACCAGTAGCTCCAGGTTACATTGCTCCAGGTTAAATCCCAGAGGAAAAGTTCCCACTTTCCTAAACGCCAGCAGAAGAATCCCATTGAGCCACACTGGGTCACATGCTAATCCCTCAGCCAATGACTTGATCAGGTGGAGGGACTGCTCAGATTGGCCAAAGCTGAATCACATGATCATCCCTGGGTGGTGTCAACTCCACCCAAACCACATGAATTGAGGACAGAATAGTTCCCCAAAGGAAGAAAGTCTGGAAAGACAAATAATAAGTCCACAACAGCACAGTCATTTGTCAGGAAGACCCCGGATACCAAAAGCACACAAGAGGAGAGAGCTTTGCTGAATTATTAGGAAGTCAGACAGAACTGGTTTTAAAGGTCAGCTTTGACATTTACTAGCTGTATGACCTCAGGTAATTGAACTTCTCAATAACTCAGGTTCCTCATTGTAAAATAGTACCTCCCGCCTAGAGATGTAGTGGGAGGTTTAAATGAAATAATTTACATAAATTGCTAAGCACAATGCTTGACACAAAGTAAGTGATCAGTGGCAGCTATTTATTATTAGTAAGAATAACAATAATGACCATTAGTACTGTCATAACAAGGGTACCACAGGAAGGGTGGTCTGTGACTCCATGAAAGAGAGAGCCAGGTCAGCATTTGGATAAACCAGCCCTGGGCCAGGTATCATTAAGGGCAACTGAGGACACAATACAGAGGCCCAAATACAGAGTCAAAGCTATAATAATAATTCAAATCAATAAACATGCTGAGTACCTACTGTGCACTAAGCACTGGGAACACAATTATGAGTAATACACAAATGGCTCCAAGGTAAATTACCATGAAGAATGACTATGGCTCTGTGACTGTATTTCTGGAGGAGAGGTTGACTGAGGGTGCCTCTACGCTTTCAGCCACAGGGAGGGCACTGGAATAGTGCTGAATATACAACAGAACAATGCCATGGGACCCACTGCTGGAATGCTAGGAAGAAACAGAAGGGCTACAATCCACCGCCCACCCTGCTAAAAAGAATGCCTTTGTGGCCAAGCATGGTGGCTCACATCTGTTATCCCAACACTTCAGGAGGCTGAGGCAGGTAGATTGCTTGAGCCTAGGAGTTTGAGACCAGCTTGGGCTACATGACAAAACGCTGCCTCTACAAAAAATAAAAACTAAAAAAAAAAAAAAATTATTAGGCCGGGCGCAGTGGCTCAAGCCTGTAATCCCAGCACTTTGGGAGGCCGAGGCGGGTGGATCACGAGGTCAAGAGATCGAGACCATCCTGGTCAACATGGTGAAACACCGTCTCTACTAAAAAAATACAAAAAATTAGCTGGGCATGGTGGCACGTGCCTGTAATCCCAGCTACTAAGGAGGCTGAGGCAGGAGAATTGCCTGAACCCAGGAGGCGGAGGTTGCGGTGAGCCGAGATTGCGCCATTGCACTCCAGCCTGGGTAACAAGAGTGAAACTCTGTCTCAA
>NW_022436945.1:37368242-37421872 GCF_009761245.1 Sapajus apella
GAGTGAAACTCTGTCTCAAAAAAAAAAAAAAAAAAAAATTAGCCAGGAGTGATGGTGCCTGCCTGTAGTCCCAGCCACTCAAGAGGCTGAGGAGGGAGGATTGTTTGAGCCTGAGAGGTCAAGAGGCTGCAGTGAGCTGATATTGGGCCACTGCACTCCAGCCTGGGCAACAGAGTGAGACTCTGGCTTAAAAAAAAAAAAAAGCCTTTTTGCACGAATTAGGAAAAAGTGTCTCTTCTTTTAAAAACTGTACTTCTATCTTCCTAATAACTATTGCAGTAAATAAGCAAATCCACTAGGTCAACAGTATAAATGACATCTCAGAATTTTGTTGTGTATAACCTGCACACTATACATAGTAGTCCTGGGCATAGGCAGGAAAAACAAGATGGGTGCTGAGAGGAGCCAGGAGTTAGGGATGGGGATGGAGTGTCTGGGAGTCCCCGGACCTTCGGAGACAGAGGGTACCTTTTGCTGTTCAATGTAACAGCCACTTGCCGTAAATAGCTATTGAGCACTTGAAATGAAGCCAGTGTGACTGGGGAACCACATTTTTTTGTTTAATTTTAATAGACATGCATTTAAAATTCAAAGCTTAAGCAGTAAATAATATTTTTTCCATTAATCACAACCTTATTGTTTGGTAAAACTACATTTCACTCTATCTGCCACATTACAAAACATGTCCTGTACTGTATTTCTCCCAAATTGTTTTTAGTATCTCAATTATTTTATAGTATTACATGGTGAAATTACAATATTTTTATATACGGGTTACATAAAATATATTATAAAAATTAATTTCACCTGGTGCTTTTTTCTTTTTTTAAGGTGACTACTAGAAAAATTTAAATTATATATGTGGCTTACAGAATATTTCTATCCAACAGTGCTGCTCTGAAGACATCTTAAGATCTATGGAGTTCAGAGGCTTGGGGCGATACTCAGAGAAATTGACTGCTTGGTTTGGTTTGAAGTAGACCTTCCTCTTTCCTTCTAGGTTGTCCAACTGTGTTTACAAGGAGGAAAATATGACAGGGAGCATAGCTCAGTGAGTAGAGCTCAGCAGAGTTCTGGACTCTGGCTCCACCATTTACCACTTACCAAGTGCTACAGAACCTCCCTGAACTTCAATCTCTTCATCTGTAAAATGCTGAAAGTAATCTTACCCACCTCAAAGCCCTGTCTGGAGGGTTCAACCTGATACTGTAGATAAAGAGCTTAGCATGGAGCCTGGCACATCGGATATGCCCAAAAGATATTTGGATGTTTATTACTTGGGAATAAAGAAGGTGCAAATGAATGATTTCCTTTGTGTTATTTAGCTCAGTTTGCCATAGTACAAGTACATAGTACATACAAGCTCACTATACCATAGCTCAGGCATAGTGCACCCTGTCCACATGCCTCCTCATTCATCTTTCTAGACGGAAAAGTTGGATGGAAGTAGTTTCCTCAATCTTCTATACCACTGATAAATTTGTTTGCTTTCTTTAAATTCATTATGTCTTTAAGACATAGTAATAAGAAGTGAAAAAATTATCTTAGATGCTGAAATAATATGAAAATGGGTAAAACTGGCATTTAATGAATTATTTGTGCCAACAACTAACATTAGAAATTTTTGTTCCAAGTCATAAAGTTAGTGAATGTTTTCAGTTAAGGCTTTACAATATCTGAATCTCTTTCTTGAGTCAAAAATTAGAATGTACATCTGCATGTACAGATCGATTCATTTTATCTAAATGCATTCTTTTTTTTTTTTTTTTTTTTTTCTTGAGATGGAGTCTTGCTCTGACACCAGGGCTGGAGTGCAATGGCACAATCTTGGCTCACTACAACCTACACCTCCCAGGTTCAATCAATTCTCCTGCCTCAGCCTCCTGAGTAGCTGGGATTACAGGCATGACCACCACACCCAGCTAATTTTTATATTTTTAGTAGAGATGGGGTTTCACCAAGTTGGCCAGGCTGGTCTCAAACTCCTGACCTCAAGTGATCCACCCACCTCAGCCTTCCAAAGTGCTGGGATTTCAGGAATGAGCCACCGTGCCCGGCCCTAAATTCACTTTTATTTTTCTGCCATTTTGCACAGGCTTGAGATCAACCCTTTAGCTTTTTTGTGTCCCAAAAGGTTCATGTAGACTGTATACTCCCTCTTGTACATAATTTATTTTAAAAATAATAATAATAGACTGGTTCAACCACATCTGTATTCTGATAAACATTCTGAGAAACTTCTAACTGTGCCTAACCTTTGTTTTTTTAGTCCTCTCCTGAGCTCTGATTTTCAAAAATATTTTTCCCAACTTCTTGCTGACTAAATTTACTTACCAGACTTTGTGTGGGGTATTTTCAAAATCACTTGGAAAATCAGTTTATCCCTGGCTTTTCTGATTATTTAATTCTCTTTAAGAACTCTAGCAAAATTTGTCTAATATGGTTCACCTCTTTCAAAGGGTAGACTCTCCTCCAAAATGTTATATTTGCTTAAAACAGTATAAATCCACTTTCCCTAAACATACACTCATACAGAATTTATTTTAGATTCCATTCATTCCACAAAGCCCAAGGAAAATTCCACAGACACTACATTAAATTTACCCTGAGTCTAAGCAAGCCATTATCTTCTATGAGGCTCTCTTTTCTCATCTATAAAATGGGCATAATATACTTGCCCTTTGCCAAATAGAACAAGCCATCTCCTTGTTCATGACTGTGTATAAAACACTCTCGGAGAAGCTCAAAGTCCTTTACAAGCATTAGGCCATGAATCTTTCTGAAGTGAACTGTTAATTATGTGTCATTATGGTTTGTTGAATAGATGCAAAACCTGAAGCACAGGAAAATAATTCCAGTTAATAGTTAACTTAGAAATCCATGCAAGGTGATGAAATAATATGTACAAAAACCCCCATGACTTGTGTTTACCTATGTAACAAACCTTCACATGTACCTCCAAACCTAAAATAAAAGTTAAAAAAAAAAGAAATCTGCCCAAGGCTTTAAACATTAGACCATGATATCTAGAAAGATGTCAAATGGGCTGGGCACAGTGGCTCACGCCTGTAATCCCAGCACTTTGGGAGACCAAGGCTGGCAGATAACTTGAGGTGAGAAATTCAAGACTAGCCTGGCCAACGTGGCAAAACCTCACCTCTACTAAAAATACAGAAATTAGCCGGGTGCGGTGGTTCATGCCTGTAATCTCAGCACTTTGGGAGGCCAAGGTGGGTGGATCACGAAGTCAAGAGATCGAGACCATCCTGGCCATGGTGAAACTCCATCTCTACTAAAAATGCAAAAATTAGCCAGGCGTGGTGGCACGCGCCTATGGTCCCAGCTACTCGGGAGGCTGAGGTGGAAGAATCGCTTGAACCCAGGAGGCGGAGGTTGCAGTGAGCCTGAGATTGCGCCACTGCACTCTAGCCTGGTGACAGAGCAAGACTCGGTCTCAAAAAAAAAAAAAAAATTAGCCAAGCGTGGTGGCACATGCCTGTAGTCCCAGTTACTTGGGAGGCTGAGGCATGAGAATCACTTAAACCCAGGAGGTGGAGATTGCAGTGAGCAGAGATCACGCCACTGTACTCTAGCCCGGGTGACAGAGGAGACTGTCTAAAAAAAAAAAGAAAGAAAGAAAAAAGAAAGATGTCAAAGGAAAAATCTGAACAGGAGCTCATTCCACTCTAGTTCTTTATCAGGAAACTAAATTAATGCAAAATTCTGTAATGTGGCTGGTTGCCTTGCACACCTTACTGAGCCCTGATGACTCAAGCAGTGGAGAGATGGAGCAATGGGTAGGAAGACTGGAGTTTCCTGAGGACATAAGATGCCTTCCCAGCCCACACGAAGTTTCAAAATCTCTAGACCAGGTACTGAGGTCAAATATCATTTCACAGTTACTTTAACAACTCTTCCATGTTTTGTCACTGATCCTTGGAAACTTTTCCTATAGACATCCAATAAGACTAAATGAGGCTATCAACATTACCAACAAGAACACAGCCTCTGCAAATGACCTGTCAGGTTCTTCTAGTTTTGATCTGACCTATAACTGGGTACATAACATGGCCTCAGCATTCTAGCTCTTCCTGTCCTCACATAACAGAGATACTGTTCATCTAAAAGGCCAACAAAGGGAAAATTGGGAACTTCACATAGTTAATGAGTTATTTTATGACCTTCTAAAAATGATGAATAGAAGCTAGAAATCAGCCAGGTGTGGTAGCTCACACGTGTAATCCTAGAACTTTGGGAGGCTGAGGTGGAGAATCACTTGAGGCCAGGAGTTCAAGACCAGCCCGGCCAACATAGCAAGACCTCATCTCAACTAAATGTTTGTTTTACTAAGCTAGGTGTGGTGGTATTCATCTGCAGTCCTAGCTACTCAGGAGGCTGAAGCCAGAGGATGAAGCTCAAACCTGATATTTGAGCCCAGGAGTTCGAGGCTGCAGTATGCTATGATGGCACCACTGCACTCCAGCCTAAGCAGCAGAGCAAGATTCTGTCTCTAAAACCAAAAAAAGGGAAAAAGTCTAAATGTCCAACAACTGGGAGTGGCTCAGAATACCACTGTATACTAACATGACAGAATTACCCAAAGAAAATTATGCATGGACTAATTACAACATCATAAGGTAACTATCTGTGTATAAAGATTGTAGAATTTGGAGTTACATAAACAGTTATAACATAATGCTCGTTGATTATTTTCTAGAACATTGCTAAAGATTTATTAAAAGTCAGGTGATAATAGAGATGACAGGAAGAGGATTCACAAAGATTCTCTCTGGAATGGTTTTAGGGATATTTTTAATTTCTTCTTTATAAGCTTCAGTATTGTTTACATCTTTTAACAAGGAATATATAAAACTCTACAAAATGACAATTTTTTGTAATGATGGCAAGGAGGGTCCAAGGAGCACACTAGGTGTCGGAGAACCTTGGTGGCACCCAAAGATCAAACTTTGGCCTGGGGGAAGCAAGAGGATGTGTCAACAGCGCTGAGCCTAAAAAACATCTGGCTAGGACTCCAGAAATTATGAATAAGAATTCTTTCATGCAGTGCTTCTATAACTGGTTTAAGTAAGTGACAAAGACATTGAAAGCCTTAAAAAAATTTAAAAGCATCTATACCTAAATTTACATGTCTGACAGCATTCAAACCCAGTTAAATTGTATTTCTATTTCCCTGCATGGTTAAAGGATCAAGCATTTCTATCATCCAAAGCAGGAAAATAAAGAAATCAACTGCCTTCTATGAAACAAAAATAACCCTAATGGTAAAAACTAGCTTTGCTGCATGCTTAAATCATATTGGCAGAAAAATGAACCTTTAAATGACTTGTTTGTAAGAAATAAAAGCCACAGTTTCATTTTTGGGACAGTCATGTGGCAATCCCACAAGTCATGGTTGAAACATAATATTGAGGAGTATATGAGGACACGAAGAGTTTCTAAGGAACTACTAACAAAAGACATCATTGGAATTCCACGCAGGATAAAAGAAAAAAAATCAAAGGTTTTTCAAACCAAATCACATTATAACATCATCAAAATTAAAAATAAAAGGAGTAGGACACTTGACAGGGAGTTTTGCATTATACTATATGAGATACAGGGAGTATCTCATATAGTATATGACAAGTTTGTCACTTTGATACTCTATTGTAAGCATTTCAAGGTAAAAACTTTAACCTTGAAAAACAAATGACATATAGTTACAAAAGGAAAAAGTATATGTTGTAGAAATCCAAACAAAAGTGTTCCTTTTTAGAAACAGAAAACCGATTAGATAACGTAACGAATACTAACTTCCCTTTGTTCCCTAAGAACAAAGACAATCACAATACTATGCTAAGAAGAAATATATGGATGGAAAATGATAAAAATGTATGTTGTCCTTTCAAGAATGTTTTCAGTAAGGAATATTTCTTTTCTTTTCTTTTTTTTTTTTAGAGATGGAGTTTCATCATGTTGGCCAGGCTGGCCTTGAACTCCTGACCTCAAGTGACCTACCAGCCTCAGCCTCCCAAAGTACTGTGATTACAGGTGTGAGCCACCACACCCAGCCCTGTTTGACTATTTTTTTTTAAATTGTACTTTAGGTTCTGGGGTACATGTGCAGATCATGCAGGATTGTTGCATAGGTACACACATGGCAGTGTGGTTTGCTGCCTCCATCCCCCCCATCACCTACACCTGGCATTTTGCCCCATGTTATTCCTCCCCGACCTCCCCACTCCTCTGCTGTCCCTCCCTTGGCTCCCCTACAACAGACCCCAGTGTGTAATGCTCCCCTCTCTGTCTCCATGTGTTCTCATTGTTCATCACCCGCCTATGATTGAGAACATGTTTGATTTTCTGTTCTTGTGTCAGTTTGCTGAGAATTATGATTTCCAGATTCATCCGTGTCCCTACAAAGGACACAAACTCATCATTTTTTATGGCTGCATAGTATTATATGGTGTATATGTGCCCCATTTTCCTTGTCCAGTCTATCATCAATAGGCATTTGGGTTGGTTCCAAGTCTTTGCTATTGTAAACAGTGCCACTGTGAACATACGTGTGCATTTATCTTTATAACAGAATGATTTATAATCCTTTGGGTATATACCCAGTAGTGGAATTGCTGGGTCAAATGGAATTCCTATTTCTAGGTCCTTGAGGAATCACCACACTGCCTTCCACAATAGTTGAACTAATTTACACTCCCACCAACAGTGTAAAAGTGTTCCTATTTCTCCATATCCTCTCCAGCTTCTGTTGCCTCCAGATTTTTTAATGATCACCATTCTTACTGGAGTGAGGTGGTGTCTCAATGTGGTTTTGATTTACATTTCTCTAATAATCAGTGATGATGAGCATTTTTTCATATGTTTGTTGGCCTCATATATGTCTTCTTCTGAAAACTGTCTGTTCATATCCTTCACCCACTTTTGGATGGGTTTGTTTGTTTTTTTCTTGTAAATCTGTTTCAGTTCTTTGTAGATTCTGGATATTAGCCCTTCGTCAGATGGGTAGATTGCAAAAATTTTTTCCCATTCTGTTGGTTACTGATTCACTCTAATGATTGTTTCTTTTGCTGTACAGAAGCTCTGGAGTTTAATTAGATCCCATTTGTCTATTTTGGCTTTTGTTGCCAATGCTTTTGGTGTTTTAGTCATGAAGTCCTTGCCTATACCTGTGTCCTGAATGGTTTTGTCTAGGTTTTCTTCTAGGGTTTTTATGGTGTTAGGTCTTATGTTTAAGTCTTTAATCCATCTGGAGTTAATTTTAGTGTAAGATGTCAGGAAGGGGTCCAGTTTCTGCTTTCTGCACATGGCTAGCCAGTTTTCCCAACACCATTTATTAAACAGGGAATCCTTTCCCCATTGCTTGTTTTTGTCAGGTTCGTCAAAGATCAGATGGTTGTGGAAGCATTCCCTTTGAAATCTGGAACTAGACAAGGATGCCCTCTCTTACCACTCTTATTCAATATATTATTGGAAGTTCTAACCAGAGCAATTAGGCAAGAAAAAAAAAAATAAAGGGTATTCAATTAGGAAAAGAGGAAGTCAAATTGTCTCTATTTGCAAACGACATGATTGTATATTTAGAAGACCCCATCATCTCAGCCCAAAATCTCCTGAAACTGATAAGCAACTTCAGCAAAGTCTCAGGATACAAAAGCCATGTGCAGAAATCACAAGCATTTCTATACACCAGTAACAGACTAACAGAGAGCCAAATCATGAGCAACCTCCCATTCACAATTGCTACAAAGAGAATAAAATACCTAGGAATACAACTAACAAAGGATGTAAAGGACCTCTTCAAGGAGAAGTACAAACCACTGCTCAAGGAAATAAGAGAGGACACAAACAGATGGAAAAATATTCCATGCTCATGGTTAGGAAGAATCAATATCGTGAAAATGGCCAAATTGACCAAAGTAATTTATAGATTCAATGCTATCCCCATCAAACTACAAATGACCTTCTTCACAGAACTGGAAAAAACCACCTTAAACTTCATATGAAACCAAAAGAGAGCCCGCATAGCCAAGACAATCCTAAGCAAAAAGAACAAAGCCATAGGCATCAGTAAGGAATATTTCTAAGTAATACAAGAAACAATACACTTGGGAAGACTTAAATTGAATGTTATATATTTCAATGCATATATAGACAAAGTGATGTGAAAGTCTCATCAAGATTTTAGTGAATTTAGATTGTTGGGTACAACTTGGGTAATTATGACCAAATATCTTTTATTTATTTATTTTTCTTTTTTTTGAGACAAAGTCTTGCTCTGTTGCCCAGGCTAGAGTACAATGGTGTGATCTCAGTTCACTGCAACCTCCACTTTTTGGGTTCAAGCAAGTCTCCTTCCTCAGCCTCCCAAGTAGCTGGGATTACAGCCATGTGCCACCAGTCCCAGCTAATTTTTGTATTTTTAGTAGAGACGGAGTTTCACCATATTGGCCAGGCTGGTCTTGAACTCCTGACCTCAAGTGATCCACCCGCCTGAGCCTCCCAAAGTGCTAGGATTACAGGCATGAGCCACTGCACCCGGCCCAAAATCATTTTTTACTGTAAAGTGTCCAAAATTATCTGGAAAATTTATTCAGTATATTAAGAATTTGCTTGGCACTATGCTTTCCCTAGGGAAGAACATCTGTGAAGCCCTAGCACATTAGAGAAAAACTCTACTGCATGGAAAAGGGAGGTTGCAATGACTTCAAAGGCTTTGTTTAGAAAAGGGGTGGATGTTTGTGGAAGCACATTGGGAGGAATGAGTTCTGCAGTATTCCTACTAGCCAAGCTTTTGTTCACAATGGTACCTAGTGGTACCTGCTGAAAAAACCTTTTCTAACTATGTGCCATTCTCCAGACATAAAGTCACTACTGTACCCACTCTACTGTCACAGTCGCCAGCACTCCCATTTTCTGTATTGCCAACGCATAGCTGCCATCTTGGGAAGATAGAGTTTCGCTTTTTCTGCACAGAGAAGATGGCTTAGGAACAATTCTCCTTCTACTTTTGTGGAAATTGACTCCTGTCATCATGTGTGTAACCATAAAGAATGTTGATGTTACAAAGCAACTGGGTGAGCATGCTGGAAGTTCACAGGGCATTAAGGGAGCCTGAGCAATGACTCCACTGATAAAATGAGGTTGGGAAAGTTTGATCACCCACGAATGGCAGGGTGGGTCAGCCCAGCCAGAAACAGGAACTTGGTGCGCATTCTAAGAAGGGCACAAGTGGAAAAGGGAAGTAAGGATGCTGCTGCTGGTAAGGCAGTTGCATGATAAACCGGCCTGTAGAAGGAAATAATGATAACTTCCATTGATGCCACACAGCCATCAATGACACCAACTCCATCTTTCAGATTAAAATAATATTGAACTTAGAGAAGCTGAGCTTCACTGAAAGGTAAAACATTCAGAGGTCAAGGTGGCAGAATGAGTCATCCTAAACAAATTGAATTCAAGAAACAGAAACAATAGGCTGGGCATGGTGGCTCACACCTGTAATCCCAGCACTTTGGGAGGCCCAAGCAGGCAGATCACCTGAGGTCAGGAGTTCGAGACCAGCCCGGCCAACATGGTGAAACCCCACCACTACTAAAAATACAAAACTAGTCAGGTGTGGTGGCACGCACCTGTAATCCCAGCTACTTGGGAGGCTGAAGCAGAAAAATTGGTTGAAACCTGGAGCCGAGATTGTGCCACTGCATTCCAACCTGGGTGACAGAGCAAGACTCTGTCTTCAACAAAATAAAAAAGAAACAGGAATAAGGGTTCTATGACCAGTAACCTACGTACCACCCAACCTAATAGATAGGTTTTGCCCTCTATGACAACAGTGATCAGTTGGTAGTGGACATTTACAGTTGTATGAGAAGGACTCTGAGGTCCAAATTGGGCTCGGTGGCCCAGCCTGATCCAAAAATATTTCCTGTGGGTAAAGGAAGGGGAAAATGGCAACACACTGCTATGACTGAATCGTGCCAGTCTCTGGATAGAGATTGGTAAAGAAATCTATATTCCAGCCACTATTAGCAGACTAGACAAAAAACCTCTACTTTCTCTCCCTTCTGAAAGCCCAAGACAATGATAATAAAGAAATTTTTTTTATTTCACATATAAATCAGCAAGGATGGATAGAATGAGTAAAGGGACAGTAGCAAAAACATTTTGGTGGAGTAAGAGGAAGACAAGAAATAATCTGATTTACACCATGGACTCTCCAAAAGGCTAAATAATTAAAGACAATTTAATCCTCTGTAAAAAGAGGGGTGGGCTAAAAAATTAGTGACTTTTTTGGTGGGGATAGAGTCTTGCTCTGTCCCTCAGGCCGGAGTGCAATGGCGCAATCTGAGCTCACTTCAACGTCTGCCTCCCAAGTTCTAGTGATTCTCCTGCCTCAGCCTCCTGAGTAGCTGGGATTACAGGTGCCCGCCATCACGTCCAGTAAATTTTTGTATTTTTAGTAGAGACAGGATTTCATCATGTTGGTCAGGCTGGTCTCGAACTCCCAACCTCAGGTGATCTACCCGCCTCAGCCTCCCAAAGTGCTGAGATTACAGGAGTGAGTCACTGCACCCAGCTAAATTAGTAACTTTTTAATGTCTCTTTAAAAAGCTGGATCCCACAGATTCCTTTGGCCACTCCAAGCAGTTCGGTGACTGCCCCTTCTCTATCCAAGCAAAAAACCTGGAGTTTTTTCCCCTACTCCTTCACCCTTCAGGGGGTCTGTACACAAACAACATGGAGGTATGCACATATGCATAATGGATGCTGAGATTTCCAACCTTCTTCTCCACTTAGTTCCCAGATTACTGGCAACCAGGCTTTCTGTCAATCACTGGGGAAAAGATTGAAAGAGCCTTCTCTGAGGATTCTCACCAGCCCAACAGTTAATGATAGTCAAGTTTCCCCAAATAAAAAGCCCAGCCAGATCCCCCTACTATGAAGTTCCCAGTCAACAAGCTCATCCATATCTTCAGCAATTTTTTTTTTTTTTTTTTTGAGACAGAGCCTCCCTCTGTCACCCAGGCTGGAGTGTTATGGTATCATCTCGGCTCACTGCAATCTCCACCTCCCAGATTCAAGTGATTCTCCTGCCTCAGCCTTCTGAGTAGCTGGGATTACCGGCACATGCCACCACATCCAGCTAATTTTTGTATTTTTAGTACAGACAGGGTTTTTGCCATGTTGGTCAGGCTAGTCTCGAACTCCTGACCTCAAGTGATCCACCCACCTCGGCCTCCCAAAGTGCTGGGATTACAGGCATGAGCCATGCTTGACCATGCCTGGACCCCGGATCTGCTTTTTATATCCCTTCTCAAGTGTGAGCAGATAGCCAAGGGCATTAGTTACACAAGGAAAGCTTCTAACATGAAAGATAGAGAACTAAACAATGAAAAGACAAAAGCCGCTTGGGAAATTGGGTCTGTGCAAGAAGGAAAAAAAGCTTGCTCCAAAAAATCATTAAGCTTCTCAGGGAGAAAAGAGAAGATACTGATACTATAAAACAAAAAAACAGAAAGAAATAGACACAAAAACCACACACATACAAATATATATGTATATATTCAGACAACAAAAAAAACCAGAGATTTTAATTTAAAATATTCATGATTACAGTCATGACAAACTTATTTTCGGCCTAGTCCAAAATAGCCGATATCTGAACAATATAAGTTTCTCATAGCCACCAAAAATAGAGAAGAAAAAAATTACCAATGAGATGATTTCTTTTTTTTTTTTTTTTTGAAACAAGTTCTCACTCTGTCGCCTTGGCTGGAATGCAGTGATTCGATCTCAGCTAACTGCAACCTCCGCCTCCTGGGTTCAAGCAATTCTCCTGCTTCAGTCTCATGAGTAGCTGGGACAACAGGTGCCCACCACCACACCTGACTAATTTTTGTATCTTTAGTAGAGATTTAGTAGAGACCAGGTTTCACCACGTTGGCCAGACTGGTCTGGAACACCTGGCCTCAGGTGATCTGCCTGCCTTGGCCTCCTGAAGTGCTGGGATTACATGTATAAGCCACCATCCAAGACCACCAATGTGATAATTTAATAAAATTTCCCAAACTGAAGAACGAAAGTTTCCAGATTCAAAGAGCCCAACACGATGGATGAAAACAGACCAAAACCTAGACACAATGTCATATAATTTCAGGCCTATGGAGGCCAAGAGAAAAAGTCTATAAACTTCCAGAGGGGACCCAGCAACTTGGTAACCTGGACACAGATCACAAAAAAAACTGAGGAATCAATAGAGTTCTAAATTTCTCAATAGCAATACCGCAAAGTGGAAGTCCATAGAACAACGCCTTCAAACTTGCCATCTTAGAAATCTACACTCAGCCAAACTATCAACTGTCAGTGGAAAACAGATATTTTCAGGCATCTATAGTCTCAGAAAAGGAGACCTCTATGTATCCTATTCCAGGAAGCTCCTTAAGGATGGGCTCGGCCAAAAGAAGGGAGTCAACCAAGACCGAGAAGCCATGTGCTACAGGTACCAGGAGATCCAAGACAAGAGACAAAGGATGAGAATCTCCAGAATGATGACAAAGGGAGCCCTGAGGGTGACAAGTGTGCCCATGTACCAAAGGCACCTGGTCCGGATTACAGCAAGCCAGTAGGCTCAGGAACAGCTTCTTGGGGAAAACGAAATTGACAAAATACCGGTCAGTTAAGCGAGAATTCAGAAAACTGGCCAAGAGCTGTGGGTTGAATCAATGAAGAGTGCAAAGTAAATAAAGTGAACAAAAAAATACATTATTAACTCCAAGGAAAATAAAAAGTTATGCTTGGCTTAGCTGTGACTTTTGATCTAACCATTATTCAATATTCTAACTACTGCAAGAATGGGAAAATAGGGAAGCTGTATTTACATTGCGGGTTAGAGGGAAAAAGAGAGCCAACTCATCATCTTCCACAGTGGGAAGTCAACATACAATGATTAAAACTGAAAAATTCAAGAAGTATCAACTACAAGCAATAAATGCCAAAGACTTACAAGTGGTTGTTTCTGGAAAGTGAGAAATATAACTTGGATAAAAGTTTAAAACTCTAAAACATGACAACACAAACTATGGCTTCTGTACCCACACATTTTTACATTTGTTTGCTTTTTCTTTGTTTCCCTAATAACACTCTGTTTTGAAACATTCCATCCTTGTTTCTCTATACAAAAGGATATGTAATTTTCTACATCTAGACTACAGTAGCTGTGGTCAACTGAGCTCTAAGCAGTCAGACATGGTAGGGAAATTCATTGCTCAATACGATCCCAGAAGAATTGGTTGAGCTAGGGTAGAGACAAGAAGGCAAGCCCAAGCAGAGGCGTGTTTGGAGGTGAAGGCAACTACTGAGCCCCTCCCCTCTGGGTTGTTTCTTATTTTTCCACAGAGTTTTTAAAATAGCATAACCACATAGTACAGGATACTTTTATAATTGCCAATGACCATGAGCCAGTTTCACTCTTTTCCAACAGACTTGAATGCCCAATTTATGACCGTAATCTTAGGGGCCAACCAAGGCAGCTGGCCCCTAAGACTGTTAATCTGGGATTGACATCAGTAACTCCACTTTGCCTGCTGTAGACTGGACAAGAAGGGAGCACAATAAAGGCTCTGAAGCAACAGACATCTACAGAGTATCTACGGAACATCCACAGAGAACCAGCACCATGCTGAGGATCAACACCCCTGCTGACTCTGCAGACCAAGTACCCCTGCCCTGAACAATATGGTGATTCTTCTAGGGGTGAGAATCTGAGAGGGGAGGGGTGGAAGCCAAGGAGCTTCCTGCAGGCTGGGGCAGGAAGAAGAGGCATCAACCTGGTCAACCTGGAGGAACCTGTAGGCAGAGGTGTGGCTGGAGGCCCAAGGCCCAGTCTCCCAGCACTCAGGATGCCTGGAGGAAGGCAGAGAGGCCAGTAATTCCTCCTCAAGCATAAAAGTAGGCCAGACACCGCTCACAAGCCTTCCAACCTCCCAGTCAAGGGCCAACTTAAGGAAGCAAAGGCTACCATTCTCTGAGCTTTATTTTCCACGGTTTGGTAAAACATAGTTCCTGCCCTTTCGTAACTAGCTGCTGAGAAAACATGACTATCTTGATAAAGAATAAAGTAGGTTGAAAATGCTAGAGCCTACATTAATATTCTATATCCTTTCCTATTGGGGAAGATGTGAAAATTCTAGTTGGACCTTTCTGGGGCAAAGGTATTGCCAACTAGAGTAGAGCACTGATTTGCATGAATTGACAACACTTGCCCTACACAGTTCCACAGGCCAGAATGTACACACCCTTGTGAGAGGAGTCAAGATCATTAACATAAACACACCACAGTAAGCATCCTATGTTGGCAAGAGTGTAATATCTGGATCAGATTAACTGGAGTATGGGGAAAGTGTAAGTCTTTCATAAAGGTTGAAAATGTAACTAAACTAAAAAATACTTTCAAATCCATAATGTGAAAGTTACGCATACTTTCCTTTTTCCCTTAGAAATAAACCATAATATCCCTTACTCCAGGCGATTTTTTGCAGAGTAAGCAGCTACCAGTGTCACAATCTAAACTGTTAAATTCCAGACCTTATTTGGGAGATCCGCTGGTGTGTTTCTTTAGTAGAGAGTAATCTAGAAGTGAGTAAATTCTCAGAATTTCCCAAGAGGAAAATGGGCATTCACTGGAAAAACACAAGAAATACGCACAAAACTTAGAACTATTTTGGATAGTCTTCAAACCCACTTAGCCATCAGCAGTCCTGTTGTTCCAAGTTAACATTAAGATCAATCTTTCGAATCAAATATTCCAGTTTCCAAAGAATAGCAATGGGTGAGATTGTTTCCAAACCTGGTGCACAGCACCATGTTATTCGTCCACGGGAAAAAAAGGAAAAAAAAATCAAATCTACAAGAAATTTAAGATCCGAGGGAAAGTGCACACTCCCAGGTCAAGGCCCTAGTTTTTCCAAGAAGTACATATATTCGCCGGACACCTGTTTTCAATATTCAAACACAATTTCCCGGGGCGGGGTGGGGGGCGGGGGATGGCAGGGTGAGGAAGAGAACGTGAACTTGACTGGGAGAGGCACTTGGACACGTGCAACTGCGGAACATCTTGGCCAATACTGCCAAATTTCAATCAAGATCTCACTACCGCCCAACCCGAGAGGAGTTGGGACGTGACCCCAACGCTGAACTTGCCGCGGGGCTGCCTTGGGCCTGGAACTTCAGGGGAAAGGGGCAGATGTTTCTTAGGAGAGGTCAGTGCTGGAGTTGGGAAGTGGAGAGCCGACCGCTGGCAGGAAGGAGAGGCTAAGCCACAGCGCTCACCTGTCCCTCCTTCCCGGACTCAAGGGGACCGGCCGCTCACCAGACAGAGAGCGCCCGCGCTCACTGCGGCACGGAGAGGAGAAAATCCTTCTCCGTTCTTCGAGGGGCAGGTGGAAGCCACCTCTCGCCGCGCTCGTCCCCGTCCCCGTCCCCACCAGCCCCCCGCCCGGAGTCCCGCACTCCGGGGTCGCCCCAGCCGGCCCGCAACGCCCTTACCTGGCTGGAGTGCGGCTGCTGCGCGGAGCTGTGGAGACTGCGAGGTGCAGTCTGCGCCGCGGAGTCGGGAGCGAAGCGCCCCAGAATCTAGAGCCAAGCGCCTCGCCCCGCCCCCGATAGTCCCGTCCCGCCCCCGATCACCCCGCCCCACCCCGATTGCTCGCCCCTTGGACGCCCGGCCCCGCCCCGATCGCCCGGGCACACCCTGTCCTCTAACGCCCCGCCCCGGTCACTTGGGCCCTTGGCGGCTGGTTTGCACAGCCCTGAGGCGATTTCAAGGCAAGTGGCCGGAATGGGTCGGAAGCGCGTCCCGGTGAGTTTCAGGGAGGGTCCCTTATGTTTCCGGGGGCAGCGATAAGCCTCCCTAGCCCCAGGCTTCCCATCCCAGGAGAACCGCCCCACAAGGCTCGAACGCCCTCAGCTGGGAGAGCTCCGAGCAGTGCCACCTGTGGGAGACCAGGCGCCTGTCGGAATTGGGAACCGCGCCTCCCCTTCCGCTAAGCGGTGGCGGGCCAGGCGGGTGACGCGGGGCAGTGGAGCCAAGCAGCCTGTTTTACCCAAAGAGTAAGTCGTTTTCCTGTGAAACCCGGGGCAGCGGTGCATATCTAACACACTTAGAGGGTCAAGTGCACTATTAATGTGTTAACACTTCACTCGCTGAAGAGTAGAAAACACATATAAGACTTCACTGTGTGCCAGGCACTGTTCGAGGTACTTCACATGTACTAAAAGTTCTGTGAAGTATGTATTATTAGAATCCCCCATTTCACATACGGTACAAGTGAGGCAGAGGTAAGCTAAGAAACTTGCCTAATGTCACCCAACTAGCAAATTGAGAAGCTGGGCTTCGCATCCAGGTCTTCCTCCTCTGGAGTCTCCACTGTTACCCACGGCTATCCTAACTCGGCAAAGTCTGTGTGCATCCTATACCAAGAATTGTTCCCAGACCTGGGGAAGATGAGGCAAGGGCTTTGCCATTAGGGAAATTTTATTCCAGTGTAGGAGAAAGACAATAAGTGATTGTCAGCTAAACTTTGAAAACTGAACTGTTAAAGAATGAAAGTTAGTTTTATTCAGAAGTGTTACTGAGGACTACAGATGGGGGCCTACAGCCCCGGAGGAATCTTTTACAGAGAGCCTATTAGACCCTCCAACGCAGAACTTCCCTTCGCAGTTTAGAAACGGGTGGTGAAGATTCAGCATGTGTAAAAGCACATAGAGTTAGAGTTTAAGAGTACATCTGTTTATAGATTACAGCAGCATAATCAGTAACCTCATCAGACTTTATCTTAGGTGCAGTAAAAGTCAAGGACTAGGGTCATTTATCTGTTAAGGAATGTAGTGAGTCAGGCAAGAGACGTGAGGGATCCCGTGTTCTATTTTGTTTCGCCTTCAAAGCATCTTTCCGCCAGCTGCAGGTGGTCACAGACTCAGAGGCTGTGTGAAATTATGCTGACAAGCAGAAGTAAGCAAGCAGGCTGCTTGGCTCCACTGCCCTGCGTCACCCGGGCCCTGCGTCACCCGTCTGGCCCACCACCCCTTAGCCTAACCGGAGGCGCGGTTCCTAATTCCGACAGGCATCTAGTCTCCCTGCCTATTGTCTCACATAATCAGTAGGCAAGTAAAAAATGAAACCACTTTGTAAGTGAAATGTCTTGACTAAAAAAAAAAAAGTGGGTGATGGAATTGAGAGTGAAGGGGAGAGGGAGGCTACTTTAGATATGACGTTACTGGAGGCTTCTCTGGGGTGACAGAGGAGCTGAGAGCTAAATGATAGGACAGACAGCCAACCCAAGGCTGAAGCTAAGGGAATAGCAAGCACTTTGATAGTTGTCATTTCTCCTTTGATCACTGTAATAACCCTGAGAAGTCTAACAAGATTTCATTTAATACCTCGTCCCCAACCTTTTTGGCACTAGGGACTGGTTTTGTGGAAGATAATTTTTCCATGGACAGGGGTCAGGAAGAGATGGTTTTGGGATGAAACTGTTCCACCTCAGATCATCAGCCATTAGATTGTCATAAGGTGTACGCCACCTAGATCCCTTGCATGCACAGTTCACCATAGGGTTTGTGCTCCTAAGAGAATCTCAGGCCAAGGCAGATCTGACAGGAGGTGGAGCTCAGCAGTAATGCCAGCGATGGGGAGTGGCTGTAAAGACAGCTGAAGGTTTGCTCGAGTGCCCACAGTTCACCTCCTGCTACGCAGCCGGGTTCCTAACGGACCACAGACCAGCACTAGTTCACAGTCTGTGGGTTGGGAAACCCTGACTTAACAGGGAAAACAACAGCAACAACAACTGAGGGTCAGAGAGGTTTCAATGACTCTCCAAAAGTCAATTAGGGAAAGGGGAGATGGGAAGAGGGCACAGATTTGGACCAAGGCTTCTGATTCCAAATCCTCTCTCCAGTGAGGGCTTTGGGTATAATGACCAGCACTTTGAATGAATCTAGTTAACTTTCTTTTTTGTGATCTACTGTCTCCTCCCTACCCCGGCCTCTCCTGCCTCTTGTCCCACTCAGGTACGTGTTTTGGCTACTACAGATGGACTTTCACGACCATAAACCATCTGAAACTGTATGCAAAAAAATTATGGGGGGTGGGCAGGAGAGAGAGATATAGATATATAATTATAGTAACAAAGTTAATTTTTTCCCAAGAAAAATGCTTATGTACGTAAATTTTTAAATGAGAGAACTTAGAACTTTTATCATATTGACTGATCCCAAAAAGGTAAGAGCTACTGCCTTAGGGGATTAACTGATATTATGATGATTAGAAGAACCAATTTTCAATTCGCTTTGCCTATTCTTGGTAGGTAATGGTAACTCATATTCCTGACAATAGTAATGAGGATATCAATGTTTATGAAGTTTGAAAAGGAAGCAAACCCAGATCCTCATATAATTTCTTCATAAAGTTTAAATTAAAAGAGACAGAAGTGTCTATATTGTCCCTACTAATTCTCAAAAAACCAGAGAGAACAGATCTGTAAATAAAACACCCAGATCAACATAATTCTTAATAATACTTAGGATAATTTTCATAAAGTTATAGTGTTTTTTAAATAAGGCATTTGTTACACTATTAATCATACAGTTTAAGTAGCCAGTTGCCACAGGTATACCATCTACAGGTCACATAACAGAGAACACTGGCAATTGTTTTCAGCAAGGTGTTGAGAAAGAGACAGAGAGAGACAGAGACAGAAAAAGAGATCATTAGGGAGCTTCAACTACATTAAGGAAAAGGTATAAAAACTGAATTCAGAATGTGGTGGGATTTAAAAAATTAAAAGGTTAGTCTTTCTCTCATTTTTATTTTTTAGGTGAAAACAGAATACTAAATTTGGGCCTACGTAATTCAACCTTCCACATTGGTCCCTAGTCAAAAGAAAGAATCTAGTAGTGGACTTAAGATTTCTACCCCTGCCTCCAAAAAGAAGACACAAACAATATTAGTATCACCATTTTTATTTTAAGAAAATCAAGATACAGAAAAAAAGGCATTTATATGAACTTCTTGGAGACAAGACTCTTCCTTCTTGCAAGATATCCTCATGGCTTCTATAAAGTTTATTTGTTTAGATGATGAATATCAGGTTGACATAATTTCAGTTCCTTGAGAGAAGAAAATATCTTTTTTTAACTTGTAGATTCCACATGGTACAGAAGAAGACATACAGAATCAATCGGGAGGGTTTGCAAATATATATATATATATTTATTTACCTGTGTTTGCAGCTTCTTGCATTTTTTTGTTTTTGTTTTTGTTTGTTTGTTTGAGACAGAGTCTTGTTCTGTCACCCAGGCTAGAGTGCAGTGGTGCAATCTTGGCTCACAGCAACATCTGCCTCCTGGGTTCAAGCAATTCTCCTGCCTCAGCCTCCCAAGTAACTGAAATTACAAGTGCCCGCCACCACACCCAGCTCATTTTTGTGTTTTTAGTAGAGACGGTTTTCACCATGTTGGCCAAGCTGGTCTCGAACTCCTGACCTCATGATCTGCCCACCTCAGCCTCCCAAAGTGCTGGGATTACATGCATGAGCCACTGCACCTGGCCAGCTCCTTGCATTCTTTTGTGCAAGTCTCTGGTTTTCTTTTGTAACTTCCTCCTACTAAAAAGGAACCTGGCCCTTCACAGATAATTTATACATTTGTTGATGAATAAATGATGACATCAGTGATGATAATTGCAGCCCTTATCAGTCTTCCCTGGAGAGTCTGTTCCTACATGAAGATGACTTCATTGTGATGCTATGATATGTCCACTTCTCCTTCCATCATGTGCTGAAAGTAATTGCTTCTTTAGAACTATTGCATAAAAGGAAGGAGTTTCAAATGTTGGACACAAAATCCATAATCATATTTCTGGGAAGAGATGCTAAATAAATAATTCAAAAGAAAAAAATCATCAGATGCAAAGTATATTTCTAAGATCATCATTTGAAATAATAAAATAATTAAATGTCCAATAATATGGAAATGTGTAAGTAAAATATATCAACAGTATGGAATGTCATGCTGTCATTTAAAATTACCCATGTTGGCCAGGCACAGTGTCTCACACCTGCAATCCCAGCACTTTGGGAGGCTGAGATGGGTGGATCGCTTGAGCTCTGGAGTTCAAGACCAGCCTGGACAACATGGCAAAACTCCATCTCTATTAAATTTACAAATATTAGCCAGGCTTGGCACTACATGCCTATAGTCCCAGCTACTCGGGAGGCTGAAGTAGGAGGATTGCTTGAGCCCAGGAGGGCAAGCTGCAGTGAGCTGAGATCATTCCACTGCACCCAACCTGGGCAACAGAGCAAGAACCTGTCTATAAATAAATAAATAATAAAATAAAATTACCTAAGTTAATAAAACAGATATGCGAAATAAAACTTATGAACAAAATTATGTTTTTAAAAGTAGAACACAATGTTTTGAGTACCTGTGATTGTAACCAAATGCAAATTATATGAAGGAAAATTGAAAAGTAAGAATTATGGTTAACAGTTATTGAGGGGATTCCCTATATGCCAGTATCCTTTCTAAGCATATTAGAGTAATTCATCTAATTCTCACAGCTGTGTGAAATAGACCATTGTTATCTTCATTTTACAGGTGAAGAAACAAAGGCAGAGAAGGTCTAAGTAATAGCCCAAAATCACACAGCTATTGAGTGGCAAAGCCCAGATGTGAACATAAAACAATGTAACTCTAGAGTTTGCATTTTTTAACCTTTCAAAGCTGCCAAAGGGAATGATCTTTGAATCATGAATGATGTTTATACGTATATATATTTCCTCGTATAATGTTTTTATGTTGGTTTGATAGTAATTGAAAATGTTTTCAATGTTAGAGCCTGAAAAGAAGGCATAGAAGTAAAATCAGATTGTGCTTAGTAAAAGAGACAGAGTTTCAAAGGGGTCCAATATCTCAACAGCTTGACAGTTTATAAAAGTTGAGACAAAATGAGTCATTCTGTCACAATAAAATGTTATATTCAGTATTATTCCTATAAATAAAAAGTGTTCTCTGGCCTGAGGGCTTGCACAGGCTGTTTCCTCTGCCTGGAGTGCTCTGTCTCCAGATTGTTTTGGCATTATCTCCTTCATGATGGTGGCAGCCTTGAAAATGCAGCCATCACTGCATTAGCAGGAGACCGAGAAAACACTGGTGACCAAACTAAACAAAAATCCCTGTTGTGGTGGAGCTTATGTTCTGGTGGAAGATCAATCATTCAGAATTTGATTTAGCTGCAAGTAACAACATCCCCTTGTGGTAGGCTGAATAAGGCCCTCCCAATGATGTCCATGTCTTAATTCCCTGGAGCCTGTGCGTATATTAACTTATGCCGCAAAAAGGTCTTTGTAGACAGGATGAAGTGAAGGATCTTGAAATCAGATTATTCTGCACTATCTGGGTGAGCCCAATGTAGTTACAAGGGTCCTTATATGAGGGAGAAGGTAGGATGTGATGAGAAAGTAGAGGACAGAGAGTAAGAAAGAGATTAGAAGGTGCCACGCTGCTGGCTTTGAAGATAAAGGAACGGACCACAAGTCAAAGAAAGCAGAGGGCTTCTAAAAGCTCACAAAGGCAAGAAAACAGACTTTCTTGTAGAGACTCCAAAAGAAACCAGACACCTGGATTTCATCCCAGTGAAGCTGATTTTGGACTGTGACCTCCAGAACGGTAAGAGAATAAATCTGTTTTGTTTTGTTTTGTTTTGTTTTTGAGATGGAGTCTCGCTGTATCACCCAGGCTGGAGTGCAGTAGCGCACATTCGGCTCACTGCAACATCCACCCCTGGGTTCAAGCAATTCCCCTGCTTCAGCTTCCCGAGTAGCTAGGATGAGTAGAGATGGGGTTTCACCATCTTGGCCAGGTTGATCTTGAACTCCTGACCTAGTGACCTACCTGCCTCAGCCTCCCAAAGTGCTGGGATTACAGGTGTGAGCCACCGAGCCAGACCAAATTTGTATCGTTTTAAGCCAATAAATTTGTGGCAGTGTATTACAGTAGCAGTAGGAAACTAAGAAGAGCATCAGGGTCAGACTGGCATGATATTCCATAGTGTCAGGGGCCCAGCTCCTTCTTTCTGTTCACCTACGTGGAATAACCTGGAGGAAAGTATGAATAATTCAGGGACTCATGATGTGGGCATGTGGCCATGCAGTCACCCATGTGGGTGTTTCTCAAACTTGAATCAAGTAGGAAGCCCTTTTAAACAAAACATTTTCATTTTAATCCATTTAAATATAGAAATATAAAACTACTTACTTATTCTTCATGTGTCTAGCATTTTATACATATTTAAAGCCAAAATAAATTCAAGCAAGATTACAAAACCAGTTATTGAGACCAAACACACCCCTACCCCATGTTTTCACTGAAGGCCACTCGGAGAATAATAACAAGACATTCCTATTCCTCCCAGTCAGGGAGGTACCAGTGGAGGCCTAGTGGGAAAATGGAACTCCCAACCCCAGCCAGCAGTAATGAAGAGCACCCCACCCCCAAGTGTCAACAGAGGAAGAGTGGGAAACCTGGATTTGTACCCCTACCTGGCTATACAGAGAGGAGATGACCTGCATACCCTCCTTCCCCTGCCAAGATAGAGTCAGAAGAAGCCAGCTAAAACAAAAACCTTGAATAAAATCCAGAATCTAATAACAGAATACTCCAAATTTTCTGGTTTTAATTGAAAATAACTCACTATACCAAGAAACAGGGAGATCTCAAACTGAACAAAAAAGACAATCAATAGATGCCAACACCAAGACGACAGAGATATTAGAATTATCTGACAAAGATTTGTAATCATCCATCATAAAATTGCTTAAATGAGCAATTAGAAACATGCTTGAAACAAATGAAGAAAATAGAAAGCCTCCACGATGAAACTGAAAGTTTAGTGAAGAAATAGAAGATACAAAAAAGAAAGAAATGGAAATCTTAGAGGTGAAAGAACAATAACTACAATTTAAAACTCTATTCAGCAGAACAGATGGGACAGAGGAAAGAATCAGTGAACTGGAAGATTGAGCAATAGCAGTTAGCTAATCTGAAAAGATTAACAAAATAGATAGTCCACTAGCCAGACTAATAAAGAAGAAAATAGAGAAGAGTCAAATAGACACAACAAAAAAAGGATAAAGGGGATATCACCACTGATCCCACAGAAATACAAACTACAGTCAGAGAATACTATAAACACCTCTACGCAAATAAACTAGAAAATCCAGAAGAAATGGATGAATTCCTGGACACATACACCCTCCGAAGACTAAGAAAAATCTCAAATCCCTAAATGGACCAATAACAAGTTTGGAAATTGAGGCAGTAATTAATAGCCTACCAACCAAAAAAAGCCCAGGACCAGATGGATTCACAGCCGAATTCTACCAGAGGTATAAAGAGGAGCTGGTACCATTCTTCTGAAACTATTCTAAACAATAGAAAAAAGGGACTCCTCCCTAATTCGTTTTATGAGGCCAGCATCATCCTGATACTGAAACCTGGCAGAGACATAGCAAAAAAAGAAAATTTCAATATCCCTGATGAACATTGATGCAAAAATCCTCAATAAGATACTGGCAAACTGAATCCAGCAGCACGTCAAAAAGTTTATCCACTACAATCAAGTCGGCTTTATCCCTGGGATGCAAGGCTGGTTCAACATACACAAATCAATAAAGATAATCCATCACGTAAACAGAACCAATGACAAAAACCACATGATTATCTCAATAGATCAGAAAAGACTTTCGATAGAATTCAACACCCCTCATGCCAAAAACTCTCAGTAAACTAGGTATTGATGGAACGTATCTCAAAATTAAGAGCTATTTATGAATAACCCACAGCCAACATCATACCGAATGGGCAAAAGCTGGAAGCATTCCCTTTGAAAACAGGCACAAGACAATGATGCCCTTTCTCACCACTCCTATTCAGCATAGTATTGGAGGTTCTGGCTGAGGCAATCAGGCAAGGGAAAGAAATAAAGGGTATTCAGATAGGAAGACAGGAAGTCAAATTGTCTCTTTGCCGATGACATAATTGTATATTTAGAAAACCCCATCATCTCAGCCCAAAATCTCCTTAAACTGATAAGCGACTTCAGCAAAGTATCAGGACACAAAATCAATGTGCAAAAATTACAAGCATTCCCGTACACCCATAATAGAGAGCCAAATCATGAGTGAACTCCCATTCACAATTGCTACAAAGAGAGTAAAATAACTAGGAATACAACTTACAAGGGATGTGAAGGACCTCTTCAAGGAGAACTACAAACCACAGCTGAAGGAAATAAGAGAGGACACAAACAAATGGAAAAACATTTCACGCTCATGGATAGGAAGAATCAATATCATAAAAATGGCCATACTGCTAAAAAGTAATTTATAGATTCAATGCTATTCCAATCAAGCTACATTTTTTCACAGAATTAGATAAAACTACTTTAAATTTCATAGGGAACCAAAAAAGAGCCCGTATAGCCAAGACAATCCTAAGCAAAAAAAATAAAGTTGGAGGCATCATGCTAACTGATTTCAAACTATACTACAAGGCTACAGTAACCAAAACTGCATGGTACTGGTACCAAAACAGATTTATATAGATTGATGGAACAGAACAGAGGCCTCCGAAATAATAGCACATATCTACAACCATCTGATCTTTGACAAACCTGACAAAAGCAAGCAATGGTCAAAGGATTCCCTACCTAAATGGTGTTGGAAAAACTGGCTAGCCATATGCAGAAAACTGAAATTGGACCCCTTCCTTACACTGTATACAAAAATTAACTGAAGATAGATTAAAGACTTAAACATAAGACCTAACACCATAAAAATACCATTTGACCCAGCAGTCCCATTACTGGGTGTATACCCAAAGGTTTATAAATCATTCTACTCTAAAGACACATGCACACTTATGTTTATTGCAGCACTGTTTACAATAGCAAAGACTTAGAACCAACCCAAATGCCCATCAATGATAGAGTAGATAAATGAAATGTGGCACATATACACCATGGAATACTATGCAACCATACAAAAGAATGAGTTCATGTCCTTTGCAGGGACATGGATGAAGCTGGAAACCGTCATTCTCAGCAAACTGATAACGGGAACAGAAAATCAAACACTGCATGTTCTCACTCATAAGTTAGAGGTGAACAATAAGAACACGTGGAAACAGGGAGGGGAACATCACACACTGGGGCCTCTCAGGGAATGGGGGGCCAGGGAAGGGATAGCATTAGGAGAAATACCTAATGTCGATAATGAGTTGTTGGATGCAGCAAACCACCATAGCACATGTATACCTATGTTACAAACCTGCACTTTGTCCACATGTATCCCAGAACTTAAAGTATAATTTTAAAAAAAAAATGGAAGGATAACAAGAATATCTCCAAACAAATACTTGGAAACTAAACAACACACTTATAAATAATCCATGGATTAAAGAGGAAATCTTAAGGGAAAAAATACTTGGAATTGAATAAAAATGAAAATATTACATATCAAATTTTGTGGGACACCAGCTAAATAGTGTTGAGAGAAAAACTTATAGCAGGAAATGCATGCATTAGAAAAGAGGAAAAGGTCTCAATAATCTAAGCTCCTATTGTAAAAACCTAGAAGGAGAAGAGCAATATAAATCCAAAACAAACAGAAGAAAGGGAATAATAAAGATAAAATAATAAAGTAATACAAATAATAAAAGATAAAAGACAAATCAATGCAATTAAAAACAGAAAAGCAATGGAGAAAATCAGTGAAAGAGCTGGTTCTTTTAGGACGTTTACAAAATTGATAAACATCTAGCAAGATACTATGAGATAAGAAGAGAGAAGACCCAAACTACCAATACCAGGAATTAAACAGAAGCTATCACGAAGGACTCTGCAGAAATCAAACGGCTAGTAAGAGACTGCTACAAACACTTCCACACACATAAATTTGGGAATTCAGATAAAATCAACCAATCCTTTTAAAAGTACAAGTTGCCACAACTAAACCAATATGAAGTAAGTGAGTTGAAAATCCCTGTAACTATTGTGATATTATGGGTTTTCATCCACTGTTCCTGGCTAACTCCCATTGCCCTTGTTACAGTCTTTTGCTATAATGTTGGGGCACTTTAGGCCTCAGAATCAGGCCTCAGAAAGCAAAATCTCCCTCTCTGACCTTCTGCCCTCCTTTCACCTGTTCCTTTTTCTCCCCAAGGCAGGAGTCTTCCTCTGCCTTCTGTCTTGGAGTTGACCATAAAGAAATCTTCTGACCTACCCTATCAGATTGTAGATTATCAGAACCTACATTTTAGGAGAGGTCCTGTCCCCTACCCAGCAGAAAGAAATGCTACACAGAGAAGCCAAGAAGCATCTGAATAGGCAGGCCTTGCTGTTTCCTCCACTTGATTAGTGTTAGTTCATATCCTCTTTTGTCTATGCTTCAATCATTTCTATCCAATGAAATCTCTATAGAAGGCCCAAGGGGGCTGTTGAGGTAGGAAGAACTTCCAGACAGCGGAACACATAGAGGGTCCTGGAGGGGGGCATGCCTGGAGAGGATGTGAAGCTCCACACACCTTCCCATATGCCTTTTCTATACATCCCTTTATGTGTAGCTTTTGTAATAACCTTCATGATAAACCAGTAAATGTGTTTCCAAGTTCTGTGAACCTCTCTAGCAAATTAATCAAACTCAAGGAAAGGGTCATGGGAACCTCAGTTTATAACCTTGTTGGTCAGAAGCACAGCTAAAGCAACCTGGGGCTTGCAACTGGCATCTGAAGTGGGACCTCAGCCCTCAACCTGTGGAATTCTAATGCCATCTCCAGGTAGATGGCATCAGAACTGAATTGGAGGGCACCCTGCTGGTATCCACTGCAGAACTGATTGCTCACTTGCTGGGGAGAACTCTGCTGGTCACAGAAGTCTTCCGTGTGATTGTTTTGTGGTGTGAGAACAGAGAAAAAACAGTCTGAGTGCTTTCCACTCAACTATTAATGAATTGAATACACAATTTTAAAACTCCCCCAAAAGAAATCTCCAGACCCAGATTGTTCACTGGAGGATTCTAAAAAATGTTTAAAAACGAATTAACTCTAATTTTTCATCATCTCTACCAGAAAATAGAACAGGAAAGAACACTCCCCAGTTCATTATATAAAGTAGTATTACCCTGATACCTAAACCAGAAAAAGCACCGAAAAATAAAACTACAGACCAATATCCCTTATGAATATAGTTGTGAAATTCCTTACCAGAATATTAGCACATAAGATTCTGTCATAGATAAAATGAATTATATATTATGTGATATAATTTGGATATTTGTCCAAACAGTTCAACAGAATTCTTGTGTTGACCAGTGGAAGGTGGGACCAATGGGAGGTGTTTGAGTAGGGGGCTGGGAGAAGTGCGGATCCCTCATGGCTTCATGCTGTCTTTGTGATAGTGAGTTCTTACAAGATCTGGTCATTTAAAAGTGTGTGGCAGCTCCAACCCTATTTTCGCCACATAAAGTGCCTGTTCCCACTTTCCCTTCTGCCGTGAGTAAAAGCTCCCTGAAGTCTCCCCAGAAGCAGATGCCACCATGCTTCCTATACAGCCTGCAGAACTATGAGCCAATCAAACCTCTTTTCATGTAAATTACCCAGTCTCAGGTATTTCTTTATAGTAGGGTTTGTTCCAGAATGCAAGACTGGTTAAACATTTGAAAAACAAAACAAAAAATTTTTACACTGCCAAAAGCAGTTTGGCAGTTCCTCAAAAAGTTAAATATAGAAATATCACGTGGCCCAGCAATTCTACTCATAGATATATACATAAAAGAGTTGAAAACAGGTACTCAAACAAATACTCATCCATGAATGCTCATAACAGCATTATTTGTAATAGCCAAGAAGCGGAAAGAATCCAAATGTCCGTCAGGTCATGAACAGATAAACAAAATACAATGGAATATTATTCAGCCATTAAAAAGTAATGAAGTATTGACCTATGCTACATCATGAACTTTGAAAACATTATGCTACATGAAGTCAGAAAAGGTCAACTCTATCTAGAGTTAGGTAGTCATAATGGTTGTACAATATAGTGACTATCCTTAAAAAACTACTAAACTGTGTACTTCAAAATGGTGAATTTTATGTTATGTGAATTATATCTCGATTTTTAAGAAGCATTTGCCTTGTGAAAGACCTTGTTAAGAGGATGAAAAGACAAGCTACAGACTGAAAAAATATTTACAAGCCACTTACCTAACAAAGACTAGTAATCAAGACTATATAAAGAGCCCTCGAAACTCAAAAATGAAAAAAAATCCACATAGAAGACGGACAAGAGAAACAGAATTATTTCACTGAAGAGGATATACAGATAGCAAATAAGCACGTGACAAGAGCTTTAACATCATCAAACACTTAGTAAATGCAAATTAAAACCACAATGAGATATCACTACACAGCTGTCATAATGGCTAAAACAAAACATAGTGACACCAAAGGCAATTAAGGATTTGGAGAGATTGTATCACTCACACATTGCTGGTGGTGATGTAAAATGATACTGCTACTCGGGAAAACAGTTGGACGTTTCTTTAAAAATTAAACATGCAACTACCATACAACCTAGCAACTGAACCTGTAGGCATTTGTCCCAGAGAAATGAAAACTGATGCTCACACACAGAAAAACTGTACACAAATGTTTATAGCAGCCTTCTTCATAACAGCCAAAGTCTGGGAAAACCTATATGCCCTTCAAAAGGTGAAGGGTTAAACAAAAGGTATGCTGTGTATCATACTAAGGAATATCATTCAGCAATAAAACGTAACAAACTATTGATCTACACAATAACGTAGATAAATCTTTAGAGGATTATGCTTACTTTAAAAAGCCAACAACAACAAAAAAAGGTGACATACTATATGATTCCACTTACATAACATTCTTGAAATGACAAACTGTAGAAGTAGAGAACAGATTGGTGGATGCTAGGTTTTCATGAAGGGATGGGGCAAGATGGAAGTGGCTATGGCTATAAAAGGGTGACATGAGTGACCTTTATGGAGATGGAAATGTTCTGTTTTGACTATATCAATATTGGCAT
The DNA here is from genome assembly GCF_009761245.1 of Sapajus apella. NCBI lineage: Eukaryota > Metazoa > Chordata > Mammalia > Primates > Cebidae > Sapajus > Sapajus apella. The sequence continues at coordinate 37,397,428 of NW_022436945.1, forward strand.
CATGGCTGTGATACTGTACTACAGTTTTGCAGAGGAAAACTGGGAAATGTGAACTCTCTGAATATTTCTTACAACCCACATGTGAATCTATAATTATCTCAAAATTAAAAGTTTAATTAGATTTTTTAAATTGATAGCTAATAATGACAATAGCCAACATTTGTTGAGTTCTTAGTGCTAAGTATGCTCCTAAGTATGATCCATTTAATCCTCGGAACCACCCGATAGCATAGGTACAATCATTAGTTCCATTCCACTGTTGAGAAAACCGAAGGTCAGAGTTATTAGGTAACTTGTTCAAGATTACATAGTTAATGTAATTGGTAGACCTGTGATTCAAATTCAGCCTGTCTGGCTCCAGTCTGATCTTGACCACCATGCTAATATTTAGACAACTGTTACATACTCAGGCTCTTCAGTTTTCCCTGAAATTCACATCCGTATTCCCATTTGGCAACTGTTAGCTGAGGATCAGTAGCTGCTGCCCCTTTAGGCAGGGTGTTGTAATACATTTGTCACAGTCCACACTACTCTATCCTAGAGTCTATTTTATTACTCCCAGTTCACTTTACTCATTGATATTTACTTCACCTGTCAGATCCTGTAGGCATTTAAATTTTCAAACCCTGGCATGCAACATTCATTACCTTGGGCTTGCAAAATAAAAAAGCCATGGAGAGAAAAATCAAATTAAATACTTAAAATGAAAAGAATATGGGCCGGGCACGGTGGCTCATGCCTGTAATCCCAGCACTTTGGGAGGCTGAGGTGGGTGGATCACGAGGTCAGGAGTTCGAGACCAGCCTGGCCAACATGGTAAATCCCCATCTCTATATATATAAAAAGAAAAGAATTTAAAAAATAAAAAAAAATATTAAAACTATATTAACTTAGACTTAACACAGAACAACAACCCTGAATTGTAGAATGTTTTTAAAAAGTAACTATAATAAAGCAAATGCAAATAAATACTGCTAATGTTGTGGCTTTGTGTGTGTGTGTGTGACAGAGTCTTGCTCTGCTGCCAGGCTGGAGTGCAGTGGCGTGATCTTGGCTCACTGCAACCTCTACCTAGCGGGTTCAAGTGATTCTCCTGCCTCAGCCTCCCAAGTAGCTGGGACTACAGGTGTGCCCCACACACCTGGCTAATGTTTTGTATTTTAGTAGAGACGGGGTTCCACCATGTTGGCCAGGATGGTCTCAATCTCCTGACCTTGTGATCCGCCCACCTTGGCCTCCCAAAGTGTTGGGATTACAGGCGTGAGCCACTGTGCCCGGCCTGTGGCATTTTTTTTAAGCAAAAATAAATCTTCCTATGGGTCTGTTAATATAATTAATTACTTAGTTCATTTATTTTCCAAACTGTTGTTAACTCTCTTTCCCTTCCACACCCCACTGTAGTTATTGTCAGTGTCCTTCATATATCCTTTTGACATTTCCCTTTCTAGATGAAGTCATTCTGTCACCCAGTCTGGAATGCAGTGATACAATCTTGGCTGGCTGCAACCTCCATCTCCTGGGTTCAAGCAATTCTCGTGCCTCAGCCTCCTGAATAGCTGGGATTATAGGCATGTGCCACCATGCCCAGCTAATTTTTGTATTTTTAGTGGAAACAGGGTTTCACCATGTTGGTCAGGCTGGTCTTGAACTCCGATCTCAAGTGATACGCCTGCCTCAGCCTCCCAAAGTGCTGGAATTACAGGCTGAGCCCCCTCGCCCAGCTGACATTCCTCTTTCTCTGAGACACCACAAGTCATCTTCTGCCTGAGAGCCTTCTCTTGGTTCTCCTATAGGGAGTAAACCAGATGCCAAAAGAGTTATCCCCAGGCAGCTGCCACCAGGCAATGATGGATGAGAACTGAAGGATAAACACCCTAGTTTCCCTGCCCATTGGATGGGACAACTCTGAGGTAAGTTCCCAGTGATTCCCAGCAAGAGTGTGGGCCAGTTCCCCTCAGTGATAACCTGTTCACCAATAGTCTACTCACTTCTTCCCCCTCCTTGTCTCTCCTCCTCACTCTCTTACAAGTGGTTTCTGGAATCTCCTCCCAAATAAACCGTTTATACTAAAATCCTTATCTTGGGATTGATGGGTACTCATCTTAGTCACGGTAAGATGCTCATCCCAGGAAAGAGAGATCAGCACAGTGTCTTTAAACACCCAGCCCCACCCCGGAGGAAAGTAAAGAATTGCTGTGTTCCTAACCCACTAAGAAGGATTAAGCTGGGTGGTTTTAGATGGACAGATAATATGATCCAACTTTGAATTGAGACGGGGCGAGATGAAGGCAAAAGCATGTGAAGCCCCAACACACATTCTTTCCTCCTGTCTCTGAATTCTTCTAAATCAGAATCTCCAGTCACTGATGAACCCCAGGTGTCCAGTTAATACCTCCAAGGAAAGCTGTGATGGGCTGAATCATGTCCCCCTAAAAGTCTTAGTTGAAAGCCCTAACCCTCAATGTGACTGTATTTGTACATGGACACTGTCAGGAGGTAATTAAGATTAAATTATCTCCTAAGTATGGGGTCCTAATCCAATAGGACTGATGTCCTTGTAAGAAGAGAAAGAGATTACAGGCATGAGCCATGGTGCCCAGCCGAGGCAGGAGGATCACGAGGTCAGGAGATCAAGACCATCCTGGCCAACATGGTGAAACCTTGTTTCTACTAAAAATACAAAAATTAGTTGGGTTGGTGGCACTTGCCTGTAATCCCAACTATTCAGGATGCTGAGGCAAGAGAATCGCTTGAACCAGGGAGTCGGAGGTTGCAGTGAGCTGAGATTGCACCACTGCATTCCAGCCTGGTGACAGAGCCGAGACTCCATCTCAAAATAATAAAAAAATAAATAAAGATAGAGAAATACCAGGAGTGTGTACACACACACATACACACAAAACCAGGTGAAAAAGCCAGGTGACACAGCAGTCTGCAAGCCAAGGAGATAGACCTCAGAAGAAATCAAACACCTTGATCTTGGACTTCTAGGCTACAGAACTGTGAAGAAATGTATTTTTTTTTGCCTTAGCCACCCAAACTGTGGTATTTTGTTATGTTTACCATAGTCCTAACAGACTAATGCAACAACCCTCCACAGATGGGGGACAATCTGATGTTTATATACAAGGTTTCCACCTACAGTCCTTCAAGCAGAAATTCTGAAGGCACTTAGTATGCTGCTCAGGAGGTTTCAGCAGAATCAAAGCCTTGCGGCACAATGCATTCACCTCTGTAATCCATAACACACCCTCAGAGTGGCATGTCCTCCTTCCCTGCTCACTCCCCTCCTAGCTCACACCTGCTTCCTGGGATCTCCCTGACTATACTGCCTGCATAGAAGTCCCTAACTCAAGCTCTGCTTTTGGGGGAACCCAATCTAAAACAGAACCTGCCCCTGGACCGATAATAGGGTCTGGAGTTTGGAGGTATCTGTGGAATGGCAGCTCCTAAGGCCCCCATTCGTATGTGGTTCTAAATGACCTCAGAGAGGCACCAAGCAAAGGTCTGCTTCACTTACCACAGCCTTGCCCAACAGAGTCCTGGCGACCAGCAGCCACATCAGGGAGAAGAATCAATGGAAATGAAGTCTGTCCGTGGATTAAGTATGGGCCCCAACGTTCCTGGAATTGTTGAAGCCTGTGATTCTTGTGGGATTCCATGGAGGGGAGTAAAAGGGCTTGAAGAATAACTGAGATTTGATTTCCTGCGAGGTATGCAAAAGAGGGCTCAAAGCAGATGACATTTAGTTTAGAATAATAAGGAATATGGCCTGTCTTACACTCTGGTGTTATGAGCTCAGGGATAGCTACAGCTGATTACATAAGAAACCGAGATCAAGGGATGTTCCGTGCCATCTCCAGAGGTCCCCACCCAGAAGTGCTCAGCCAAATTAATTCCAAATTAAGGATATTTTGTATTACACGGTTTTAAAAAATAGAAGAAATGTTTGCCTCTTCCCTTCCCTTTTCCCCCAAGACTTATCTAAATACAGAAGAAGTTTAAAAGTTACGAACTCCCTTTTGCTGTTTGTTTTTCTAATAGTGCATGTAATTTCATCTCATTGGTAACACAAAATGATGACCGAAACCAAGCTAGGGTCCTTTAGTTCAACTTACTTCTTGGCTTCTGAACAATAGTGGGAACAAAGCCCACAGGAAAATTTGGCCTTCCAGACACATTGCTGTGATTATAGAGAAATATACTAGAACTGATGGCAGCCCTCTGAATCATTTCTAAGAAGTAAAAAAGTAATGTATTTTTCCTTTAAAAGGAATTTGTTTCTCTCTTTGCCAACTTTGAGTTTCTCCATTTTGAAGTTTTCAGATATGGACTATAAATTGTCTTCTGTGAGGTTTCTTCTTAATTGCCTGTAAAATTTCATGAAGTTAGCACCTACAGCCTACCTTCTCCTTGTGTCTAGCTGGGAAACTTATCAAATTGTCAGGTGAGTGAATACATGAACACGCTTTACTTTGTGGAATATGGGCTAATGAACTCAATTCTTACTTTCAAAATAGCCTTTTATCCTATGTGGCTGAGGCTGTCTGCTGTTTATAATTTCCTGCATTGTTAACTTTAACTGAAAAAGAAACATCTTAAGACTCGTACCCTATCTATTGAACATCCTTCCATCATAATGCATGTCAACTCTTCTGAGGCTGTTAGAAACATTCAAATGGACAACTCAGGATATTACCAGCCCCTATCATGGATCCTAAGTATAGGTATTTTGATTAAGTGCCAAATGGCAAAGTGGCAGGAGAATTTGACTGTTTCAGGTATAGGTAAAGTTAGAGGGGAATAGTTAGTGCAGGACAGAGAAGTTAGCTTCTCTCCTTCCTTGAATGATCCAGAGCTAGCTAGTTCCTGAGATAATAGAGAAAATAAACCCTGTGTTGTGTTTAGAATGAAATAGAAAAGGTCAGAATTCACAATAAATACCAGAAAGTAATATTATAATACAGCCATGTACATATATCAATGGTTTTGTTCAAAGAATATTAAGTAAACGGTCACAATGATGTATAGGACACATTTCAATTGCTGTATTTACATATCCACAGACCTACTGTATTAATATATTTTAAAATTTACTCACTTCTTTCACTTAAATAAATCCACTTAGTAAGGAAACCGAAAGTGCAAAGATGTCTTATTTCCTCCCTCTATCTCATACACTTTCAATCTCCACCTCAGACTCAGCCCCAGGCACTCAGCACCTAGCTCCTGCACACAGCCTGCTGCTGTCGGCCATCAGATAAATCCTCCTCATTCAGCTTAGGCTAGAGCTTTCTCTAGTGGCCCCAGGTGTAACTCCCGACATGCTGTGGGAGTGTAATGTTGTGATGGACAGGAGCTCGGCCAAGTGGTCTTTCCAGAGCAGCAGCTGTCCAATAAACATTAGATGAGCTGTACGTGCAGGCCACATGCGTAATCGAAAATGTTCTGGCAACCACATTGAAAGAGAGAAAAAGAAATAGGCAACATTAATGTTACTAAGGTATTCTATTTAAACCAATTTATCCAAGATATTATCGCTTCAACATGTGATTCGTACAAAGAAGTTGTTAAGATGAAGATAGTTTACCTTCTTTGTACTAAGCTTTCACATTTCTGTGTATATTTTATACCTACAGCATACCTCACTTTGGATTAACCACTGTCAACTGATGAATAGCCATATGTGACTAGTGGCCCCTGATCTAGGGCACACCACAGTAGTACATTCACAGAAGGGTGAGCAGGGAAAATAACAATGTCTTAAATACTCCCGGGCATCACACTTTGGGAAACACTGCCATTAGTGTTTCCGCAGCCTGAGTTCATGATGTAAAGGGATCCCTAGTCATTTTGTATTAAATGAGATTCTTCAGTTGACCCTAAAATTGCCCACAACCTCCTCAGAGGGATTGATTACCCTGTCCTAGGAAAGATCCTTCGAATTGTGACAGATGTATCTAGATTCATCGTGGTCTGAATTGCCATTCCTTTGGGCCACTGCTGAAACTAAGAAAAACTCTGAACTGGAAGCATTTGGTTAGCTCATGGATTCTGTTTTTCCTTCTTTCTCCTGGAAAGTTTTGCAATTTTACAATCCAAGCTTTCAAAGCTGTTGGCTGTCAATTAGCTGCTCTTATAGTATTTATTCTGTACTCTAATTCTTATTTCAGGCCATGTGCATAGTCAACATGGAGTGTGAAAAAGACTATTTAAAGCATATATCCATTTTTTAAAATTATCCTCACTACATGTAAAAATAGTATACATCCTGTCATCTTGAGCGAGAATTGTTTAGACTAGTCACACAACTCTGCTATCTGAATCCACTAGTCCACAGAACTGCTCAACTCTGTTTGTCATTGACAATACAGGTCTGACTTAATTATGCATGTTCTGTTTTGTATTTCTCTAAGTTTTCCTGAAAATAAAAGATATGAAAAATAACTGGTTCTGGCCAGGTGCAGGGGCTCACGCCTGTAATCCCAGCCCTTTGGGAGTCTGAGATGGGCGGATCATGAGGTCAGGAATTTGAGACCAGCCTGGTCAACATGGTGAAACCCTATCTCAAATACAAAAATTAGCCAAGCATGATAGTGGGCGCCTGTATTCCCAGCTACTTGAGAGGCTGAGGCAGGAGAATCGCTTGAACCCAGGAGGCGGAGGTTGCAGTGAGCCGAGATGATGCCATTGTACTCCAGCCTCGGCGACAAGAGCAAGACTCCGTCTCAAAAAAGAGAAAAACAACTGGTTCTTATTTTTTTGCCATCTGTAGGCCAATGAGCTAGGAAATCACAAAATAGAATTTACTGAATCTCCCATGTGCAAAGAAGACTGATAGATACAGAGACCATAAAGACAAACCATTTAATCCCTGTCTATATTTATTCTAATTCATTATGATGGCAGTTTATATGATTTGTAATGCTTTCAATAAACATGTAATAATATAGCTAACATGTTATTTATAATACATAAAGATGGTTTTGTGGTTAGCCACAGCTATGATATTATTGAATAACAAACTAAAATTTCAGCCAGAAATAAAAGCATTAAAATAACATAGCAGAAGAGATTTAATGACAAATAGAAGGAAGACTTCCTGATAAGAAAGTTATTAAAACACTAGAAGGGCTTACCACAGGAGAATGAGATCTTTATCTGTAAATTTAGGTTATTCCTTCATTATTCAAGGTCTGTTCAAGGAAATGTACTTGCAAGCAATAAAAGAGATTTATCTGTTTTTTTTAGCAAATTTATTTTTTGTTTACTTATGAAAATAGCCACAAGCATTTTGAAAAACATAGAGATATGGCAGGGCATGGTGGCTCACGCCTGTAATCCAAGCACTTTGGAGGCCAAGGGGGGGTGGATCACCTGACTTCGGGAGTTCAAGACCAGCCTGACCAACATGGTGAAACCCCATCTTAATAAATAAATAAATAAATAAATAAAAAGAGGGAAAACATAGAGATAAAATCTCACCCATAACCCACCACTCTAAACATAGCCAAGATTAGCAATTTAGTATTCTTCATCCCTGTCTTATTTTTTATACAGACAGTTTTATTTTATATAGCTTTAATCATGGTGTAAATACATTTTTCCTATTCTTTCCACTTCCTGTGACATAATTGTTTTTTCATGTAAAACATAATATTTGGATGATATGATTTACCACCATTATTCATGGAAATCTCTCCCCTTTGGGCTGCAGGACAAGAGGCCACCATCTAGGTGTGGTCAGGCAGTGGTCAGTTCTGGGTGTGGGAATAAAGACGCTGAAGTCTAGCTTTTGAAGTTTATAAGGAATGTCCAGATGGAAGGCTATAAAAAAAAAAAATGTGAAAGCAAATGTATCCACCTCCCCATCACCAAAAACCAAAGAGAGGAACAAACCTGTAGAGGATGGGGAAGAAAAACTGATGGAGAATCCATGGGATTTAAGAGCTGGTCACCTCCTTCAACCCTCACATTTCAGCTCAGGTGTGCGTGGGGCTAGGAAACAAGTATTGGCAATGGAGCTCCTCCCAGGAGATTTAGGGGCCTCCATATAATGTGCTTTCATGATCTTGCCTGAAATTGTTGTAGTTCCATGAAGTCATAGAGGAGTCAAAGAGAACACTAAAAGAGAATGGTGGGACCCTGCCGGATCCAGGATTCCCACAGACCTCAAGAACAATGTTTACCTGAATATTGCCAGGCAACAAACTCCAGCAAACGTGTGGGATCACTTGGAGCAAGCTGGGATTCTAGGCAAATGGGTCAGCAGTGCACAGTTCCACCTTCCCTGAACATTCTAAAAAGACATTTGTGAACCAGGAAATGGATGGAGACACTATGCAAGCCATCCTCTAGGAGATGGCTCTATTGCCCTCTTCCCTCTAATTGCTCTCTCTCTTTAAGCAAAGTGAGTATGAAAGTGGCTTGGGGGCAACTGGACTGCTTGGACAGTCTGAACATCATTGCCAACTATTTGGGGGAGTGCTGAGAAAGCTGGCTGCCCAAAATCTGCAGACTTTGTGGGAGGATGAGTTTAAATGTAGGGCCTGCTGCTGCAGAGAGAGGAATCCCCAGTTCTACTCATTCTCATTTCTGGGCCTCCAAGGTCATTCATCAAATATATTTGTCTCCACAAATATCCAAGGTTTAATACTGTCTACATTTATTTGTAATTTAGGCATCATAAAATTCTGAACTTGCTATGTAGAATATGAAATCGCTAATGGAAGAATGTTTATTTTTTAAAAAAGGCTAGAAATCTTTAAATTTCTGTCACAGATAGGCACTCAAATATTTTTTGAATGAGTGAATGTAAGGATAATAGAATATAATAAATTCCATCTGAGATCAAATTATTAGGCTAACATTTATGATGAATCCACTTCATGAAAAAGTGTTACTTAGTGAAATAATTATATATATACATATATATATATATATATATATATATATATATATATATATATATGTATTTTTGGAGAAAGAGTCTCTCTTTGTTTTCCAGGCTGGAGTGCAGTGGCACGATCTTGGCTCACTGTAACCTCTGCCTCCTAGGTTCAAGCAATTCTTGTGCCTCAGCCTCCCAAGTAGCTGGGACTACAGGTGCACACCACCATCCCTGGCTAATTTTTTGTATTTTAGTAAAGACAGGGGTTTCACCATGTTTCCTAGGCTTGTCTTGAACTCCTGAGCTCAGGCAATCCACCCACTTCAGCCTCCCAAAGTGCTGGGATTACAGGCTTGATCCACCGCGCCCGGCGACCTCAGCTTTAAAAGTCAATCACTGTTTAATTATCCATCTAGCCATGCTGGCAATTGATTAGATTGTGCCCACCCAGTCCACTGACGCAAATGTTAATCTCCTTTGGCAACACCCTCACAGACACACCCAGGATCAATACTTTATATCCTTCAATCCAATCAAGTTGACATTTAATACTAACCATCACAAGTTCACTCCTTGTCAACTTGCACTCATACACATTTCCTGAGATCATACATAATCTTCAAATAAAGATAATAATAAGGCCATAATTATGCCTAACATAATACGACTATCCTTCCTACAACCAGAAACATACTAATCCCCAACCCAGATACTATTACATAAAGTTAATAATACTTACATGCTGATGTGAAGTCAATAAATCTTATGTCACATGATGAAGGAGGAAGAAAATAAAATGAAGATACTTTCTTAGTACAAGTGTATACATGCACAAACATGATTTTAACAAAAGAAGGAGGAAATACTCATCACAATTACAGTCCTCGTTTTTTGTAGCTGGTCACATGGTCATAGCTGGTATTGATGACTACCGTCTTCTCCTACCCATTCTGTATTCCCTTTGCCTTCAGCAAGCACCTCAGCAGTTCGTGGTTTTTTTTCCTGGTGAACAACTCAGACCTTCGTTCTTGAAGTGTCTGAGTCATTCGTAGTCATGCCTGGATTGGGCTGTTGTAGTTTCCCATTGACCTTAATCACAGGGCATGGTAATACTAAGAGATGCCCTAATGGATCTCCTGTATTCCATGCATACTCTTCCTTACTTCCTTTGAGGAGTAGTAGACTGATTTCATCTTGATAGGCTGGGTCAATCACCCCAGCCAACACTGTAATTCCCTTCTTAGCCTGTTGACTTAAAGGTAGGAGGAGCCCAAAGTGTCCAGGTGGCAGTCTTAACTTCCAGTTTAATGGAATCGTTGTTGTGTCTCCTGGTGGCAGCGTTCCTCCCTCTGGAGCTAAGACCTCTAGGCAAGCAGAATGTAATGTCATGGGAACAGGAAGCAACAATTTTGCTAGTGGATCACTCAGGGTGACATTGAGTGGTGCCACTTCTACTTCCACCCCTTGATTCCTGGACCCATAAATCCTGGCTATGGGAGAAATTGTACCATATATTGGATGCTGATTCAGAGCATACATGGCCTTCTGGAAAATGTTGCCCACCCATGCAAAGTATTGTCACCCAGTTGGGATTGTAATTGTGACATTCTATCAATCCAGCTGCTTCAGGATAATGGGGGGAACTTGGTAAGGCCAGTGAATTCCATGAGCATGAGCCCACTGCCACACTTCTTTATCTGTAAAGTGAGTGTCTTGGTCAGAGGCAATACTCTGTGGAATACCATGGCGGTGGATAAGGCATTCCATGAGTTCACGAATGGTAGTCTTGGCAGAAGCTTGCATGCAGGGCAGGCAAACCCATATTCAGAGTAATTGTCTATTCCAATGAGGACAAACCTCTAACCTTTCCATGATGAAAGAGGTCCAGTATAATCAACCTGCCACCAGGTAGCTGGCTGATCACCCCAAGGAATGGTACCATATGAAGGGCTCAGTGTTGGTCTCTGCAGCTGGCAAATTGGGCACTCAGCAGTGGTCATAGCCAGGTCGGCCTTGCTGGATGGAAGTTCATCTTGCTAAGCCCATGCATAACCCTCCATCCCTGCCACAATGGCCACTTTTTTCATGGGTCCATTGGGCGAAGACAGGGGTGGCTGGGGAAGGAGGCTGAGTGGTGTCCACACAATGGGTCATTCCATCCACTTGATTATTAAAATCCTCCTCTACTGAGATCAGCTGTTGGTAAGGACTCACTTGGCAAGCAAATATCTTCACAGCTTTTGACCACTCAAAGAGGTTCATTCACATACCTTTTCCCCAAATTTCTTTGTCACCAATTTTCCAATCATGCTTTTTCCAAGTCCCTGACCATCCAGCCAAACCATTAATTGCAGCTCATTAATTAGCATATAATTGCACATCTGGCCATTTCTTCTTCCATGCAAAGTGCACAACCAGGTGCACTGCTTCAAGTTCTACCCAGTGGGAAAATTTCACTTCACCATTGTCCTTCAGGGATGTCCTAGAAAGGGGCTGTAATGCTGCAGCTATCCACTCTCAGGTGGTGCCTGCATATCGTGCAGAACCATCTGTGAGCCAGGCCCCAGTCTTCTCTTCCTCTATTAACTGATCATAGGGAACTCCTCACGAGGCCATCAGTGCGAGCTGGGGGAAAGAAGGCAGTGTGGCAGGAGTGGAGACCATGGGCATTTGAGCCACTTCCTCATGTAACTTACTTGTGCCTTCAGGACCAGCTCGAGCCTGATCACATATACACCACTTTCATTTGATGATGGAATGCTGCTGTGCACAGCCCACTTTATGGCTAGATGGGTCATGATATGCAATTCAGGTCACATGGTGACTTGATGACCTATAGTCAAACATTCACTTTCCACCAGAGTCCAGTAACAGACGAAGAGCTGCCTCTCAAAAGGAGAGTAGTTATCTGCAGAATAAGGCAGGGCCTTGCTCCAAAATCCCAGATGCCTCCTCTGTGATTCACCTGTGGGGGCCTGCCAAAGGCTCCAAACAGCATCCCTATCTGCCACTGACACCTCAAGCACCATCGGATCTGCTGGGTCATATGGCCCAAGTGGCAGAGCAGCTTGCACAGCAGCCTGGACCTGTTGCAGAGCCTTCTCCTGTTCTGGACCCCACTCAAATCTGGTAGCCTTTAGGGCCACTGGATAAATGGGCCAAAGTAACACACCCAAATGAAGAATGGGTTGCCTCCAGAATCCAAATAGACATTGTGCCTCTTTCTTGGTTGTATGAGGAGCCAAATGCAGCAACTTATCCTTCACCTTAGAAGGAATATCTTGACAGCCCCATACCACTGGACCCCGAGAAATTTTACTGAGGTAGAAGGTCCCTGAATTTCAGTAGAATTTATTTCCCATTCTCTGGCATGCAAATGTCTCACCAATAAGTCCAGTGTGTTTGCTACTTCTTACACACTGGATCCAATCAGCATAATGTCATCAGTGTGAGGGACCAGTGTGATATGTTGCAGAAGTGAAAGGCAATCAAGGTCTCTCCAAATAAGATTATGACACAAAGCCGGAGAGTTGATATACCCCTGAGGTAGAACAGTAAAGGCATATTGCTGGCCTTGCCAGCTGAAGGCAAATAGCTTCTGGCGGGCTGTATGGACAGAAGTGGAGAAAAAGGCATTTGCCAAGTCAATGGTTGCATACCAGGTACCAAGAGATGTGTTAATTTGCTCAAGCAATTAAACCAAATCTGGTACAATAGCTGCAATTGGAGTCACCACTTGGTCAAATTTATAAAAATCTACTGTCATTCTCCAAGATCCATCTGTCTTCTGCACAGGCCAAATGGGAGAGTTGAACTGGGATGTGTTGAGAATCACCACCTCCGTATCTTTCAAGTCCTTGATGGTGGCACTAATCTCTGCAGTCCCTCCAGGGATGCAATATTGTTTTTGATAGACTGTTTTTCTAGGTAAAGGCAGCTCTAATGGCTTCCATTTGGCCTTTCCCACCATAATAGCACTCACCCTACCAGGCAGGGAGCCAATGTGGAGATTCTATCAGGCGCTAAGTATGTCTATGCCAACTATGCATTCTTGCACTGGAGAAATGACCACAGGATGAGTTCGGGAACCACTGGATCCACTGTAAGTTGGACCTGAGCTAAAACTCCATTAATTTCCTGACCTCCATAAGCCCCTACTTTAACTGGAGGACCACAATGACGTTTTGGGTCCTGTAATCAATGTCAGCTCAGAGCCAGTGTCCAGTAGTCCCCAAAAGGGTTGATTATTTTCTTTTCCCCAATGCACAGTTACCCTGGTAAAAGGCCAGAGGTCTCCTTGGGAAAGGATGAGAGACAGATTCACTGCATAAATTGTCGGTAATGTAGAGGGTCTTTCCTCAAGGGGACCCAGCCTCCCCTTCATTCACACCATTCTCTGTCTGTAAACTGGCTCAAGTCTGGAAATTGATTGAGGTGGCATGATTCTCTGTTTTTATAATTCAAATTAGTCTTTTGTGCATTTGACCTAGAAGTTTTCTGCTTGTATAAATTAAGTAGGAATGCAGTAGGCTTCCTATCAATTTCAATTCTAGGAGCACTGTGATTAATTAGCCAATGCCAGAGCTCTACCTGAGTCAAATTATTCTGATTGCTGCTTTGCTTCTGCTGTCCATTATGGTAGCTACACCCATCTTGCCTTTGACAGTTGAGTGCAGTCACTTGGCCCCTCCACCTAGGGATCCAATTAATCCCATTGTATTTAAATTTTGTAGTTGACAACTGCAGTTCCCACTGTTAGATGTGGCATGCAGAGAAGAACAACTGGCTCTTCAAAGATGCAGGTGCTGCCATCACAAATCTATTTTGCAAGACATTGGTCAAGGGTATATCTTCTGGGCCCTCCCACCTGGGATGAGTAGGTATAAAGTGACTGCTCCACTCCAGCATCCCAATCTCCCTAAGCCTTTGGATCCCTTCCTCTACCTTAAACCAAGGGAGATCAGGCATTTCCAGCTTGCTCACAGTGGGCCATCTTTTAATCCATATTTCAGCTAACCAAGCAAGTAAACTATTAGAACCTTTTTTAACTCCCCAAGCTGCAACAGTAAATGCAGAGTCCCTACCTAGTGGGCTCAAATCAATAAATTCAGCCTGATCCAACTCTATGTTCCTTCCACCATTATCCCGCACTCTTAATATCCATTCCCATCTCTTTTTGAGTGTAGCAGGCCTCCTCATGGGTCACACTCTTAACTTCACCTGTAGAAATCAGCCAGGACTTTGGTCTAGTTATAGGTCTAGAAGCAAACAGGATGCTGGGGGTAGCTCCTGAGGAGAATCAACATTATATTGCCTGGCAATTGCCTCAGGGAAGGCCATCACTGTTGCCTCAGGCAGCACAGACACAGGTGGAAAGGCTGATGGCAGCATGGGTCGGGGAAGGGAGGTTGCCACTACTGGGGATGGGGAAGCTGCTTCTTCTGGCAAAAAAGGTGCCTCAGAGTTTACAAACCCAGTGTCCCCAGCTTTATCAGCGTCCTTCCACAAGTCCCCATTCCAAGTTGCAGGGTGCCCTCCTTTTCCAATCAATGCCCTTATTTTAACAGTGGACACCTGGTGAGGCTGTGCGTGCACCTTGCATTGCAGGTCAGACACTTGCATGATAAGAGTTTGTTTTTCCACAATTTCAGCTCTTTTCTCTACAGAAGATAAAACTCTCACCCAGGGCAATCTTGGCAGATTTGAGGCTCAGTATCTGCTGTTGAAGCCAGGAGACAAAATCCCTGAGTTCATCACTTTCTTTCATCACTTTGTCCACGGAACTGAGGAGCAACCAACCAGCTTCATTATGTTCCTTGGTCCTCCGCATATGGTCAAAGGTATTATGTCTAGAGTCACTTAACTTGTTTCTCACAAGTGATGAATCAAGACTGTCAAATGTATTTATTTGTCGTAACTGTCTAAACAGTTCACACCAAGGACTATCAGTGTTCTCCATACTATTAGAAGCAGAATCCTTAGCATTTTGGGATCTAATCATATTAAGCAGCCAATTCGAGAAACCCCAAAACCAAAGAAAGAACTCCATCCTTAATATTCTGTTCCTCTAGAACCACTCCTGGTACCAAAATCCTTATTGGTCAAGGTTCTCTTGAGGGACAGAACTAATGAAATACAAATAGATAGATGATAGATAGATAGATAGATAGATAGATAGATAGATAATGGGGAGTTTATTAAGTATTAATTCACATGATCACAAGGTCCCACAATAGGCCATCTTCAGGCTGAAGAGCAAGGAGAGCCAGTCCAAGTTCCAAAACTGAAGAACTTGGAGTCCAATGTTTGAGGGCAGGAAGCATCCAGCATGGGAGAAATATGTAGCCTGGGAGGGTAGGCCTGTCTCTCTTTCACATTTTTCTGCCTGCTTATATTCTAGCTTCACTGGCAGTTGATTAGATTGTGCCCACCCAGATTAAGGGTGGGTCTGCCTTTCCCAGCCCGCTGACTCAAACGTTAATCTCCTTTGGCAACACACACACACACACACACACACACACACACACACACACACACAGGATCAATACTTTGTATCTTTCAATCCAATCAAGTTGGCACTCAGTATTAACCATCACAACCCATCTGTTGTCATATACAAAAATCAAATCAAAGTAGATTAATGTAAGACCTCAAACTATGAAACTATGACAAGAAAACATTGGAGGAACTCTCCAGGACATTGGACTGGGCACAGATTTCTTGGGTAATACCATACAAGCCCAGGGAAACAAAGCAAAAATGGACAAGTGAAATCACATTAAGTTAAAAAGCTTCTGAATGGCAAAGGAAACAATCAGCAAAGTGAAGGGACAATTCACAGAATGGAAGAAAATATTTGCAAACTACTTATCTGACAAGGGATTAATAACTACAATATATAAGAAGCTCAAGCAACTCTACAGGAAAAAAATCTAATAGTCTGATTTTAAAATGGGCAAAAGATCTGAATAGACATTTCTCCAAAGAAGATGTATGAATGGCAAACAGGTATGTGAAAAAATTACTGATCTTAAGACAAATGCAAATCAAAACTGTAACAAGGTATCATCTCATCCCAGTTAAAATGGCTTTTATCCAAAAGACAGGCAATATCAAATGCTGGCAAGAATGTAGTGAAAAGGGAACCCTTGTGTATTGTCAATTCTCCTGCCTTCCCACTGTTGGTGGGAATGTAAATTAGTACAACCACTTTGGAGAATAGTTTAGCGGTTCCTGTAAAAACTAAAAAAAGAGCTACCATATGATCCAGCAATCCCACTGCTGAGTATCTATCCACAAGAAAAGAAATCAGTATATTGAAGAGATATCTGCACTCCCATGTCTATTGCAGCACTGTACACAATAGCTAAGATTTGGATACAACCTAAGTGTCCATCAACAGATAAACAGATAAAGAAAATGTGGGACTTATAAACAAGGGAGTACTATGTAGCCATAGAAATGAATGAGATCCTGTCATTTGCAACAACATGGATGGAGCTGGAGGTCATCATGTTACGTGAATTAAGGCAGGCACAGAAAGACAAACTTCACATGTTCTAATTTACTTGTGGGAGCTAAAAATCAAAACAATTGAACTCATGGAAGTAAAGAGTAGAATAATGCTTAGCAGGGGCTGGGAAGGTTGGTGGGGACGTGGGTCGGTAGAATGGGGGATAGTTAATGGGTACAAAAAATAGAATGAATAAGATTTATAGCACAACACAGTGACTATAGTTAATAAGAATTTAATTGCACATGTTAAGATAACTAAAAGAGCATAACTGGATTATTTATAACACAAAGGATAAATACTTGAGGTGATGAATACTTCATTTACCTTGATATAATTATTAAACATTATATGCCTGTATCAAAGTATCCCATATGCCTCATAAATATATATACCTACTATATGTACCCACAGACTTTCTTTTTTTTTCAAGACAGAGTTTCACTCTTGCTGCCCAGGCTGGACTGCAATGGTGCCATCTAAGCTCTCTGCAACCTCCAACTCCTGGGTTCAAGCGATTCTCCTGCCTCAGCCTCCGGAACAGCTGGAATTACAGGCATGCACCACCACATCTGGCTAATTTTGTATTTTTAGTAGAGATGGGGTTTCTCCATGTTAGTCAGGCTGGTCTCAAACTCCGCACCTGGCCAGAATTTCTTTAAATGAGCAAAATTGGGCCGTGCGCGGTGGCTCAAGCCTGTAATCCCAGCACTGTGGGAGGTCGAGGCGGGCGGATCACGAGGTCAAGAGATCGAGACCATCCTGGTCAACATGGTGAAACCCCGTCTCTATTAAAACTACAAAAAATTAGCTGGGCATGGTGGCGCGTGCCTGTAATCCCAGCGACTCTGGAGGCTGAGGCAGGAGAATTGCCAGAACCCAGGAGGCGGAGGTTGCGGTGAGCCGAGGTTGCGCCATTGCACTCCAGCCTGGGTAACAAGAGCGAAACTCCGTCTCAAAAAAAAAAAAAAAAAAAAAAAAGGAGCAAAATTAAGAGTTAAAAGGCTTTTAGGTGCATACATTATAAAAGCTTTATCAAGGGAAATTTTGTAGTAAATAGCAAAAACCTTAAAAATTTGTGTACCATTTGATCAAACAATTCAATTTCTGGAACTGTATCCTAAGGAAATATTTATAGACATATGTAAAAAGCTATTAAGGCCGGGCGCGGTGGCTCACGCCTGTAATCCCAGCACTTTGGGAGGCCGAGGCGGGTGGATCATGAGATCAAGAGATCGAGACCATCCTGGTCAACGTGGTGAAACCCCGTCTCCACTAAAACTACAAAAAATTAGCTGGGCATGGTGGCGCGTGCCTGTAATCCCAGCTACTCAGGAGGCTGAGGCAGGAGAATTGCCTGAACCCGGGAGGCGGAGGTTGCGGTGAGCCGAGGTCGCGCCATTGCACTCCAGCCTGGGCAACAAGAGCGAAACTCCGTCTCAAAAAAAAAGAAAAAAAAAAGCTATTAAGTAGGCCAGGCACTGTGGTCCATGCCTGTAATCCGAGCACTTTGGGAGGCCGAGGCAGGCAGATCACAAGGTCAAGAGATGGAGACCAGCCTGACCAACATGGTGAAACCCCATCTCTACTAAAAATACAAAAATTAGCTGAGCATAATGGCACATGCCTGTAGTCCCAGCTACTTTAGAGGCTGAGGCAGGAGAATCACTGGAACCAAGAAGGGGGAGGTTGCAGTGAGCTGAGATCACGCCACTGCACTTCAGCCCTGGTGATGGAGCAAGACTCCATCTCCAAAAAAAAAAAAAAAAAAAAAAACTGGTTATTAAGAATGATTTCATCAATGTTAAAATTTTTTCTTTTTAGGTTAAAATTTTTATTTTCTGTTTTTTTTTAATTGTACTTTAGGTTCTGGGGTACATGTGAGGATCATGCAGGATTGTTGCATAGGTATGTACATGGCAATGTGGTTTGCTGCCTCCATCCCCCTGTCACCTATACCTGGCATTTCTCCCTGTGTTATCTCTCTCCAACCTCCCCACCCCACTGCTGTCCCTCCCTAACCCCCTCAACAGACCCCAGTGTGTGATGCTCCCCTCCCTGTGTCCATGTGTTCTCATTGTTCAACACCCGCCTATCAGCGAGAACATGTGGAATTTTGTTTTCTGTTCTTGTGTCAGTTTGCTGAGAACAATGGTTTCCAGGTTCATCCATATCCCTACAAAGGACACAAGCTCATCAATTTTTATGGCTGCATAGTATTCCATGGTATATATCTGCCACATTTTCTTTGTTCAGTCTATCATTGTTGGACATTTGGGTTGGTTCCAGGTCTTTGCCATTGTAAACAGTGCTGCAATGAACATACGTGTGCATGTATCTTTATAATAGAACAAAATCCTTTGGGTATATACCCCATAATGGGATTGCTGGATCAAATGGAATTTCTATTTCTAAATCCTTGAGGAATCACCACACTGTTTTCCACAATGGTTGAACTAATTTACACTCCCACTGACAGTGTAAAAGTGCCCCTTTTTCTCCACACCCTCTCCAGCATCTGTTGTCTCCTGATTTTTTAATGATCACCATTCTAACTTGCGTGGGATGGTATCTCAATATGGTTTTGATTTGCATTTCTCTGATGACCAGTGATGATGAACATTTTTTCATATGTTTGTTGGCCTCATGTATGTCTTCTTTTGAAAAGTGTCTGTTCATATCTTTCACCCACTTTTGAATGGGTTTGTTTTTTTCTTGTAGATCTGCTTTAGTTCTTTATAGATTCTGGATATTAGGCCTTTGTCAGCTGGGTAGATTGCAAAAATTTTTTCCCATTCTGTTGGTTGCCAGTTCACTCTGCTGATTGTTTCTTTTGCTATGCAGAAACTCTCAAGTTTAATTAGATCCCATTTGTCTATTTTGGCTTTTGTTGCCAATGCTTTTGGTGTTTTAGTCATGAAATCCTTGTCTATTCCTACGTCCTGAATGGTTTTGCCTAGATTTTCTTCTAGGATTTCTGTGGTATTAGGTTTTATGTTTAGAATTTAATCCATCTGGAGTTAATTTTAATGTAGGGTGTAAGGAAGGGGTCTAGTTTCAGCTTTCTGCACATGGCTAGCCAGTTTTCCCAACATCATTTATTAAACAGGGAATCCTATTGCTAGTTTTTGTCAGGTTTGTCAAAGATCAGATGGTTGTAGATGTGTGATATTTCTTCAGAGGCCTCTGTTCTGTTCCATTCATCTATGTCTCTGTTTTGGTACCAGTACCATGCTGTTTTGATTACAGTAGCCTTGTAGTAGGTCAGGTAACGTGATGCCTCCAGTTTTGTTCTTTTTGCTTAGGATTGCCTTGGCTATGTGGGCTCTTTTTTGGTTCCATATGAAGTTTAAAGCATTTTTTCCAGTTCTGTGAAGAAGGTCTATGGTAGCTTGATGGGAATAGCATTTAATCTATAAATTACTTTGGGCAGTATGGCCATTTTCATGATATTAATTCTTTCTAACCATGAACATGGAATAGATGTTTTCCATCTGTTCGTGTCCTTTCTTATTTCCTTGAGCAATGGTTTGTAGTTCTCCTTGAAGAGGTCCTTCATTTCCTTTGTTAATTGTATTCTTAGGTATTTTATTCTCTTTGTAGCAATTGTGAATGGGAGTTCGCTCACGATTTGGCTCTCTGTTTGTCTATTATTGGTGTATAGGAATGCTTGTGATTTCTGCACATTGATTTTGTATCTGGAGACTTTGCTGAAGTTGCTTATCATCTTAAGGAGATTTTGGGCTGAGATGATGGGGTTTTCTAAATACACAATCATGTCATCTGCAAATAGAGACAACTTGACTACCGCTTTTCCTAATTGAATACCATTTATTTCTTTTTCTTGCCTGATTGCTCAGCTAGAACTTCCAATGCTATATTGAATAGGAATGGTGTGAGAGGGCATCCTTGTCTAGTGCTAGTTTTCAGAGGGAATGCTTCCAGTTTTTGCCCTTTAGTATGACATTGGCTGTGGGTTTGTCATAAATAGCTTTTTATTATTTTGAGATATGTTCCATCAACACCTAGTTTATTGAGAGTTTTTAGCATAAAGGGCCTCTGAATTTGGTTGAAGGCCTTTTCTGCATCTTTTGAGATGATCATGTGGTTTTTGTCTTTGGTTCTGTTTATGTGATGGATTATGTTTACAGATGTGTGTATGTTGAACCAGCCTTGCATCCCCAAGATGAAGCCTACTTGATTGTGATGGATAAGATTTTTGATATGCTGTTGCATTCGATTTGCCAGTATTTTATTGAAGATTTTTGCATTGATGTTCATCAGGGATATTGGCCTGAAGTTTTCTTTTTTTGTTGAGTCTCTGCCAGGTTTTGGTATCAGCATGATGTTTGTCTCATAAAATGAGTTAGGGAGGATTCCCTCTTTTTGTTTTATTTTTAACAGTTTCAGAAGGAATGATACCAGCTCCTCTTTGTACATCTGGTAGAATTTGGCTGTGAACCCATCTGGACCTGGACTTTTTTTTGGGTAGTAGGCTATTAATTGATGCCTCAACTTCAGTTCTTGTTATTGATCTATTCAGGGATTCAGCTTTTTCCTGGTTTAGTCTTGGGAAGATGGAAGTGTCCAACAACTTATCCATTTCTTCTGGATTTGCTGATTTATATGCATAGAGTTGTTTATAGTAATCTCTGATGGTGGTTTGTATTTTTGTGGCTTTGGTGACGATATCCCGTTTATCATTTTTTATTGCATCTATTTGATTCTTCTCTCTTTTCTTTTTTATTAGTCTGGCTGGCAGACTGTTTATTTTGTTGATTTTTTTCAAAAAACCAGCTCTTGGTTTTATTGATTTTTTGAAGGGTTTTTTGTGACTCTTTCTCCTTCAGTTCTGCTCTGATCTTAGTTATCTCTTGTCTTCTGCTAGCTTTTGAGTGTTCTTGATCTTGTTCCTCTAGCTCTTTCAATTTTGATGATAGGGTGTCGATTTTAGATCTTTCCTCACTTCTCATGTGGGCATCTATTGCTATAAATTTCACTCTAGACACTGCTTTAAATGTTTCCCTGTGATTCTAGTACATTGTGTCTTTGTTCTTACGGGTTTCAAAGAACATCTTTATTTCTGCCATCATTTCATTGTCTATCCAGTCAACATTCAGGAGCAAGTTGTTCAGTTTCCATGTAATTGTGTGGTTTTGAGTGAATTTCTTAATCCTGAGTTCTAATTTGATTGTTGGTCTGAGAGACTGTTGGTTATGATTTCCACTCTTTTGCATTTGCTGAGGGGTGATTTGCTTCCAATTATGTGGTCAATTTTGGAGTAAGTGCAATGTGGTGCTGAGAGGAATGTATATTCTGTGACTTTAGGGTGGAGAGTTCTGTAGATGTCTATTAGGTCCACTTGTTCCAGTTCTGCATTCAAGTCCTGGATGTCCTTGTTAATTTTCTGTCTCGTTGATCTATCTAATATTGACAGTGGAGTGTTAAAGTCTCCCACTATTATTGTGTGGGAGTCTAAGTCTCTTCATAGGTCATTAAGAACTTGCTTTATGTATCTGGGTGCTCCTGTATTGGGTGCATATGTATTTAGGATTGTTAGCTCTTCTTGTTTTATTTATACTTTTACCATTATGTAATGTCCTTCTTTGTCTCTTTTGATCTTTATTGGTTTGAAGTCCATTTAATCAGAGACTAGGATTGCAACTCCTGCTTTTTTTTTTTTTTTTTTTTTTTTTTTTTTTTTTTTTTTCTGTTTGCTTGGTAAATTTTCTTCCATCCCTTTATTTTGAGTCTATGTGTGTCTTTGCTCATGAGATGGGTCTCCTGAATACAGCACACCCATGGGTGTTGACTTTTTATCCAATTTGTGTCTTTTGATTGGGGCAATTAGGCCATTTACATTTAATGTTAATATTGTTATGTGTGAATTTGATCCTGCCATTTTGTTACTGGCTGTTTTTTGTTTTTTTTTTTTTTTGCTCATTAGTTGACACAGTTTCTTCATTGACACAGTTTCTTCATTGCTTCATTGGTCTTTACCATTTGGTACATTTTTGTAGGGGCTGGTACTAGCTGTTCCTTTTCATGTTTAGTGCTTCCTTTAGAAGCTCTTGTAAGGCAGGTCTGGTGGTGACAAAGTCTCTCAGTAGTTGCTTGTCCATAAAGGATTTCATTTCTCCTTCACTTATGAAGCTTAGTTTGGCTGGATATGAGATTCTGGGTTGAAAGTTCTTTTCTTTAAGGATGTTGAATATTGGCCCCCACTTTCTTCTGGCTTTCAGGGTTTCTGCTGAGAGATCCACTGCAAGTCTGATAGGGTTCCCTTTGTGGGTGACCTGGCCTTTCTCTCTGGCTGCCCTTAGCATTTTTTCCTTCAATCCTGGTGAATCTGACAATTATGTGCCTTGGGTTTGCTCTTCTTGAGGAATATCTTTGTGGTGTTCTCTGTGTTTCCCAGATTTGAATGTTGGCCTGCTTTGCTAGGTTGGGAAAGTTCTCCTGGATAATATCTAGAGAGTGTTTTCCAGCTTGGATTCATTCTCCCCATCTCATTCAGGTACACCGATCAAGCACAGATTAGGTCTTTTCACATAATCCCATATTTCTTGGATGCTTTGCTCATTTCTTTTTACTCTTTTTTCTCTAGTCTTGCCTTCTCATTTTATTTGATTGAGTTGATTTTCAGTCTCTGATATCCTTTCTTCTGCTTGATCAATTCAGCTATTGAAACTTGTGTATACTTTGTGAATTTCTCGTGCTGTGTTTTTCAGCTCCATTAGGTCATTTATGTTCTTCTCTAGTGTGGTTATTCTAATTAGCATTTTGTGTAACCTTTTTTCAAGGTTTTTAGTTTCTTTGCATTGGGTTAGAACATGTTCCTTTAGCTCAGAGAAGTTTGTTATTACCCACCTTCTGAAGCCTGCTTCTGTCAATTCATCAAATTCATTCTCCATCCTGTTTTGTTCCCTTCCTGGTGACGAGTTGTGATCCCTTGGAGGAGGAGAGGCTATCTGGTCTTTGATGGTTTCATCCTTTTTGTGCTGATTTCTTCCCATCTTCATGGATTTGTCTAGCTTTGATCTCAAGGAGCTGCTTGATGATATAGCCTGTCTCTCGTCTGTCTGTAGAGGCACTGCTAGGCTACCATGAACACAGACCTGCTGCTGTTTTGGCTTCCTGTGTCTTTTGTTTACACAGGGAGATTAGGCCCGCCTCTGTAATGGCAGATGCTCTTCCCCCCACCGAGCTGGATCCTTCCAGATTGAGCTTGAATTGACATGCTGGTTGGGCTTTGTTGGGGGAGGGACCCACCTAGCCTATTGCCTATCTCCCTGCTTTTAGCACCCTCTCTCTCTGGTGGGGGTGGTAGCTCTGTTCTGCAGACTCTCCTAGACTGCCAATGCATCCACCTAGATCTGTTCCAACAATCGGAGGCACCAGCCAGGGCTGCTATTCAGTTCTACACAGGTAACTCAGGCACTTTTCAGCCCTGCAAAGATCTCCTGGTCTGTGGATTGCAGAGGCTTTGGGAAAAGTGCAGTATCTGGACTGGTGTGCCAGAGGAGGAGGAAGCCCCCAATCCTCTGGTGAGATGCCCTTCCTGGTTGGAGCAGTGCGCTGCCCAGCCTCAGTTTGCCCTCTTTGGGCTATGCCCACTGTCCAATCAACCCAATTGAAATGAATCTGGTACCTCATTTGGAGAGGTGGAGATCACTCGCTTCTGTGTCTCCCTCACTGGGAGCTATGCCTGGGGGCTGTTAGAATTAGGCCATCTTGGCAGAAGTCCAATGTTCAAATATTTAACATAAAAAATTGAAAATGAGGCCGGGCGCGGTGGCTGAAGCCTGTAATCCCAGCACTTTGGGAGGCCGAGGCGGGTGGATCACGAGGTCAAGAGATCGAGACCATCCTGGTCAACATGGTGAAACCCCATCTCTGCTAAAAATACAAAAAATCAGCTGGGCATGATGGTGCGTGCCTGTAATCCCAGCTACTCAGGAGGCTGAGGCAGGAGAATTGCCTGAACCCAGGAGGCGGAGGTTGCGGTGAGCCGAGGTCGCGCCATTGCACTCCAGCCTGGG
>NW_022436945.1:37421972-37454223 GCF_009761245.1 Sapajus apella
AAAAAAAAAAAAAAAAAAAATTGAAAATGATTGGAAATATCTATGTACATTAAGCCCCAACTCTGTGATAAAATATTATGTGTGTTTTAGAGGAATATTTAGTGATATAGCAAAATGTTATAACAAAAATAAATGTATAAAATTGGACTTTATGATCTCATCTTTGGTTAAAATGAATTATTGCATGCATAGAAAAAAGAATGAAATCATGTTCCAAAATATTAATAGTTGTTATTTCTGGATGGTATCTTTATAAATTTTTGTATTTATTTTTTTTTATATTTTCTACAATGGTATGTATATTTTATATGATCAGGTTTTCAAAGCTTTTTTAAAAAACTCTTTTTCATAACAGTTATACTAAATTTAAAATCACACTTTTATATAAGAAATAAAAATGTAATAGTTTAAGAATAAAAACAGTCCTTAATCCATGTTAGAGATTATCATGAAAAATGAAGAAAGCCTGACATACAAACATGAAAAGAAAGCATTAAAGAAGTAATCATTTGATACAAGTTTCTGTCTGCCTCACCAGTCCAGAAGTTAAGCCACGGAGCATCAGTAAAGTAAGGGTATAATTTTTAATATTAGTAATAATTAATAGGTTTTTGCAAACCTATTATGCAAACTGCTTTAAAGCCAAATTAATTCTTTGAATATAAATATGTCTTTAATTCATTAAATTTAAAGAATTAATTTGGAAGCAAGATGGATATTGTATCAACTTTGTATAAACCCTATTATTCAAGCACTTAGCAAGGTGGCGTTGGGTATGAGCCATTTCATTTTGGAAAGAAAAGTAGCCACCCATCTAATCCTTCCAGGAAAGAAATATTTTAACATATGGCAGAGCCTGAGGCATCAGGTGTTATAAATCCCAGCTGTCATTCACACAACTAGCAGGCTACTATGAGAAATATTCTGGGTATTCCTATTCAGTAGTGTGATTCAAAACCTATCGAGAGTAGCACATTACAGATTATTAATAATCCTTTTCCATTAAACACACATTTCTTCTCAGAATAACATAAATTATGATAATTGTTAAGCAACAAAAGCCCATCTACCTCATTTAACCCTTGCCCTCCCCAAATAAAACAAAAACAAAAACAGATACTAAAACTGTGAGTTGTTCTGAACTTTCTCCAGTTAGCTCAGGAAAAATATTTACCTAAACTGCAGCTTCTTGTAGCCAGTCTTAAGAATTCCATCTATGTTCAAACTCTAAGAATTTGTCTCAATTTCTTCTGCTACCATGGGCATTGGTAGGGATATAGAACTAGGGAATACGTAGCACAGCCAAAGAGCTCTCATCCAGGTAGAGTCTCTAAGTAATGCTGCTTGTCTAATCTTCAAGACACACAAAAAATTAAACTATATAGTTAGTAATTTTAGCTATATTAAACTTAAAACTTCTACTTACCAAAAGCACTATAAATAAAGTGATCGAATAACAGGTAGGAGAAAATGTTCACAAGGCACAGAACAAAAGATTAAACTTCACAATAAATAATGTTTACAGATGAATGAGAAAGTGACAAATGGCCCAATAAAAGTGGGCAAAGGACATAAACAGGTATATAAGAGAGAAAATCCGAAGCAAAAACTATCAACAGAAGCTCTGTCTACTACAAATTAAGAAATGCAAAATTAAGGCCGGGCGCGGTGGCTCACGCCTGTAATCCCAGCACTTTGGGAGGCTGAGGCGGGTGGATCACGAGGTCAAGAGATCGAGACCATCCTGGTCAACATGGTGAAACCCCGTCTCTACTAAAAATACAAAACATTAGCTGGGCATGGTGGCACGTGCCTGTAATCCCAGCTACTCAGGAGGCTGAGGCAGGAGAATTGCCTGAACCTAGGAGGCAGAGGTTGCGGTGAGCCGAGATCGTGCCATTGCACTCCAGCCTGGGTAACAAGAGCAAAACTCCGTCTCAAAAAAAAAAAAAAAAAAAAGAAAAGCAAAAAAAATAAAAAAAAAGAAAAAAAAAACAAACTTTCTACTTTGTTTCCAACAAAGTAGAAAGTCTGATAACACCAAGCACAGAGGGATATGAGTTGCTGATAGGCATATAAGTAGGTACAACCATTGGAAAACAGTTCGACACTACCTAGTAAAGCTGAAAATGTCCTTACACCAAGGCTCAGGTTTTTTAGTCCATGGAAACTTGCTTACATATGCACAAGGAAGAATGTATAATACAAGAATGTTTATTATCTCACCCTCTGAGGCAGCAATAAAGAAAATAAAAAACAGTCTAATTCTACATTGGTTGGGAAATAAACAGCATGTAAGTATTCATACAGTAGGTTTTCATATAGTAGTTAAAACAAGTACATTTATACAGTGGATCGATTTCAAAGGATTAAGTAAAAATGAAAGTAAATCACAATATGATACAATATATATAAACATTATTTTGTGCATGTAAAATTATACACAAATTATACCAAATTTAATGTATCCTATTGTGATTATTTTGATGAATGTAAATTTTTTTTCTCCTTTTTCGAGAGGAAGTCTCTTTTTTTTCCTTTTTTTTTAAAAGATGGGGTTTCACCACAATGGCCAGGCTGGTCTTGAACTCCTGACCTCAGGTGATCCACCCACCTCGACCTCCCAAAGTGCTAGGATTACAGGCATGAGCCACCATGCCCAGCCAAGAGGGAGTCTCACTCTGTTGCCCAGACTGGAGTGCAGTGGCTCCATCTCAGCTCACTGTAAACTCCGCCTCCCAGGTTCAAGGGATTATCCTGCCTCAGCCTCCTGAGTAGCTGGGATTATAGGTATGGGCCACCACACCTGGCTAAGTTTTGTATTTTTAGAAGAGATGGGGGTTTCATCATGTTGGACTGGCTGGTCTCAAACTCCTGAACTCAAGTGATCTCCCCGCCTCAGTCTCCCTAAGTGCTGGGATGACAGGCATGAGCCACCATGCCCGGCCTATGTAAAATTTATACATGTACAGACACCGTATATATAGAGAGAGCACATATACAGTATCTTCGTAGAGACAGTGTGTGTGTGTGTGTGTGTGTGTGTGTGTGTGTGTGTGCGCGCGCGTGCATGTGTGTGTGTGCTTGTGTGTGGTCAAAACAGAAACTCATTCATGGCAATGACACATTATTAACAGGAAATGGCTAACCTTGGGGAGGGAAAACAAAGAGATGGAAGTATGGTTTTAGGTACATCCATAATATTTTGTATCTATATTATTTTATTTATTTAGAGAAAAAGTATTCTGAAGCAAAGATGGCAAAATGTAAGCATCATTTAAATTCAGATGGTAGGTAAATGGTTGTCTAATATTATTTCCTGTATATTGGAAATATATAATGATTAAATTAATTATATTTAAGATATTAATAAGAAAAACACTCCAACAATTGCTTGGAGAAATACAAAACCAAGGCATATTGAAGCAATCTGAGAAGGCTTACGTTCATTAATAGAGTTAATTTTGCCTCCATGACAAATTCTTGATGTGACAGCTCTAATTAAGCCTGAAAGAACATCTGTTTTTAAACTTACCTTGGTGGGGAAGGGGGACCATTTTTTACTTATCTACCATGACAGTGTGACAATTAAATTTTTTTTTATATGGAACGCTTGACAACTCTGCATGTCATCCTTGCGCAGGGGCAATGCTAATCTTCTCTGTATCGTTCCAATTTTAATATATGTGCTGCCGAAGCGAGCACGACAATTAAATTTTAAAAGGTTTTCCAAACTTTCTTTGACCTTACATCTGTGAGCAACTCATTCATACTTCAAATCAGTTTTTTATTTTTTCAAATTTTTTATTATATTTGCTTCTTTGTGTTTTTTGTTTGTTTGTTTGTTTTGAGACAGGCTAGAGTGCAATGGTGTGATCTCAGCTGGGCTCAAGCGATTCTCCTGCCTCAGCCCCCCGATAGCTGGGACTACAAGCATGTGCCACCACGCCCATCTAATTTTTATTTTTATTTTTTCATATTTTTAGTAGAGACAAGTTTCACCATTTTGGCCAGGCTGTTCTCAAACTCCTGACCTCAACGGATCAGCCCTCCTCGACTTCCCAAAGTGCTGGGATTATAGGCATGAGCCACCACACCCGGTGTTTTATTTGCTTCTTTGGGTTGCTGATTTAATTGTTTGATTTTCTCTGACATCGTATACATTTTATAAAAATGCAAACCAATATAGCTTAAGGAATCCAAACTAAAGAATGTCTTTGTACCCTGGGTAATCATCACAGTAGCAATTGGTTCAGTCAAGAGTCATTAATGGGTGCCGAAACTGGTGGGCAAAAGTTTGATGGGAAACAGGATATAGGGTTGAAGTATCTTGCCACAAATTACTTTTTAACTATAAAGGGAAGAATAGTAACCTCACAGTGAAGAAGCCAGGCAGATATTACTTTAACCAAAGTTAGCATCATGACTACTGAGATAAACCAACATCATGTGAATTGATGCGTGTATGACACAACACACTGAGATTACAGCATCACTTCAGTGCTAACCCTAACCCAAATTGCATAACCCAAATCTAAGCATGAGGTGACATCAAACACACCCAAACAGGGGAACATTCTATAAAGTAACTGGCCCGTGTGCTTCAAAAATGTCAAAGTCATGAAAGACAAAGAAAGCCAGAGGAATTATCCCAGACGGAAGAAGGCAAGAGCGACATAGCAGCTAAATGCAATATGTGATCCTGAACTAGACTGGAGTCTGTGTCACAAAATTATTTTTCTTTTCCTAAGAATGACATCACTGGATAATTGGTAATTTTGATTAATTTGTTTCATGTTGCTTTGGTTGAGAAGCCTCAGAATGCAAATTTAATATAAAATAATTTAAGTATATACACCATATAACAAGATTAAAACTGTGAAAACATGAGTCTCACCTTGCCCTCTATAAGAATGATCCAGTTCAGGCTGGGTGTGGTGGCTCACGCCTGTAATCCAAGCACTTTGGAGGCCAAGGCGGGCGGATCGCCTGAGGTCGGGAGTTCAAGACCAGCCTGACCAATATGGTGAAACCCCGTCTACAAAAAAAAAAAGAAAAAAAGAATGATCCAGTTCAAAAAGATGGTTCTTCACACCTTGCTCTCAAAAATTACAAACAACTGTCATAGCAACATTGACAGAGAATTTCTAATACATATAGATCCTGAATATGTTACAGATTTCATAAGATAAATTTAAGGACTATTGGTGGGAGCTCAGTAGCTAATCTATTCTATTGGAAAGCTGAAAAAGGAGAAAGATGATTAATAAGGCTATCATAACCAAACAACATGAGTCTTACAGCTTATACCAGCTTTCAGAGCTGCACTTAGAAACACAGTGGCAATCAGTCCAGTACCTTGACCTTGATGCATTCTACTTCCTGTATCATTTAAATGTAATGGAATTGTTATGAAGATGAGTGTTAACACATCCCAGTTTTTTGGATAATGTTCTCCATAAGTTTTACATATTGACTGCAATGCCAATTATAGTTAAAGGCAAGCTTGTTTCTCATTAATTATGCAACTTCAAGCTGATCACTTGGCTTCTTTGAGCCCTGGAGCCTGAATTTGTTATATGATAGGATCAGAATCTCTTGTCTCTGAAATTCTTTTCAACTCTAGTTGTGGGTCATTTGAGATTTCAGTCACTAGTTAAGTTATCCATAAAAATGATATATTTTGGGCCGGGCGCTGTGGCTTATGCCTGTAATCCCAGCACTTTGGGAGGCAGAAGCAGGCAGATCATGAGGTCAAGGGATCGAGACCATCCTAGCCAACGTGGTGAAACCCAGTCTCTATGAAAAATACAAAAATTTGGCCGGGCGCGGTGGCTCAAGACTGTGATCCCAGCACTGTGGGAGGCCGAGGCGGGTGGATCACGAGGTCAAGAGATCGAGACCATCCTGGTCAACATGGTGAAACCCCGTCTCTACTAAAAATACAAAAAATTAGCTGGGCATGGTGGTGCACACCTGTAGTCCCAGCTACTCAGGAGGGTAAGGCAAGGAGAATCGCTTGAACCTGCTAGGTGGACGTTGCATTGAGTCCAGATCACACCACTGCACTCCAATCTGGTGACAGAGCGAGACTCCACTTCAAAAAAAAAAAAAAAAGATGCCGGGCGCGGTGGCTCAAGCCTGTAATCCCAGCACTTTGGGAGGCCGAGGCGGGTGGATCACAAGGTCAAGAGATCAAGACCATCCTGGTCAACATGGTGAAACCCCGTCTCTACTAAAACTACAAAAAATTAGCTGGGCATGGTGGCGCGTGCCTGTAATCCCAGCTACTCAGGAGGCTGAGGCAGGAGAATTGCCTGAACCCAGGAGGCGGAGGTTGCGGTGAGCCGAGATCGCGCCATTGCACTCCAGCCTGGGTAACAAGAGTGAAACTCCATCTCAAAAAAAAAAAAAAAAAAAAAGATATATTTCTTTTAAATCCAAAATAGAAAACCTCTCTTCTTTAAGAGCAATTCCTTATGTTAGCTTATTTTATGAAGTATTTTAGATACATGAAAAATGTACAATTAAAAATAGAACAAACTTAAGCATACCCACCATCCAGCTAAAATACAGAACATTACAGTTTGTTATCTATCATGTTGGCAAAAATCCTTGAGTCTGACAAAACGCCTTATTATCATCTCTGCAGGGAAACAGGCACTTTCACATACTGTTGGCAGGAATGTAAAAACGGTATAATGGGAATTTGGCAATATCTAGCAAAATTACATATGCATTTAATCCTGGACACCACCACAATCACCTTTCTATAAATCTATCTCAAAGATATATAGGCAGAAATGTGAAATGATGTATACACAAACTTATTCATTGTAGTTACTATTTGTAATAGCAAAGGATTGCAAACAATCCAAATATTCATCAATAAAGGACTGGTTGAAGAAATAATGATGAAGTGCTATTCCACTATAAAAAATATTCTGTAAAATGCTGTGAATTGCATACAGCATACTACCTTTTGTATAAGAAAGAGGGACTATAAGTGTGTGTGTGTGTGTGTGTGTGTGTGTGTGTGTGTGTGTGTGTGTGTATAAGCATTTTTTTAAAATATCAGGATAAACCAAAAGTCAGTGAAAAATGGTTACTCGTGGCCAGGCGTGGTCACTCACACCTGTAATCCCAGCACTTTGGGAGGCCAAGCTGGGTGGATCATGAGGTCAGGAGTTCAAGACCAGCCTAGCCAAGATGGTGAAACCCTGTCTCAATAAAAAAAATAAATAAGGGGGGGAGATCCAAGATGGCCGTTTAGGAACAGCTCAGGATTGCAGCTCCCAATGAAAGCGCAGAGGGTGAGTGGACGCCGCGTTTTTATTGCCCACAGACTAGGAAATTCCCGGGCAGAGGTGCTCCACGCTCGCCAGCGCGGCTGTTGTGGCCAGCGCTGCTGTGCCGGCCAGCGCCGGCCGGCGCCGACCAGCGCCGCTGCTCTGCCCCGCGCGGCTGCTTTGTCGGCGCCCCGGAGCCGCGGTTCTCCGTACAAAATACACCGGTCCGGGGGCCCTTTTGGCTGGCGATTGGAGCCACGGGAAGTCGCCCATATGCTGGTTCAAAAAGGGGACTGAGCAGAGAACCAGGACAGTAGATTCCAGGGCAAAAAAAAAAAAAGAAAAAAAAGCGCCACAAACCTCAGGGCCGCTGTTTAAGCCAGCGCAGTGAGTGGCCGCAGGGGAAAACAAACAGACCCCGGCGCCTCTTCAACAGGCGACTGGAACACCAACTTAAAAAAGGCTCTGAGGCAGGGAGCCAGGCGATCAGGCTCGGCTGGCCCCACCCCCACAAAAGAACAGCAACCAGAAACTCTGGATTGAGAATTTCACAGCAAGCGCAGCTGAACCCGGGACAGTCCAGCTCTGTGGGGGAGGGGCGTCCGCCATTACTGAGGCAGCCCGCCGTTGCCAAGGCAACCCGCCATTGCTGAGGCAGCCCGCCGTCGCCAAGGCAACACGTCACAGCAGAGACTCCGCCCCAACAGAGGCGGGCCACCATCGCCAAAGCAGTTCTAACTACACCCATATAAACAGGACTGCAGGGAAGTTCACTCGGCAGCGGGGCGCAGCCCACAGCAGCTCAGCAAAGCTGCTATAGGCCGACAGTGACTAGCCTGCCTCCTTGCTGGGCTGGGCAGGTCTGAAGGAAAAAAAGAAAAAAAAAAAAAAAAAAAAAGAAAGCAGCAGCATAACGGAAACTCATAAATAAAGCCCTAAATCCCTGGGACAGAGCACCTGGGAACAAAAAGCAGTTTATGAGTTCTGCTGCAGCAGACCTAAAAGTACCTGCCCAGCAGCTCTGAATGAACAACAACAGAGCTCACAGCTCACCATTTGAGCTCCTATAAAGAAAAGACCGTCTCCTCAAGCAGCTCCCTGACCCCTATATATCCAAAAAGACACCTCATAGAGGAGAGATCAGATTGACACTAGGCGGGTATCCTTCTGGGACAAACATAGAAGAAGAAGAAAACTGGTAACAACCCTTGCTGTTCAACAGTTGCTGCAGGTGAACCCCAGGCAAGCAGGGCCTGGAGTGAACCTCAGCAGATCTACAGCAGAGGGGCCAGACTGTCAGAAGGAAAACCAAGAAGCAGAAATAACCTCATCATCAACAAACAGAACGTCAATCTGAAAGATTTGAGACCCAATCTGAAAGCCAGCAACTACAAAGTCGACAGGTGGATAAATCCTTAAGGATGGGAAGAAACCGGCGCAAAAAGGATGAAAACACCCGAAACCAGAACACCTCTCCTCCTAAAAGGGATCACAACTCCTCGCCAGCAAGGGAACAAGGTTGGATGGAGAATGAGTGTGATGAAATGACAGAATCAGAATTCAGAAGATGGGTAGTAAGAAACTTCTGTGAACTTAAAGAACATGTTCTAACCAAATGCAAAGAAACTAAGAACCTTGAAAAAAGATTTGACGAAATGCTAACAAGAATGGACAAAATAGAAAGGAATATAAGTGAATTGATGGAGCTGAAAACTGCAACACGAGAACTTCGTGAAGCATGCACAAGTATCAACAGCCGAATTGACCAAGCAGAAGAAAGGATATCAGAGGTCGAAGATCAACTCAATGAAATAAAACGGGAAGGCAAGACTGGAGAAAAAAGGGTAAAAAAGAATGAACAAAGTCTCCAAGAAATGTGGGACTATGTGAAAAGACCTAATCTACGTTTGATAGGCGTACCCGAATGCGACGAAGAGAATGAATCCAAGCTGGAAAATACTCTGCAGGATATTATCCAGGAAAACTTCCCCAACCTAGGAAGGCAGGCAAACATTCAAGTCCAGGAAATACAGAGAACACCACAAAGATATTCGTCAAGAAGAGCAACCCCAAGGCACGTAATCGTCAGATTCACCAGGGTCGAAATGAAGGAGAAAATACTAAGGGCAGCCAGAGAGAAAGGTCGGGTTACCCACAAAGGGAAGCCCATCAGACTCACAGCAGATCTCTCAGCAGAAACCCTACAAGCCAGAAGAGAATGGGGGCCAATATTCAACATCCTTAAAGAAAAGAACTTTCAACCCAGAATCTCCTATCCAGCCAAACTAAGCTTCATAAGTGAAGGAAAAATAAAATCCTTTGGGAACATGCAAGTACTCAGAGATTTCGTCACCACCAGGCCAGCTCTACAAGAGCTCCTGAAAGAGGCTCTACACATATAAAGGAACAACAAGTACCAGCTCAACTAAAGGGCAAAACAGCCAGCTAGCACCAAAATGGCAGTATCAAATTCACACATAACAATATTAACCCTAAATGTAAATGGACTAAATGCCCCAATCAAAAGACACAGACTGACAAATTGGATAAAAAGACAAAACCCATCGGTGTGCTGTATCCAGGAAACCCATCTCACATGCAAGGATACACAAAGGCTCAAAATAAAGGGATGGAGGAAGATTTACCAAGCAAATGGAGAGCAAAAAAAAGCAGGAGTTGCAATTCTCATCTCTGATAAATTAGACTTTAAAGCAACAAAGATCATAAGAGACAAAGAGGGACATTACATAATGGTAAAAGGATCAATGCAACAAGAAGAGCTAACGATCCTAAATATATACGCACCCAATACAGGAGCACCCAGATACATAAGGCAAGTTCTTAATGACTTACAAAGGGACTTAGACTCCCACACAATAATAGTGGGAGACTTTAACACCCCATTGTCAACATTAGACAGATCAACCAGACAGAAAATTAACAAGGATATCCAGGACTTGAACTCAGACCTGGACCAAGCAAACCTAATAGACATTTACAGAACTCTCCACCCAAAATCCACAGAATATACATTCTTCTCAGCACCACATCACACCTACTCTAAAATTGACCACATAATTGGGAGTAAATCACTCCTCAGCAAATGCAAAACAACGGAAATCGTAACAAACAGTCTCTCAGACCACAGTGCAATCAAGTTAGAACTCAGAATTCAAAAACTAACTCAGAACCACACAACTTCATGGAAACTGAACAACTTGCTCTTGAATGTTGACTGGATAAACAATGAAATGAAGGCAGAAATAAAGATGTTCTTCGAAACCAACGAGAATGAAGACACAACATACCAAAATCTCTGGGACACATTTAAAGCAGTATCCAGAGGAAAATATATAGCAATAAGTGCCCACATGAGAAGCAAGGAGAGATCAAAAATTGACGCCCTATCGTCAAAACTGAAAGAGCTAGAGGAGCAAGATCAAAAAAACTCAAAGTCTAGCAGAAGACAAGAAATAGCTAAGATCAGAGCAGAACTGAAGGAGATAGAGACACAAAAAACCCTTCAAAAAATCAATAAATCCAGGAGCTGGTTTTTTGAAAAGATCAACAAAATAGACAGACCACTAGCCAGATTAATAAAAAAGAAAAGAGAGAATAACCAAATTGATGCAATAAAAAACGATAAAGGGGATATCACCACAGATTCCACAGAAATTCAAACCATCATCAGAGATTATTACAAACAACTCTATGCACACAAACTAATAAACCTGGAAGAAATGGATAAATTCCTGGACACTTGCCTCCTGCCAAGCCTAAACCAGGAAGAAGCCGAAACCCTGAACAGACCCATAACAAGGTCTGAAGTTGAGGCAGCAATTAAGAGATTACCACCCAAAAAAAGCCCAGGTCCAGATGTGTTCACAGCTGAATTCTACCAGACATACAAAGAGGAGCTGGTACCATTTCTTCTGAAACTATTCCAAACAATACAAAAAGAGGGAATTCTTCCCAAATCATTTTATGAGACCAACATCATCCTGATTCCAAAACCCGGCAGAGACTCAACAAGAAAAGAAAACTTCAGGCCAATATCCATGATGAACATAGATGCAAAAATCTTCAATAAAATACTGACAAGCCGATTGCAACAGCACATCAAAAAGCTTATCCACCATGATCAAGTAGGCTTCATCCCGGGGATGCAAGGCTGGTTCAACATACGCAAGTCTATAAACGTAATTCACCACATAAACAGAACCAAAGACAAAAACCACATGATTATCTCAATTGATGCAGAGAAGGCCTTTGACAAAATTCAACAGCCCTTTATGCTAAAAACACTCAGTAAGCTAGGTATCAATGGAACGTATCTCAAAATAATGAAAGCTATTTATGACAAACCAACAGCCAATATCATACTGAATGGGCAAAAACTGGAAGCATTCCCCTTGAAATGTGGCACCAGACAAGGATGCCCGCTCTCACCACTGCTATTCAATATAGTATTAGAAGTTCTAGCCAGAGCAATCAGGCAAGAAAAAGAAATAAAGGGCATTCAAATAGGAAAGGAGGAAGTCAAATTGTCTCTATTTGCAGACGACATGATTGTATATCTAGAAGACCCCATCGTCTCAGCCCCAAACCTCCTGAAACTGATAAGCAAGTTCAGCAAAGTCTCAGGATACAAAATCAATGTGCAAAAATCACATGCATTCCTATACACCAGTAACAGACTTAAAGAGAGCCAAATCAAGAACAAACTTCCATTCACAATTGCCACAAAGAGAATAAAATACCTAGGAATACAACTAACAAGGAATGTAAAGGACCTCTTCAAGGAGAACTACAAGCCACTGCTCAACGAAATAAGAGAGGACACAAACAGATGGAGAAACATCCCATGTTCATGGTTAGGAAGAATCAATATCGTGAAAATGGCCATACTGCCCAAAGTAATTTACAGATTCAATGCTATCCCCATCAAGCTACCAATGACCTTCTTTGCAGAACTGGAAAAAACCACCTTAAACTTCATATGGAACCAAAAGAGAGCCCGCATAGCCAAGTCAATTCTAAGCAAAAAGAACAAAGCAGTGGGCATCACACTACCAGACTTCAAACTATACTACAAGGCTACAGTAATCAAAACAGCATGGTACTGGTACCAAAACAGAGATATAGACCAATGGAACAGAACAGAGGTCTCTGAGGCAACACAACATATCTACAACCATCTGATCTTTGACAAACCAGTCAAAAACAAGCAATGGGGAAAGGATTCCCTGTTCAATAAATGGTGTTGGGAAAGCTGGCTAGCCATGTGCAGAAAGCAGAAACTGGACCCCTTCCTGACACCTTACACTAAAATTAACTCCAGATGGATTAAAGACTTAAACATAAGACCTAACACCATAAAAACCCTAGAAGAAAATCTAGGCAAAACCATTCAGGACGTAGGTGTAGGCAAGGACTTCATGACCAAAACGCCAAACGCATTGACAACAAAAGCCAAAATAGACAAATGGGACCTAATCAAACTCCACAGCTTCTGCACAGCAAAAGAAACAATCATTAGAGTGAATCGGCAACCAACAGATTGGGAAAAAATTTTTGCAGTTTACCCATCTGACAAAGGGCTGATATCCGTAATTTACAAAGAACTAAAGCAGATTTACAAGAAAAAAACTAACAAGCCCATTCAAAAGTGGGCAAAGGATATGAACAGACACCTCTCAAAAGAAGACATACGTGAGGCCAACAAACATATGAAAAAATGCTCATCATCACTGGTCATCAGAGAAATGCAAATCAAAACTACACTGAGATACCATCTCACGCCGGTTAGAATGGCGATCATTAAAAAATCTGGAGACAACAGATGCTGGAGAGGATGTGGAGAAATAGGAACACTTTTGCACTGTTGGTGGGAGTGTAAATTAGTGCAACCATTGTGGAAGACAGTGTGGCGATTCCTCAAGGACCTAGAAATAGAAATTCCGTTTGACCCAGCAATCCCATTACTGGGTATATATCCAAAGGATTACAAATCGTTCTACTATAAGGACACGTGTACACGAATGTTCATTGCAGCACTGTTTACAATAGCAAAGACCTGGAACCAACCCAAATGCCCATCGACGATAGACTGGATAGGGAAAATGTGGCACATATACACCATGGAATATTATGCAGCCATCAGAAACGATGAGTTTGGGTCCTTTGTAGGGACATGGATGAACCTGGAAACCATCATTCTCAGCAAACTGACAGAAGAGCAGAAGATCAAACACCGCATGTTCTCACTCATAGGCGGGTGTTGAACAATGAGAACACATGGACACAGGGAGGGGAGCACTACACACTGGGGTCAGTTGGGGGGAAATAGGGGAGGGAGGGTGGGAGGTGGGAAGCTGGGGAGAGATAGCAAGGGGAGAAATGCCAGATGTAGGTGATGGGGAGGAAGGCAGCAAATCACACTGCCACGTGTGTTCCTATGCAACAATTTTGCATGTTACTCACATGTACCCCAAAATGTAAAATGCAATAAAATAAATAAATGGGGAAAAAAAAAATTAAAAAGGATTTTTAAAATTAAAAATAAATAAATAAATAAATAAATTTAAAATTTTTAAAAAAAGAAAAAAATGGTTACTCATCGTGGAAGGAAAAAACGGTAATCAGAGGATGTTCAACCTCATATGTCACTAGGCAACTGCAAATTAAAATGAGATACCACTACACACATATTAGAATGCCTAAAATTCAAAACACTGACAGCACTAAATACTTGTGAGGATGTGGACAACAGGAACTCTCATTCATTGCTGGTGGAAATGCAAAATGGTAAAGCCACTTAGGAAGACAGTTTTGGCAGTTTCTTACAAAACCAAGCATTCTCTCTCACTATATGATCCAGCAATCATACTCCACGATATTTGTCCCAATGAGTTGAAAACTTATATCCACACAAAAATCTATATGTGAATTTTTATAGCAGCTTTATTTATAATTGCCAAACTTTGAAAGCAGACAATGTCCTTCAGTAGGTGAATGGATGACAACCTGTGGTACATCTATACCTTGGAGTATCATACAGAACTAAAAAGGAATGAGCTATCAAGCCACTAAAAGACATGGAGGAAACTTAAATGCATACTGCTAAGTGAAAAAAAACAGTCTCAGTAGATAGCTCTAACTGCAAGAATCCATCTTATCCACAATTTTGCTTTCTGCAGTTAACCAAGGCCTGAAAATATTACGTGGAAAATTTCAGAAATAACTAATTCATAAGGTTGAAATTGCACACCATTCTGAGTAGCCTGATGAATTCTTGTACTATCTTGCTCCATCCTGAAACATTTCTTTGGACCCGAAACATTCCTTCGTCCAGCACATCTGTGCTCTATTCGTTACAGCATATATATTAGTCATTTAACTGTCTCAGTTATCAAATCAACACATATAAGAAGAGTGAGTAGAGTACCATTAGATATTTTGAGAGAGGAGCATAATTGCATAACTTTTTTTTTTTTTTTTTTTTTTTTTTTGAGACGGAGTTTTTTGCTCTTGTTACCCAGGCTGGAGTGCAATGGCACGATCTCGGCTCACCGCAACCTCTGCCTCCTGGGTTCAGGCAATTCTCCTGCCTCAGCCTCCTGGGTAGCTGGGATTACAGGCACACGCCACCATGCCCAGCTAATTTTTTTTTTGTATTTTTAGTAGAGACGGGGTTTCACCATGTTGACCAGGATGGTCTCGATCTCTTGACCTCGTGATCCACCCGCCTCGGCCTCCCAAAGTGCTAGGATTACAGGCTTGAGCCACCGCGCCCGGCAATTGCATAACTTTTATTACAGTATATTGTTATAATTGTTCCATTTTATTATTGTTGTTATTAATTTCTTACTGTGCATAATTTATAAATAAACCTTATTATCAGATGTATGTATATGGTTCTATACTATCCATGGTTTCAGGCACCTACTGTAGGTCTTATATCCCTTGAGGATAAAGGGGGACTATTATGTATGACATTCAGGAAAAGGCAAAACTATGGAGCCAGGAAAAGGTCAGTGGTTGTCAGTTCTGGGGAAAGAAGGGAGGGATGAATATTGGAACATAAAGGATTTGAGGGCAGTGAAATTACTCTTATGTTATTGTAATGGTGGATCTGTCATTAGGCATTTTACAAAAGCCACAGAATGTGCAACAAACAACAAACCTTAATGTAAACCATGGTCTTTAGTTAATAACAATGTATCAGTGTTGGCTATCAACTGAAATAAATGTACCACAATAATGCAAGACATTAATAATAGGGGAAAAGCAGCAGGTTTTCTATAAACCTAAAACTGCCTACAAAATAAATCTGTTAACAAAAAAGAAAGGCAGGGGACAGGGATGGAAATAAACCTTCTCAGATAAAATCTGTCATGGGGTTTTGACTTTGGAAACATATAAATGTGGCCATTAAATAACTTTAAAAACAAAAGCACTGGCCGGGCACAGGTGGTTCACACCTATAATCCCAACACTTTGGGAGGCTAAGGCAAGCGGATCACGAGATCAGAAGACTGAGACCATCCTGACCAACATGGTGAAACCCATCCTCTACTAAAAAATACAAAAATTAGCTGGGCATGGTGGTGCATACCTGTAGTCCCAGCTACTTGGGAGACTGAGGCAGGAGAATTGCTTGAACCCAGGAGGAGGAGGTTGCAGTGAGCTGAGATCGCGCCACTGCACTCCAGCCTGGCACCTGGCAAAAGAGCAAGACTCTGCCTCAAAAAAAAAAAAAAAAAAAAGGACAAGGAAAAAAAATTACTTTAAGAAGAAAATAAAAGAACAAAGCAATCCCTAAAAATTTAAACCAAATTGAGACAAGCGAACTTGGCTCTACAGCAAGCTGGTGGTACGACCAAGCAGAGAAGAGCTCTGCCAAATAACTGCAAAAGCAATGTTTTGGCTTTTATTTTTTGTGAGATGTACCCTGAAGACAAAGACATCACAAAGAATTATAACCTGTATTTAGTCATTTTATTGTTGCCTACAACATTGGGGTTGCTATTTTGAAACTGTTATTTTAAAAATACCTGTGATGCTGGGTGTGGTAGCATGCACCTGCAGTCCCAGCTAGTCAGAAGGTTGAGACAGACTGCTTGAGGCCAGGAGTTTGAAGCTGCAGTTCGAGCTATGATTGTGCCACTGTACTCTACCCTGGGCAGCACAGCAAGATCCTATCACTAAAATAAATAAATAAACAAATGCATAGGTACATATATCAAATATACATTATTTATATGGTAGGAAAAGGCAAATACATGTTAATGTTATTAAAATCAAGATTTTTTTAGCTTAAGAGAACAAAGGCAAAATATTAAAAAGTAGGTGAAAGTTTTAAGCTTTAATTTAAATAGAAAATATCAGTACAAACTCATTATTTACTTTTCTCCTTCTAGAAAAGAGTTATTTCCTAGTTCTGTCCACTGGAAAGGTCTGGAAGTAATAATAACTTAGTAGCAATGATCATCCCTAGTGCTCAGATTATAGTCTCAAAAGACCAAAAAAGCGCAGTCTTTGAAAAAATGGCTGATTTCGTATAGAACAGGAAATACACGTCCCGAGCCCAGAGACCACTTGCTGTGCCTGAAAGCAAGAAAGCTATCAGAGATTACTGGGGTCACGTCAAAATAACGAAAGAGCCAAGCTGAAACTCCACTCACCAAAAATTGCAATAATTTGAGCAACAAAAGAATAACAAGACACTTGCTATGTGATGTAATTGAGTAAAAGAATCCAGAGATATGATTCTATTTTTAGGAATTCCTAGAAAAACCTCATCTATAGTGACAGGAAGCAAATTAATGGTTGCCTAGGGCTAGGGATGGAGTGGGAGTAAGATTGACTGCAGAGAGGCCCAAAGGAATTTTGGGGAGTGATGGAAATATTCTATATTCTAGCCTGGGCATGGTGGCTCACCCCTGTAATCCCAGCACTTTGGGAGGCCGAGGTAGATGGATCACCTGAGGTAAGGAGTTCACGAACAGCCTGACCAATATAGTGAAATCCCATCTCTTAAAAATGCAAAAATTAGCTGGGCGTGGTAGCATTCGCCTACAATCCCAGTTTCTCATGAGGCTGAGACAGGAGAATCGCTTGAACCCTGGAGGTGGAGGTTGCAGTGAGCCAAGATCATGCCACTGCACTCCAGCCTGGATGACAGAGTAAGACTCTGTTAAAAAAAAAAAAAAAAGATATATTCTGATTGTGGGGGTAGCTATACAGGCATATGCATTTTTCAAAATTCATTCAATTGCACAGTTTCTAAATGAGTGCATTTCACTGCATTTAAATTATACCTCGAATAACATTGGTTTTTTAAAAAAGAGAAAAAAAGGAATACACTGTAATGAGTAGAAATCATAAGTGTAAAAATCTCAGAGCTCTTACTAAGTCTTTTTAAAAAATCCTATTTGTTCACCAATTGCCAGGATACCAACTGCTGTAGTTTGGAATATTGTTCCTTCCAAATCTCATGTTAAATTTGATACCCTATGCTGGAGGTGGGGACCAACGAGAGGTGTTTGGGTCAAAGGGGCAGATCCCTCATGAATAGTTTAATGCCTTCTCTCAGGAGTGAGTTCTTCTCTTTAAGTTCTCATGAAAGCCTGTTGTTACAAGGAGGCTGGCCCCTCCTCCCTTTCTCTCTTGCTTCCTCTCTCACCATGTGGTAACTGCACATGCCAGGTTTCCTTCACCTTCCACCATGGGTGGAAGCAGCTGAGGCCCTCACCTGATCCAGATGTCTGCACCGTGCTTCTTGTACAGTCTGCTGAACTATGAGCCAAACAAACCTCTTTTCATTATAAATTTCTCAGTCTCAGATATTCCTTTTTAGCAACACACAACAGACTAAGACACCAAATCATTATTCTAAAATTTGATAATCCTAAGTTATCTGACACTTACCTTGCTTTTCTTATGTGGGCTGGACTTCAAGGTACCTAGTGGTTGATGAAGGAAAGTTCTTTATAGAACAATTACAGCTAATAAATGTAGAAAGAATGATAAAATTAGAAAAATACTATTTTTCAAATCTTTTATGAAATGATGGATCTAAGTAATAATCATCAGTGGTTTCTAAAACCATTAGTGAAAGATAGATAAGGATCCTTAAGTATCTATTGATGAATCAGGTCAACCACATTTGAACCACACTTGATTGATGGATACCAGGCATTATGTGCCTCTCGATGTGATACAATAGGAAGCTATAGAGCATCATATATAAAGTATCTTTGCCTAAATAAATAAATGTTAAAAACTGAATCAATGGCTGGGCGTGGTGGCTCATGCCTGTAATCCAAGCACTTTGGAGGCCAAAGCGAGTGAATCACCTGAGGTTGGGAGTTCAAGACCAGCCTGACCAAAATGGTGAAACCCCGTCTTTTTAAAAAATTTAAAAAAAAAACTGAATCAAAAACAAGCCTCTAAATCTTACTGTCCATTTGTAGGAAATACGATTCTGTACTCATTAAAATGAGAAAACTTAGTAAGGTTAGACTTAACCTTAGCAAGCTTAGTGAAGATGTAGAACCCTGGAAACTCTCACACCCTGCTGCCAGGAGTGCAAATTGGCCCATGCAGTTTGAATTTGACAACACACACAAAATGAGGAAAATCACCTCCTTGCCACTAGATGGTGCTTATTGGCTTTTGAGTAGTTTATTGTATTGTTTTCTATTACATTGCTGCATTCCTCCTTTTACTTCTGATAGATCACTGGAGAAAGGGACTGGGCACTAGGGGCTAGAGCCTCACCAGAATGTTGTAATTGGGATCCCAACAGTTGTATCTGCTACGGAACCATGTTGACGCTAAGGACACATCTCTGAGTGTTACCGTCTTCCCTAGCCACTTACATTATTCAGTTCCTTTGCAGTCTCTAATACTGTGTAAAGGGTATTTTTCTGAAGAATATATTTTTCAATACAATCTTTTTTTTTTTTATTTTTTAAAGGCGGGGTCTCATCATGTTGGTCAGGCTGGTCTTGAACTCTTGACCTCAGGTGATCCGCCCACCTTGGCCTCCAAATACAATCTTATTATTTTTAATTATTCCACATAATCTGTGCTCTCTATTTAACTTTTTTAACATAACTTTGAAATTATAAAACATGGCACAAGAAAGTCCTACATACACTTCACCTAGGCCCCAGGTTCACCACTTATTATCAATTTACCATTCTCTCTCTCTCTCTCTAAATTGTATATATGTTATATATTATTTTATGTAATTTATATATTATATGTAATTGTTATACTATATATAATTTATAGATATATTATGTATATGATTTATAGATGAATTATATAATTTATATATATGTTAATTTATA
The DNA here is from genome assembly GCF_009761245.1 of Sapajus apella. Lineage (NCBI taxonomy): Eukaryota > Metazoa > Chordata > Mammalia > Primates > Cebidae > Sapajus > Sapajus apella. The sequence continues at coordinate 37,441,624 of NW_022436945.1, forward strand.
TATTTTATAATCATACATTATATTTTTTTTTTTTTTTTTCTTCATAGACAGAGGCTAACAAATCCTCCCTCATGTTTATTTGTACAAATAGCACAGGAGGACCCCAGCCCCATGCAGATGGCAGCCCCGGGGGGGTCGCACCAGTCCTTCTGTCCTCACGTTGGCAGACAGAGATATCTACTCTGAAGCCTTTGTAGGGGCCTGGGCACCTTTGGGAGCCTGAGCTGGAACTGAAGCTGGAGCTGCAGCCTGGGCCTTGTTTTGATCCTTGGACTTGGCCTTGACTTTTGGCCGACAGAGCCTGAGCCCCTTGGCAATGCGTGCACGAGCACGCTTCCCAAGCTTGGGGTGGGCAATGTAAGCAAGTCGCTCAAGCTTGCAGCTGACACCCCCCTTTGGGATCTTGGGCTTAACCTCCTTGGGCTTTACAAGAGCCTTGATGGCCTCGGCACGTGCACTCATGGCCTTGGCATTGTTGGCCTGCATCTTCTTTAGGCCCTTCTTGTTGTGCTTCTTGGCAAAGTGCATGTTCCTCAGGAACTTGGGGTCCACCCCCTTAAGAGATTCGTATCTTTGTGATCGGGGTTTCTTGATACCATTTCTGTGCCATTTTCGGGACTGGTTGTGTGTTGTGTGGTTCTTGGACTTGGCCATGTCTGCACCTAAGCCGCGGTTCCATTATATTGTTTATATATATTATACATATATATAAGTTTCTAAACTATTTAATAGTGAGTTGCAGACATAATTCCCCACTGGTCTTATAAACACAGACACTATTCTATAAAACCACAACACACCTATCAAAATCAGGAAATTAACATGGATATAGTGCTATCTAATGTACAGACTGGGTTCATGTTTTACCAATTATCCCAAATACTGTCCATTATAGCAAACATACAACAAAACATAATAAGAAATAAAAAACTCACAATTGTTCAAAACCCATTTCCTTTTCCCCCTTTCCTTTCTGTCCCCGGACTCAACCCAGGATTATCCACAGCATTTAGTTGTCATGTTCATATCTTCCTCAATCTAGGCAGTTTCTCAGGCTTTCCTTGTCTTTTATGATCTTGACATTTTTGAAGGCCAGATATTTACATTACCTTCAATTTGGGTTTGTCTGACATTTTTTCATGATTAAAGTTATGAGTTTGCAAGGCAGGACTATCACAAGTGATACTGTGTTAGTACATCATCTTAGCAAGTGCACAATGTCAGTTTGTCCCATTACTGCTAAATTAACCGTTATCGTTTTGTGTGTCCACTCTTAATCTAATGAATAAATATGTTTAATTATTAAATAATTAAAAAGCATTTTATGGGGAGATACTTTGAGAATATGTTAAGTATCTTTTCTCTCATCAAACTTTCACCCACTATTTTGCCTCCTATTTTACTATGGTTGTTATCAAATGGTGATTCTCTAATTCCATTATTTCTTCTACATTAACTGGTTGGCTTAAGTTGTAAAGAAGAGCTTTCCACTTATTTATTTATTCATTTCTTTATATCAGTATAGGTTCATGGATTCATTTTATTCAATGGCTTATAATCTGTTACTAATGTTATTTATTTTGATACTCAGATTGTTTTATATTTGGCCAGTGGGATCCCCTTCAGTTTGAATGCTTTGTCCTTTAACGTGGTTCAAATCTACTTTGAGAGTTTTCTTATTTTCTGGTGCAAGAAGATGTTTCACACTCAGCTTATACTTTCCTTGGTACAACCCTGAAACTGGTGACTTCTCCATGAGCCCTGGTTCCTTTTAGTAAGGAATTTAAAAACCAAGATCTGGGTACTAGTGTGCTTATTGCTACAAAGATGCCACTGCTTACAGACCCTCTTACCAAACACAGCCAGAGAATACATCTATATCCATTCCTATATCTATTTCAACATCTATATCTGCATATTAACACCACTATGAGCTCACAGAAATATCGATAATTCTAATCATATGCCACAGAGTTTATTCTAGCCTTTTCTTTTTCTGTATTTGCTCTCCTTACTCTGTAAGAAAGTTGTCTTTCCACCAGACACGGTGGCTCATGCCTGTAATCCCAGCACTTTGGGGGGCTGAGAGCACAAATCACAAGGTTAGGATTTCAATACCAGCCTGGCCAATACGGTGAAACCCAGTCTCTACTAAAAATACAAACATTAGCCGGGCATGGTGGTGAGCACCTGTAGTCCCAGCCACTCGGGAGGCTGAGGCAGAAGAACTGCTTAAACCCAGGAGACAGAGGTTGCAGTGAGCTGAGGTCACACCACTGCACTCCAGCCTGGGCGACAGAACAAGAGTCCGTCTCAAAAAAAAAAAACAAAAAGAAAAAAAAAAAGAGGCTGGGCACGGTGCATCACACCTGTAATCCTAGCACTTTGGGAGGCTGAGGTGGGTGGATCACCTGAGGTCAGGAGTTCAAGACCAGCCTGGCCATCAGGGTGAAACCCCATCTTTAAAAAAAAAAAAAAATGTTGTTTTTCATTGCCCTTAATATATTAATTTTCCCTGTAGGTAATCAATATCCAGATCAAGTGAATTATCTCCTTGGCAGAAACCACCAAACCATATCCACAATTTACTTCCTCAGCTCCAGCCCTTCTAAAAGTTCCAGGCACACAGTATCAGTCTCCCTACCCCAAATGATCTCCAGTCATTCATGATTCCTCCCTTCACTTCACTGTGCGCATAGGATAAAGCACCAAGGCCTGACTCTCCCACCTCCTAAATTTTTCCTGAATCTGTATTTTCCTCTACATTCTTTCTATGTGATTGTGTGACAAGGAAAACCTTGCCAACTGCCTAGCTAATCACTGATGTAGTTGAAAGAGCACTAATACTTTTTATGACTTAGTCATAGGTAAGGATCAGCATATTTTCCCGGCCATGCTTGTTATTGTCCTAGTAATTATTCAAAGGGTTCAAGAATTATGCATGAGAAGTTAAGCCTTGATCCTGGCCCTTAAGGTGGAGAGAATGATACCCAGGTGACAGAGCTGTTTTAAAGGATGGAGGGAGTGGGAGAAGGTGAGAGGTCATTTCTGTCAGTTCAGCCTCACTGGCTGGTTTCTTATCCTCTAGCTTCCAATCCTAATCTCTAATGGGTAGGATCCAAAGCTCAGCTCTTCTCTTCTATTCTGTTAGGGATTAAGTTCAGTATTAATCAGCTACTGACTAAATGCTGAGCTTGTATGGGTAGCTCAGGTTGATGCTGCACTCATTCTAGTAATTTACCCAGGAGTCCAGTTGAACTGTACTTGTCTTTTAACTATTTTATTTTGTCAACAGTCTTGCTTTATCACCTCAGAGTTGATCTAACAGGTGGATATGGGGTAAGTTTGGAAAAAAAGCACACTTTCTTCTGATTCTAAATCATTACATTATAGAAATTTAAGAAGAATAAAATGAAGAAAACAAAAATCACCTATAATATCACAACCCTGATAAATTTTTTCCAGTTTTTGCTATGCGTTTACAAAATAATAAGTATTCACTTTTATACTCTGTTTTTCTTTTTCTTTTTTTTTTTTTTTTTTTTTTTTTTTTTTAGACAAAGTCTCGCTCTGTCACCAAGGCTGGAGTGCAGTGGCATGATCATAGTTCACTATAGCCTCTTTGAACTCCTGGACTTAAGCAATCCTCCTACCTCAGCCTCTTGAGTAGCTGGGACTATAGGTACAAGCCACTATGCCTGGCTAATTTTTCAAATACATTTTTTAGAGACAGTCTTGAACTCTGCCTGCTGGTCTCAAACTCCTGGCCTCAAGTGATCCTCCACCTCAGCCTTGTTTTTTTCTTAACATTATAATACAAGCATTCTTCTATTTAAAAATTATTTTAAAACATTAATGAAAACGTAGATGTGTCTAATTTAACAAGGTACAAATTTTTTCATGGAGGTTGTTTTCAGTTTTTTACTATTACAAATATTTCCAAAATAAACATTTATGTACATAAATCTTTTTCTACATTGATAATTACTTTCTTAGGTTAAATTGACCAGATCTAGAATTAATCGACCAGATCTAGAATTATCTGGCTTAAATCTGTGAATACAGTTAAGCTCTTGGAGAATATTGCCATATTGTTTTTCAAAAGGCTTGCTGTAATTTGCACTTTCATGGACTGTCATATGAGAGCGAGTGCCTTTTTCACTCCCAAACATTGCACCTTAAAAGACTGGGTAAAAATATGATGAAAGGGGAGGTAAATGGAAAAGGGAGATCAGGCCGTCACTTAAGAGAGAACATTCGCTTCTGAGTTCTCCGCTTCTCCATGAGTATGTGATGGGGCTATTTAGCCATTCTGATCTTCTTGGGGGCTTTTAACCTTATATACATGTCTAGGGATATAAAAGATCTGAAATCATAAGATGCCTCAGCGCTGCTGGCATTCAAACTTACCATTTGGCAAGAAGGAGAAAGAAATGAGATCGCAGAGGCTGGATACTTCGGAACATCCTCTCCCCTTTCTTCTCACCCTTCACATCTGATCAGTCAACAAATCCTGCCACTCCTCTTCCTCTCTGTCACCACCTCTCAACACCTATTAGATTCTCTAGTTCACGCTGTCCTCCTCCTTCACATGAATAAACACAGTAGCCTCCTAACAGATTTCCCTCAAGTCCATCCTTCTCCCAGAGTAATTGTCTAAAGCACAAATTTAGCCACCACCATAATATCCAGCGTCCAGTAGAGTGACAGTAGTGAGAACAGAGTCAAAGGGTGAGAGCAAGTGTCCAAGATAAGCAGACTGTTCTTGTGGTATCTCTGGCTGTGTCCCCGCAAATCCGCTTTAAATACCCTCAAGGATGCTTTTGCCTACAAAATGGAAGTGAAGTTTTTATTCTGAAAACAGGGGTCTCCTGACTTATTCCCCACCTGTTACTACTGCTTCATCTTTTCCTTTTTTCTCCTTCCTTGAACATTATGCTTCATTAACTGCAACTACCGGCCGGGCGCAGTGGCTCATGCCTATAATCCCAGCACTTTGGGAGGCCGAGGCGGGTGGTTCACGAAGTCAAGAGATTGAGACCATCCTGGTCAACATGATGAAACCCCCATCTCTACTACCAATACAAAAATTAGCTGGGCATGGTGGTGTGCGCCTGTAGTCCCAGCTACTTGGGAGGCTGAGGCAGGAGAACTGCTTGAACCGAGGAGGCAGAGGCTGCGGTGAGCCGAGATCACGCCGTTTTACTCCAGCCTGGGTAACAAGAGTGAAACTCTGTCTCAGAAAAACAAAACAAAACAGCAACTACTGGTCGTTACTACCCAAACACCATTCTATTTCTTACCTCCAAATTGTATGTTCCCACTACCTAGCATAATGACTAGGGCAGTATTATATTCAAAATATTCTTTTTCAAAAATATTAATTGCCCATCCCTGGGGTAATATCATACTTCCCTGCTCCAAAGAAATCAGGTTGGGACACATAATTTGTTTGGACCAATAGCATGTGGGCAAAAGTTACGTTTGTCACTTCCAAGCAGAAGCTTCATGAGCCAGAATGTGACTTGCTATGGATGTTTATTTGTTTTCTTTCTCCCTGCTATGAGATCAGTAATGTTCTAGATTTGAATCCGAGTCACGGCACCAAAAAATAATAATAATAATAATAATGTTCTAGAGGCTGCATCATCAGCTTGGGTCCTAACATGAAAATATTGGCAATCTGGAATATACACAAATGAGAAGCAAACCTTGATTGCCGTAAGCCCCTGAGATGTTGGGGTCACTTCTTACTGCAGCATGATGTATCCTATCCTGACTGACAAACTGGCCATCTCCTAATCATCCTTTCAGACTAGTCCTCACTTCCATGAGGCTCTGTACATGTATGGCTGCCTAATACTTAATTACTTAAATGATACAAATAAGTGTTTTGTTTGGGTGATATGGTTTCTGTGTCCCCATCCAAGTCTCATGTTCAACTGTAATCCCCAGTGTTGGAGGTGGGGCCTGGGGGGAGATGACTGGATCATGGGGCAGAGTTCTTATGAATGGTTTCGAAACACTGTGTAGTGAGTGAGTTCTTTACCTTGCCTCTAAGCTTCTTGAGGCCTCCCTAGGAGAAGCCACAATGCTTCCTGGATAGTCTGTGAAACCATGAGCCAATTAAAGCTCTTTTCTTTATAAATTACCCAACGTCAGATATTTCTTTACAGCAGTTTCAGAACTGACTAATACATTGGGGAAGCCTCCATTGCATGACATTTGGCAAAGAACAGATTCTGCCTCCTACTAAGGAAGCCAGAAAGAGCAGATACTTGTTCTCCTAGACTCCTCACAGCTAGGGGAGTGCCATGTGACCTCAGGTCAGCCATTTGGAAATTCCCTGCTCAGGACTTAAGAGTTTTGATACAAAGAAGCAAGGACAGGATAGTACAGCATTAATTCTGTTGCTAGAGGCAATGTCCAGCATCCAGTGGAGTGACAGTAATGAGAACAGAGTCAAGGGATGAGAGCAAGTGTCTAAGATAAGCAGACTGTTCTGGTGATATCTCTGGCAGTGTCCCAGACTACCTAGTCCCCTCAGTTCCCGTTCATTTTCTAAGCCTGATCCTCCAGTTTTCTCAGTGATTCTTTTCGTTTTTTTGAGATGGAGTCTCGCTTTGTTGTTCAGGCTGGAGTGCAGTGGTGCAATCTCAGCCCACTGTAACCTCCACCCCTCGGGTTCAAGCGATTCTTCCACCTCAGCCTCCTGAGTAGCTGGGACTACAGGCATGTACCACCATAACTGGCTAATTTTTATATTTTTAGTAGAGACAGGTTACTAAAGACAGGGTTTCACCATGTTGTCCAGGCTGGTCTTGAACTCCTGACCTCAGGTGATTTGCCCACCTCGGCCTTTCTTTTTTAAAAAAAAAAACATTTTTTTTTTTTTTAAGATGGGGTTTCTCCATGATGGCCAGGCTGGTCTTAAACTCCCGACCTCAGGTGATCCACCCACCTCGGCCTCCCAAAGTGCTAGGATTACAGGCGTGAGCCACCACGCCTAGTCTGGAGTCACATTTTAAAAGCCCAATCCTGCTTCCCAAAAGTACTTTATAAAGAGTTCCAATATTCATCTAATTCCTCTGAAAAACATTAAAAGGGATCCCATTTATGATCCATATTCACCCACACTATTCATCTTCTTTCCTCACTTACCTCCACTCTAAGAAGGGTTTCTCACTGTTACAGATTCTCTAGAGCTTCACACTCAAAACCTATCCCCCCTCCCATATCTAGACTGCCCAACTCTGGGACCACTTCTCCTCTTCCCCTCTCTCTCTGTCCCAGTTCTTGCTTATCTCAATCATCTTACCTTGTCTAGATGATTTTTCCCAATTCTGCAAAAGATCTGTGAATCAAATTGGCTAAGTCAAAACTCTCCTGAGAGTAGGCATGGCAAAATGGAAGCCCACAAGCCACACATCCAGTCTCCCAACTTAGTTTAAATTGTAGAGTGTTGCTGTTGTCTTTATTGAGTTAGTTGCCAGCCCTTCATAGGAGGAGATTTCACCTAAAAATATGAATTTCCAATGCTTCTTAAAAAGGTGTGGTAACATTGGGACCCTGTTTCCTCATGGCAAGAATCAACTGGAGATTAATAGCATCCACCCCCTTTCATGGAGCACCACTCCAGTTCTCCATGATCCCTGCCCACTGTTCTTCACTCAAATTACGATTCTGGCTCCTACAGGCATTTGAAGTTGCATTTCCTGTTCTGTAAGTCATACCCAGCAAGAAGTGAAAACATCTGTGAAGTTGAAAAGCGTATTCTCTCTTTTTTTTTTTTCTTTTTTTGCAGACAGTTCCTAAGCAAAAAGCATATTCTCTTTAGGGATGGGGGCATAGAATAAAAGGAAGGGTACAAGAAGAGATCACTTGCACAATAGGACAGAAGGAGGAGAGATTGATGAAAGAAGAAATATGCAGGAGAAAGAAAGGCAGCCTCAGGGAGCAGTAGGTGGCAGGGTATGGGGTGGGGGTGGGGAGAGCATAACAAATGCATTAAGATGCTCAGCGAGGAGCCGGGCGCGGTGGCTCAAGCCTGTAATCCCAGCATTTTGGGAGGCCGAGGCGGGTGGATCACGAGGTCAAGAGATCGAAACCATCCTGGTCAACATGGTGAAACCCTGTCTCTACTAAAAATACAAATAATTAGCTGGGCATGGTGGCACGTGCCTGTAATCCCAGCTACTCAGGAGGCTGAGGCAGGAGAATTGCCTGAACCCAGGAGGCGGAGGTTGCGGTGAGCCGAGATCGCGCCATTGCACTCCAGCCTGGGTAACAAGAGCGAAACTCTGTCTCAAAAAAAAAAAAAAAAAAAAAAAGATGCTCAGCGAGTGAGAAGAATCAAAGTGCAATGTCTGTGGCCTTCCATAAAGTGTAATTTGGAGGTACAGTAATCTCTGTCTTCCCAGCCTCCACCCCTGCCAACCCCATACCCATCTCCACTCCGGAAAGTCATCATCCTTCATCATTCAGCCCCTCTAAGCTGCAAAGGAAGAAGTACAGCTCTCATAATTCAGATGCAAACTACATTCAGGTCCACTTTAGATGCATGAGGAAGAATACTTTTGAAAGAAATCATAATGTAAAATATTTCAAAAAGAATATTTACCTTCCAAAATTTGCTTATTTTTTTTCTTAAAATGCAGTTAAATTTGTTACTGGCTGGATACATCTAAAATCAAACAATTGGACTAAAATCACTCATGCCAAATTTGTTGTTTTCTTACAACTTTATCATAGGTCTTTTTTTTCTTTTTCTTTTTCTTTTTTTTTTTTGTTTTTGAGACAGTCTCACCCCATCACCCAGGCTGGAGTGCAATGGTGTGATCTTGGCTCATTGCAACCTCTGCCTCCCAGGTTCAAGCGATCCTCCAGCCTCAGCCTCCCAAGAAGCTAGGATTACAGGCATAAACTACCACACCTGGCTAATTTTTTGTGCTTTTGGTAGAGATGGAGTTTCACCATGTTGGCCAGACTGATCTCAAACTCCTGACCTCAAGTGATCTGCTGCCTTGGTCTCCCAAAGTGCTGGGATTACAGGGATGAGCCACCGCACCCAGCCTATCATGGGTCTTTGCTGAGAAAACTTACTGAAGGTCTATATCTCTACATTGTATTTACATCTTTATATGAAACAAAGTATTTCAGATCTTTAGTACTCCATAATTGTGAATGAAAATTAAATAGCAAATTTCAAGCTAGTACAGAAGAAACCTATGGCAATGCTTGAAGAGGAGGGGATCAAATGAAACATGGAAATGTGAGGGAAATCCACCTTAACATGATTCATGTTAAATTCAGAGATTTTAATATCTGTAGTAATCTATCACATCCATACTCCATAGGGAAGGTCTGAGAGTTGAATATTGCTTAGAAGGAAGGGGAAGTTGAGAATAGAGAAATGCTATGTTTCACCTCTGTTGCATATACTTAAAAGAGGGAATTTACAAACATCAGATTTGGATTACTTTGCTATTCTAGTTTAGCTTCTATTTTTTTTTGTCACTTTCATTGACATTTTCTTCTCTTTTATTGCAGTATCTGATTATTTATTCATTTTTAATTGCATTTTAGGTTTGGGGTACATGTGAAGAACATGCAAGATTGTTGCATAGGTACACACATGGCAGTGTGATGTGCTGCCTTCCTCCCCTTCACCTGTATCTGGCATTTCTCCCCATGCTATCTCTCCCCAACTCCCCACCTCCCTGATTATTTTATATATGGTAACTATGGACAGCAGAATTTTTTACAAACTTATTTCCTGAAAGTAAAATGATAACCATTTTGGAGAATACTTGGGGATATCTAGTTAATTTGAAGATACACATGTAACCCAGAAATTGTACCTATAGGTATATATCCTGGGGAAACTCTTGCATATATGCACAAGGAGGCGTATACAAGTATGTACTTGTAACACTGTTGGTTATGTCTTCTATTAATAGAAGAATGAACAAATTAATTGTGGTCTATTTATTGAATAGTATACCATACAGTAGTGAAAAGGAATGAGCTAAGGCTATATATATATCAGCATGGGTGAATCTTGAAAACATAATGCAGAGAGAGAAAGAAGATTGCATAAGAATACCAATAAGAGTATAACAGCATTTGAAACAACGTGGCATAGTCATGCAGATGTGCTGGTGTCAGACTCCCTTGGTTCAAATCTGCCTCCACTATTTACTAACAGTAACACCTGGGCAAGTCTCTAACCCTGATTGGCCTCCATTTTCTTATCTGTAAAATGGGGATAATATTTTCCACATCTTACAGTTATTGTGAAAATTACAATGTTAGTACTAAAGTACAAGAGGACTACATAGCACCATTATTTTTATGTATATCGTATAAGAATATGTACATGTTGGTAAAAGTACATACAAATAAATGAGTGAGAATGATAAACACAATTCATGATAGTGTGTATCTCCTGGAAAAAGAAATATTTATTGAGCTGTACATGATGGTTTCTTGTTATTCTTTTTATGCCTTTGTGTATGACTGAACTATTTTACAATAAAATTTATGGGCCAGGAATGGTGTCGTGATCCCACCACCTTGGGAGATCACCTGAGGTCAGGAGTTCAAGACCAGGTTGGCCAACATGGTAAAACCCCATATCTGCTAAAAAATTCAAAAATTAGGCCGGGCGCGATGGCTCACGCCTGTAATCCCAGCACTTTGGGAGGCCGAGGCGGGTGGATCACAAGGTCAAGAGATCGAGACCATCCTGGTCAACGTGGTGAAACCCCGTCTCTACTAAAACTACAAAAAATTAGCTGGGCATGGTGGCGCGTGCCTGTAATCCCAGCTACTCAGGAGGCTGAGGCAGGAGAATTGCCTGAACCCAGGAGGCGGAGGTTGCGGTGAGCCGAGATCGCGCCATTGCACTCCAGCCTGGGTAACAAGAGCGAAACTCCGTCTCAAAAAAAAAAACAAAAAAAAACAAAAATTAGCCAGGCGTGCTGGCACGCACCTGTAATCCTAGTTACTTGAGAGGCTGAGGCAAGAGAATTGCTTGAAACCGGGAGGTGGAGGTTGCAGTGAGCCGTGATAGTGCCACTGCACTCCAGCCTAGGTGACAAGAGCGAAACTCCGTCTCAAAAAAAAAATTTATTGATTTATTTTTATTTTTATTTTTTTGAGACGGAGTTTCACTCTGTCACCCAGGCTGGAGTGCAGTGGTGCTATGGCCACTCACTGCAACCTCCGCCTTCTGAGTTCAAGTGATTCTCCTGCCTCAGCCTCCTGGGTAGCTGAGATTACAGGTATGCACCACCACACCCAGCTAATTTTTTGTATTTTTATTTTTTATTATTTATTTATTTATTTTTTAAAGACGGGGTTTCACCATGTTGGTCAGGCTGGTCTTGAACTCCTGACCTCAGGTGATCTGCCCGCTTTGGCCTCCAAAGTGCTTGGATTACAGGCATGAGCCACCACGCCCAGCCTCTTTTTTATATTTTTATTAAAGATGGGGTTTCACCACGTTGGTCAGGCTGGTAACTTCTGACTTCAAAGGATCCACCTGCCTTGGCCTCCCAAAGTGCTGGGATTACATGTGTCAGTCACTGTACCCGGCCTATTTTAATGATAAAATTTAAATCAAATGAATGAAATTTATTCTTAAACCTATAAATACAGTGTAACCAAATTTGTGAGAAATTAGAAACTAGAGGAAAAACTCCAAATTCCACCATCTTATCCCACAATCCAAATTAAGTAATTCTTCCAACAACTGAGTGAGATTGGTGAATGAAAATGTTATTTTTGTAGCATTCTTCATAATAGCCAAAAGATGGAATCAACCCAAATAGCTACCAACAGGAGAAAGGATAAACACAATGTGGTATATCCACACAATGGAATATAATTCAGCAATAAAATAGCAATGAGATGCTGATATATGTTACAACTTCAGTGAAATTCAAAATCGTGCTCAGCGAATGGAGCTAGACACAAAAGACCACATATTGTATGATTCTATTTGTATGAAAATGTCTAGAGAAGGCAAACCTGGAGAAGCAAAGAGTAGATTAGTGGTTGCCTAGGGCTTGGGAAAACTGCAAAAGAGCATGAAGAATTTGGTGGAGTGACAGAAATATTTTACAACTTAGTGATTGTGTTGATTACAGAACTTTGTATATTTACTCAAACTAATTGAATTGTACATCTAAAAGAGTGAAAGTTATAGTATATAGTATATGTCAATAAAGCTGTTTTAAAAAGCAGTCTTGGCCGGGCATGGTGGCTCGCACCTATAATCTCAGCATTTGGGGAGGCCAAGGTGGGTGGCTCACATGAGGCAAAGGAGTTTGAGTCCAGCCTTGGCAGCATAGTGAAACCGCATCTCTACAAAAAAAATTCAAAAATTAGCCAGGTGTGGTGGCAGGCGCTTGTGGTCCCAGCTACTTGGGAGGCTGAGGTGGGTGATCACTTGACCCCAGGAGGTTAAGGTTGCATTGAGCCAAGTTCACGCCACTAAACTCCAGCCACGGCAACAGCGCATACTCTGTCTCAAAAAAAACAAGAAGGGAGGAAGGAAGGAAGGAAGGAAGGAAGGAAGGAAGGAAGGAAGGAAGG
>NW_022436945.1:37454233-37497955 GCF_009761245.1 Sapajus apella
AGGAAGGAAGGAAGGAAGGAAGGAAGGAAGGAAGGAAGGAAGGAAGGAAGGAAGGAAGGCAGGCAGGCAGGAAGGGGAGAAAGAAGTCTTAGAAATAGAATAAATATCTGTTCAGACTATATGTGGGAAAAAAAGAAATAGAATAAACGTTTATGCTTGGATGGGAAGGGAACATTATTTCCATTTATAGACTTGAACACGGAAGGATATGATCCTGAGAAAGAACCCAGAATCCTACTCCCTAAGTCAGTAGAAACTCCTTTCTGTCAGGGTATCTGTGAGAAGGCCACCTTGGAGTAAGACACTAACATGGAATTGCCACAATTAAAAAAAATAATAATAGTGGTATATTATCATCTGAGAGAAACCTTGAGATGATGCTCCTACTTATTCACACCCTATGTGTGGTTTACAGGAAATTCAGAAGTTCCTGTATGCCCTGACTTGGGGAGGGTAAGCACCAAGCCTGAGAGAGTGAACTGGAAGAAGCCCAGAGACTGCGATTCTGGAACTATGTATCATACATATGTGGATGACTCCCAAATTTATATCTCCAACTTAAATATTTTACCTAACCCTAGGATGCCATCTCCAATGGCCAAATTGATGTCTACTCTTGCACAGAAAGGTCAAACTAAACACAGCCCCAAATGGTACTCTTGATTTCTTCAGTCTCAAATCTCTTCCACCCCACCACTCTCCCTGATGGTCACCATGAGGAGATGGGCAGATGAGGAGACAAGCACAAGAATGGCAGGGCAGAGAGAGAAGAGAAGGAACAACACAACGCCAAGAGGAGTTCAGCTAGGGGCGGTCAGAGAGGAGTTTGCCACTGGGTGGCCAGAACTCTAAGGGAGGATCATCTTCCCACTCCATTCCTCTTCCAACTCACCATCCATCCCACTGCGAACCACCTCCACCACTCAATAAAACCCAAGTCCATATGTGACCCAATTCTTCTGGGATGTTGGGCAAGAGCTTGGGATATCAAAAGCTGTCACAGTGGTCCTCTTCTTGCAAAACGGAAGATCTATTGAGTTGGTTAACATTTAAACTGTCTGGAGATGGTAAAGCTAAAAAAGCATTGTAGTGCTTGCTTCGGCAGCACATATACTAAAATTGGAACGATACAGAGAAGGTTAGCCTGGCCCCTCCGCAAGGATGACATGCACATTCGTGAAGCGTTCCATATTTAAAAAAAAAAAACAAAAATCGTAACAGTGGGGCCCCAGGTGCCCACCCCTAGACACTACCATGGAGCTGGATCCCAAAGCACTTGCCTTCGCTCCTGTACCTGCCCGTATACATGTTCCCCCTCTTGCCAGGGGTTTGAGCAGTGGTGGAGACCAAACGGGTAAGCCACACCCCTGTCACACATTCTGCAAGGGGGGTCAGGGAACTCTCCTGTTTCACCACTGCCACCACCTGTTCTTGGCCACCATCGTCTCTGTCCTGGATGAAGCAACAATCTTTTAACTGGCCTTTCTACTTCCACTTTTGCTTTCCTCCAATACGTCCTCCATACAAAAGCAAAACTCATTGCAAATTGGGTCCTGTCACTCAAGTGCTTAAAACTCTTCAACAGCTTCTCATTGTACTCAGAATAAATCCAAACTCTTCACCTTGGTCTGCAAGGCCCTGAATAATCGGGCCCCCACTTAATTCCCACAGTACCAACTGGCATTCTTCCCTTTATCTACTGTATTTGCTTATGCTTGTTCTTCTCTCAATCTTCACAATTGCCTAAGTTTTTCCATCTCAAGGGTTTGGCATCCACTGTTTCTTCAGTTTGTACCAATCCTTCACTTTCTCATCCTTCAAACTTCAGCTTAAATGCTACTCCCTCAAAGTCATCTTCCCCACTCATTCTGTCTCAGGAAACTTCCTCTTTACTCTCTGCCCTCATTCCTCATTTGTTTTCGTCATAGCACTTCTCATAATTTGCAGCTATATGTATTGGTATACACATTGTTTAGGCCACTTCCCTTATAAAAATTGGAATTCTATGAACCATGTGCTGTTCACTATTGCAGCTCCAGCATCTGGCATAATACCTGGAATGCTGTAGCTGCTTAGCAAATGTTTGTTGAATGAGGGCACTTAGAAAACCACCCAGATATTTCCCCCTATTGTCCAATTTTCAGAAAGAAACCTATTTTGTTGGTCATATCAAGACAGTTTTGATTATAAGTAACAGAACACCACCCTAAGCCTAGAAAAAAAAAAGAGAGAGAGAGAGAGACTTTTATTTTTTTTTAGACGGAGTCTCACTCTGTTACCCAGGCAGGAGAGCAGCGGTGCAATCTGGGCTCACTGCACCCTCCACCTCCCAGGTTCAAGCGATTCTCCTGCTGCAGCTTCCTGAGTAGCTGGGACTACCAGCATGCACCACCACGCCTGACTAATTGTTGTATTTTAGTAGAGATGGGGTTTCACCATGTTGGCCAGGATGATCTCAATCTCCTGGCAGTGTGATCTGCCAGCCTCAGCCTTCCAAAGGGCTGGGATTACAGGCATGAGCCACTGTGCTTGGCCAAGACAGACTTTAACATGCAGACACACGGTTCTCCCAAGAAGCTGAAGGGCAAAGGCATAGGTATGTCTTAGGAAAGGACTCAAAGCAGGAATTAGTGTAAGGTAGAGAACTCAAGGATTTTGCCCTACTTGCAAGCTATCAAGTTAGCCTGCCTCAGTTTCATGGATTCCGGCAGAAGACACAAGATTCCTGTATTAGAGACAAAGAACAGTATATCACTCATAGCAATAGTAGCCAGAGTATCAGCATTTGCACTGGTTCCCACAGGGAGATATGAAGAAAGCCAGGTGGGGCTTATACACCCAGTAGGTTGTATTACCAGTGAGAAACTCTAAGCTTAGGGAACCCAAATCTTTATAATGGTCAGTAAGTAGCTGACCTTTGCTCAGAAGGGAAACACTACCTTTATCTTTATATTGGATAGTAAACAAATCTGCTCTTTGCTCCACAGGGAGAAATTATCTCTGTTCCAAGACTATTTGCTGTGTAAACATCCCTGAAATGATATTGCAGAACAATAGTGGCCAGTGCCACATCACAAGATATGCAGAAATGCAAGAGATCCATGGAGAAATGTCTCCCTGTTAACAATCAGGTGTAGAGGAAGAGGAAGAGCTAAGCAAAAAAAAACTATAGACATCCACCATAGATACATCTGTGGAGCTGTGGTACCTTCTATAGTGGCTAAGGCAATAAGTTTAGCTCTTGTTACAAATGAATTCAGGGAGTATTTATTAATCCGTAGTTTAAAAAACCTTTACCATTAGATTGTTTTTCTTTTTCTTTTTTTTTTTTTTTGAGACGGAGTTTCACTCATGTTACCCAGGCTGGAGTGCAATGGCACGATCTTGGCTCACCGCAACCTCCACCTCCTGGGTTCAAGCAATTCTCCTGCCTCAGCCTCCTGAGTAGCTGGGATTACAGGCACGCACCACCATGCCCAGCTCATTTTTTGTATTTTTAGCAGAGACGGGGTTTCACCATGTTGACCAGGATGGTCTCGATCTCTTGACCTCATGATCCACCCGCCTCGGCCTTCCAAAGTGCTGGGATTACAGGCTTGAGCCACCATGCCTGGCCAGATTGTTTTTCTTAAGAAAAACATTGATATCTCTAAAAGGCAGTTTTGAGAACAATATTAACGTGCTTTTTATATATCATGGAATACTATGCAACCATGAAAAAGGATGAGTTCATGTCCTTTGCAGGGACATGGATGAAGCTGGAAACCATCATTCTCAGCAAACTGACACAAAAACAGAAAACCAAACACCACATGATCTCACTCATAAGTGAGTGTTGAACAATGAGAACACATGGACACAGGGAGGGGAGCATCACACACCTTGGCCTGTTAGGGGGTGGAAGGGTAGGGGAGGGATAGCAGGAGGTGGCAGCATTGGGGAGGGATAACCTTAAGAGAAATACCTAATGTAAATGATGGGGGATGGATGCAGCAAACCACCATGGCATGTGTAGACCTATGTAACAATTCTGCATGATCTGCACATGTACCCCAGAATTTAAGGTATAATAATAATAATAATAAAACAATATTAATGTGTTTTCACAACAATCTGTATGAATGGGAACAATTTAAATTCCTGGCAATGATGAATTTGAAATAATTTTTCTTCACGGACTCTCATTTTTATTTTCTGTTTCTGCTTCTTAAAGAAATATTGTAGCAAAGGGGAAAGTAGGGTATTGTTTGATGTTTTTCCTGCTTGAGGGAATCTGAAGTATTCTGATTCTGTATGAATAAAAAAAAAGTTGGAACACTTACAGATACTTTTTAAAAATTCTAAGGCAGAACTAGGGGGATTGAATACCCTGATAACTCTTGATAACCACTTCAGATATTTTTATTATATTTACACATGCTTTTGAAATTCTGGTTAGCCACAGTTCCCTGGATGATGAAGTCATAGAGTCTTAGGAGATGAATCACTAGTCAAGGCTTACTGCTACCAGGATAAACTTACTCTATAATTTCTCTCTGACTGTTGTAGAATGGTAGCTTGTAAATAAACCAGTGATTTATTTATTGTATTCAAATGATGAATTTGAAATAATGTTGTTAATGATCTCTTATTTTTAATTTTCTGTTCCTGTTCCTTAAATAGATATTGTAGCAAAGGGGAAAGTAGGGTGTTATTTGATGTTTTTCCCGCTTGAGGGCAAACATCTTGCTGATATGTTACTTGTCTTAAGTTGTTGAAGCCACAAAATATTGGGCTTGAATTAGTTTAACTCACTATATAGAAAATTTAGCAGAGCAATTAAACATTTAAATAGTTGATAGAGGCCGGGCGCGGTGGCTCAAGCCTGTAATCCCAGCACTTTGGGAGGCCGAGGCGGGTGGATCACGAGGTCAAGAGATCGAGACCATCCTGGTCAACATGGTGAAACCCTGTCTCTACTAAATATACAAAAACATTAGCTGGGCATAGTGGCACGTGCCTGTAATCCCAGCTACTCAGGAGGCTGAGGCAGGAGAATTGCCTGAACCCGGGAGGCGGAGGTTGCGGTGAGCCGAGATCGCGCCATTGCACTCCAGCCTGGGTAACATGAGTGAAACTCCGTCTCAAAAAAATAAAATAAAATAAAAAAAAAAATAAATAGTTGATAGATTATGAAAATGATCCTCAAATCAATTACAAAACCAGGATTTTAGATCTCAGTAAAGGATGAGTATTTAGAAGCTTCCTTCCCTCTAAGTCAGTGTTAATGCTTTGTCTCTGAAATTTAAGAAAGATAATCCCTGTTTTTTTCCCTGTTTCTCCCATTTCTAACCCAAGAGAAAAATGAAACGATTTCAGTCATATTTAGCAGTAGAGTTAATCTACTAGCAAATCTAAGTGGAACAAGTTACACACTGTTTTCCATGTGAGAAAATATGTTCTTAAGCTAGAGAAATATTTCAATAACATGAGCCGGGCATGGTGGCTCACGCCTGTAATCCTAGCACTTTTGGAGGCTGAGGTGGTGGATCACCTGAGGTCAGGAGTTCAAGACCAGCCTGGCCATCATGGTGAAATCCCATCTTAAAAAAAAATTGCAAAAAAAAAAAAAAGAGAAATATTTCAATAACAAATATTCATTAAAATTTACATACAAGGCACTAGCTTATCTAATGAGAAAAATCAGAGAAGTAAAACAACAACAAAACAACTTCACATTCTTTAATATGTTCATTCAGAGTATTAAATGTCATTAATTGACCATCATTATTATAAAATTTACTACTTAATAAGTGAGTTTTAGTACAGTGCTATTTAAAGTGTGGAACTGTTTGTTACTGGTGTGTGATAAGTACAGAAACTGAGACTAAGCATTTAGAAATGCTTAGTCATGGTGAAACCCCATCTCTAAAAAAATACAAAAATTAGCCAGGCGTGGTGGTGGGCACCTGTAATCTCAGCTGCTTGGGACGCTCAGGCAGGAGAATCACTTGTACCCGGGAGGCAGAAGTTGCAGAGAGCCAAGATCACACCATAGCACTCCAGCCTGGGTGACGCAGAGAGACTCCCTCTCAAAAAAATCCCAGCCTAGACAATTTGACATAGCAATTTTCTGTCTGTTGAATCTAATAATAAAAAATCATTTTTCAATTTTATATATCTTTCTAAAATTTAATTTGTCAAGGAATTCATTTTTAGCATATTTTACAAAAATATTCTCCTATAGAATTTGATATTTGAAACAAAAATAAGAAAACTAGTTCTCACCACAGATAGTTTTAGAAGCCTATTTTAGTATAAAGCCATGATAAAAGTCTTTATCATTTAGGATAAAGACATCTATTATTACTATTATTCTTAAGTGGTTACTGAGCACTATAGCAGTAGGGTAGGATTATAAGCTCTTTACTAAATATGCTAGATTTATTAACTTATGTATTCATTTATTGGGAACCCAAAATATTTGAAGTGCTTGATGAAGCTGATGTGGTAACCATTGCCTCTCTGCTCATATTCTTTTTCGGAAATAGTATAGGATTCTGCTCACTTCTGACTCCAGCCTCAGCACGCTGTATCATGGTGGACTAATATTAGTTAGTCTAATAATATGTGAGTCTAACATTATGTCATCCAAGAATCTGGAATTGGGACACTGAGAGACTAAGTGATTAGGTCACAGTAGGCACATGAACTGAAATGTCACCAGTTGTTACAACACCAAACCCAATGCCACATGCAGGCTGATGTTAGAGAACACAGAAGTCATGAGTAAGCAGAGGTTCTGAGATAGAACACGGGGGAATGGGGCAAATGGCACACATGCAAGAAACAGAGAGAGGGATCTTGTCAAAAGATAAGTCGGGTCCTGTCACTCCTTGGTTCAAAACCTGCCTTGTCTTCTCATGTCACATGGAGTAAAAGTCAGCCTTCACAACTGACTACAGGCTGCAAGGAATCTTTCCTCCATCTCTCTGACTTCATCTTCCACCACGCTCTTTGACACTCATTCCACTTTAGTCATCAACCTTGTTCTTCCATGAAGCCGGCCACATTATTGCCTCGGGGCTTTTGTACTTGCTCTTCTGCTTGGTACGCTCATCTGCAGTTTCCTGCCTGGTTGGCTCCCTTGCCCTTCTTCAGAGTTTCGTTCAAACATCATCTTCTAGGCAAGAAGATGCTATCCAGGCTGGGCCCGGGGGCTCACACCTGTAATTCCAGCACTTTGGGAGCCCAAGGTGGGTGGGTTACTTGAGGTCAAGAGTTCGAGACCAGCCTGACCAACATGGTGAAACCCTGTCTCTGCAAAAATACAAAAATTAGCTGAGCATGGTGGAGAGTACCTGTAATCTCAGCTGCTTGGGAGGCTGAGGCAGGAGAATCACTTGAACCTGGGAGGCAGAGGTTGCAGTGAGCCGAGATAGTGCCACAGCACTCCAGCCTGGGTAACACAGAGAGACTCCTTCTCATAAAATAAAATAAAATTGTAGTCCCAGCCAGGAGCAGTGGCTCACGTCTGTCATCCCAACACTTTGAGAGACCAAGGCAGGCAGATCACTTGAGTCCAGGAGTTGGAGACCAGCCTGAGCAACACAGCAAAACTCCATCTCTACAAAAAATACAAAAATTGGCAGGGCGTGGTGGCGTGCACCTGTGGTCCCAGCTACTCAGGAGGCTGAGGTGGGAGGATTGCTTGAGCCCAGGAGGCAGAGATTACAGTGAGCAGAGATTGCAGTGAGCCAAGATTGCTCCTTGCACTCCAGCCCGGGTGCAGAGCAAGACCTTGTTTCAAAATAAATTAATAAAGTTGCAATTCTGCCCCCAACCACACTTCCTATCCTCCTTTCTCGATGTATTTTTTTCTTCATAGCACTATTTCTACGCCCTTCACTCCATTCCCTCCTTCTCCATTTGTTTAACATTTTTATTGATTTTGGGTTGTCTTTCCATTGTATCTTTTTACAAACATAAGCATATATATATATATATATATATGTATACATTTTCATATCCTTTCTGGATTCTTGTGCTAAAGGTGTATACTATAAGCACTATTCTGAATCAGTTATCCTGGAGCTACATGAAGATCTTCATCTCTTTTCTTTTTATTGATGCACAGTCCTCCATCATGTGGAGGTATCATAGTTTTTAAAACTAGTACCACATTGATAACATTTGGGTTGTTTTCAGTATTTTGCTATTGCAAGTAATGCCATAATAAATAGCTATGTGCCTAGGTCATTATATATTTTATCCAGTCTACATTTAGAATAGATTCTTTTTTTTTTTTTTTTTTTTTTTAGAGATGGCGTTTCACTATGTTGGCCAGGCTAGTCTCAAACTCCTGACCTTGTGATCCACCCACCTCAGTCTCCCAAAGTGTTAGGATTACAGGCGTGAGCCGTTGCACCTGGCTTTAGAATAGATTCTTAGAAGCAAGATTGGTGGAGAGCTCCCTTTTCAAATTGAGATGACACAAGAGGATTTCTATTCATTGTATCCAACAAGTCATGATTAACATTGCTACTTATCCCTGTAGGTCCATCTTAAGTCACACTTCTTCTGGGAAAACTCTTATTCCAGGCAGAAGGAATCTACTGCTATTTCTCTAATATGCCCTCAGGGAAAAATAAAAACAATCATTATATTTTGTATTTTTTCTTGTTCACATCACTCACATGGCACTTTTTACATGCTGCTTTGTATATATAGTAGTTTATACCTCTGATCTCCTTAAACGGACAATAAGTTGCTAACGATTAAGGAGTACATTCTTTGCGATGTTTATCATCTCTGGTCCCTAACAATTCGCCTTGAACTAGTAATAGATGACTGAAAGAATAAATACAACAGGTATTTGTAATCCTGCACATGACAGTGCCCCATATAAAAGTGTCCATGTGATTTACGCCTCATATAACATACCAGAAAAAAATCTCAGGTGGACTAAAAAGTTGAATTTTAAAAAGGTAAATAATATAAGAAACTATAGGAAAAAAAGAAATGATATTTATTATTTGCTTAGAGGTCAGTGAAAGGTTTGAGCCTTATGCCTTTGTTTTTTTCTTTTTCCCTGAACTAGTCACTGCTTTGTGAAACTTATACCTTTAAATAAGACTGACACAATAAAATGAGCCTGGAGCCCTCCAGCACATCATTTTGGATCCTCTTAAATAGTTCCTGCCCATATTCTCTCATGGTAACAATCCTAGCTGGTGGCACTTCAAGGGATGATTAAATGTTCTTGCCCAAATGTTAGGCTCCAGAGTCAAGCCCACTGACACAGCCATTTGGAGGTTGTGGCCTTTTGACTGAGTGTAGGAGGAGTTACTTGTTCTGTGTTCATATACCCTGCCGACTCTTCACGGGGACCTTGTGCAACATGATGATATAGCTCTGAATGCATCAGAGGTGAAGAGATAGAAAGGCATATCTTTTTTTATTTTTTTATTTTTTGAGGCGAAGTCTTGCTCTGTCGCCAGGCTGGAGCACAGTGGCGCAGTCTCGGCTCACTGCAACCTCCGCCTCCCGGGTTCAAGCGATTCTTACGCATCAGCCTCCCGAGTAGCTGGGACTACAGGCATGTGCCAAATGCCTGGCTAATTTTTGTAATTTCAGCAGAGACGGGTTTCACCATGTTGGCCAGAATGGTCTCGATTTCTTGACCTCGTGATCCACCTACCTCGGCCTCCCAAAGTGCTGGGATTACAGGTGTGAGCCACCGTGCCCGGCTGGCATATCTTTTATCTCGGCTGTTGGAGAGGTTGGGGATGATCCGCCCTGTGCACTGCACAGCAGAATGTTGATAGTTTACTCATGAGCTGTCTATAAATGGTTCCATATCATGATTTGAGTCCAATATTCAAATACTCCATTAGCAGAGCTGCTGTTAGCTGCATCTGACTCAAGATGGACTAAATACAAGGGCATACCTCCTGATCAACTGACCTTGGCTACAAAACTAGGCAGAAAAAACTCAAAAGAACTTGGGAGGATTGTCCTGGTAGGGAAGAGGAAAAGCCCTCCAGTAATGCAGGTAGACAGTCATGCCCACAGACAAAGTAGTTCTGTTGGCTGCTGCTTCATGTGTAGGTGCCCCATGTGAAGTAAACCATACCCACTGATAACAGGGAGCCACCTGTGCCACACCCAACTATTCATCTTTACCCTGCCCTGCCCAACACCTTACCCTCATTTCTCTACAATAGGGTGACAATGTGAGATGAAGGCTATCTGGTTTCCAGAAACTATGGGAAGATAGAATCTGTTTACACGATAGTGGACTCCACTGCATTAAGGAGCTTTGCAGATTGGGCTCTAGTCCAGCAGATCTGGTTACCAATTTGTCTCAATGCTGGAAACTCACAACCCTGCCATGGCACAGAATCCCTAACCCTTTAATGCAACTGTTTCTTCCACATTCCCTTTACAAAGGGCGAGGAAACAAAGGTTACGACTGCCTGCAACCACTTTGTTTTGGCGTTCACAAAGAATCACCCTCTTATCTAGCATTGAACCCAGTATATCTGACTCTCATCTGTTTCCCAGGCTCTATACTTCGGCTTTTCATTCTGCTTCTACTCTTCCTTATATTGGGACCCATTCAAATTTTTCTTCTCTGTTGTATAGGCCCAGGACTCTTATTGCTAAATTTGGACTCAGATCTTCTTGTTTTGTTGATTGTGGTGTTACTACTGCCCTGGGTAAAAGACTCCTTCTGCTAACTTCTGCCCCCATAAAACTCTTACAAGCTAGGCTGTTCACCCGTCTTTCCAATGAGAAGCTCAGATGGTGAAGCTTTATTTTAACAAACTGCTGACTGATGGGTCTTCAGCCATTCCTACCTTCTCTCCGGTATCTGGAATACTGCCTAAGTATACAGCCAAATTTTCAGCAAGAGATCCAGGAACTATGTTCCTCTCTCTCTCTCTCTCTCTCTCTTTCCAGACAGAGTTTTCTTTTATGCTCAGGCTGGAGTGAAGTGGCATGATCTCAGCTCACTGCAACCTTCGCCTCCCGGGTTCAAACTATTCTCCTGCCTCAGCCTCTAGAGTAGGTGGGATTACAGACACTCGCCACCACGCCTAGCTAATTTTTATATTTTTAGTAAAGATGGGGTTTTGCCATGTTGGCCAGGCTGGTCTCAAACTTCTGACCTCAGGTGATCCACCTGCCTTGGCCTCCCAAAGTGCTAGGATTACAGGTGTGAACCACTGTGCCTGGCCGAAATACCTCCCTCTCTAAAGAACTGATTGCTTCAATGCTGGGTTTCAGAGTTGCTGAGACATCAAACCTGGCAAACTTGCTGTTAGAGGAAGATTGAGATGTTGGTATCACAAAGGCAATGATCCTCAAGTTCTCAACATTGTCCCTCAGTCCCCACCCAAGATGGTAGCTGACTAGGTATCAATACTCTTTTAAGTAAAAGAATGGAGAATTCATCATGCTTATGGGCCAAAGGGGATTGTGAGTGCAATTCTGAAGTCAGAACAGCTGGGTCTAATTCAGCTCCACTACTTCCTGACAATGGGATTGGAAATGATTTAATGTCTCTATAGCTCAGTTTCTTCATTTGTAAAATGGAGATGATGAGAATAGCAGCTACCTCCAAAGATTATCATGAGTTTTAAATGAATTATTATATGTAATAAAAGTGGTCAATAACTATTAGCTACTATTATTATTGGGCCAATTTGGAGACCTGGATATTTATAGATTTAAACTTCCAGGGCACATATAACTGTTAAAACGCATGCTTTGAATGAAGAGACCGCGCCCCCACCCCCAAGCAGGCTTTGTGTGAGCAACACGGCTGTTTATTCACCTGAGTGCAGGTGGACTGAGGCCAAAAAGGGCGTCAGCAAAGGGCGGTGGGATAGGAGTTGGTGTTATAGGTTTGGGCAAATCTTTTGGGGAAGGGGCAGGGGTGTTAAGGAGCTAGATCAGTTACAGTGGTGGGGGTAGGGGCAAGGAGTATACATTACCATAAGTTCGGTTACAATGGTGGGTGGGGTAAGGTCTAAGAGTAGTTAAGATGGTAGGGTGGGGCAGAGGGATATTCACAGAGCAAGAAGAGTTAAAATGGCAGGGTGGGGTGAGGAGCATTCACATTATCATAATAACAGTTAAGATGGCAGGGTGGGAAGAGAAGCTTAGTGTTGGGGGAAGCTCTGCTGGGTGATCAGGGATAATGGCGAATGCAGGCGGGGGTGGGATGATGGCTGGGGAGGCGATCAGCCAAGGCAGGCAGGACTTCAGACTTTCTGGGTCCAGGCTTGCACATGGAGGCCTGACAATAACGGCCTACATAAGTGTAAGGCCAGTTGCCTCACTGGGAGGCAGGACACACCCACCCCTGCACTCAGTGCCTGACTCTGCACCGGCCACCAGGCTGGGCACTCGGCACCTCGCTCTGCTGCATAACTCCCTTGGAAAGCAACCCTGGCCGACTCTCGCACTGGAAAACCCGCCCAACAACCTGCCAACCAATAGCAGCCCGCCCTGTCTCAATCCCACTCCCCTGGACCCAATCAGAGCACCCAGCTGTTGCTCATTACTCCTAGCCATAAAAACCCCCCACATCCCAGGAAGTCATCGAGACTTTTCTGGCCCCCTTTCCTCAGACCAGAGAACCTCGCCTGGGAGTTGAATAAATTGGCATTTAATTTTCTTATACTGGCCTCAGTTTCCTCATTTTAAACTCGGCAATGATCCTTACAATAAGAAGGATGATACATAGAAAGTACTCTGTAGACCTATTTGGGCAAATTGAATAGTTGATGATGTCCTTCAGTCTGTGTAATACTGTGACATGGTAAAAGCCCCATAAAATTGCATACCTCAACTATACCTCAGCTTTCTGTTGCAACTGCTCTCTGTAACCCTAATGTGACAGGCAAGCCTACACCATCTTGGCCCCTGAAACTTTTTTTTTTTTTTTTTTTGAGACCGAGTTTTGCTCTTGTTACCCAGGCTGGAGTGCAATAGTGCGATCTCGGCTCACCATAACCTCCGCCTCCTGGGTTCAAGCAATTCTCCTGCCTCAGCCTCCAGAGTAGCTGGATCTACAGGCGCACACCACCATGCCCAGCTAATTTTTGTATTTTTAGTAGAGACGGGGTTTCACCCTGTTGACCAGGATGGTCTCGATCTCTTGACCTCGTGATCCACCCACCTCAGCCTCCCAAAGTGCAGGGATTATAGGCGTGAGCCACTGTGCCCAGCCATGCAACTTGTAATAAGTAACTAAGGTCTGTAATTTCCACCCTACCCAGGCAATGTGTAAACTAGCGCTTATCTTGACTTCTGTGAACCACTTAAGTAACAATTGAAATGGCCGAAGCCCCTCACCCTCATCTCCACCCGGGAAGTGATTTATGGAATGTCCAAAGTCCACTGGCCCTCGGAATGTCCGAAGCCCCTCCCCTCTACTTCCGTCCCTCACCCTCACCCCCGAGGTGGTTTATGGGCATAAAAGGTCTTGACACCCTCCTTTCGGGGCCACGAGTTGGAGAGATGTGAGTCCTCCGTGGCCGCTGGCAATAAAGACCCTGCAATTTGGCATACTTTTGTCTTGGTGTTGACTTTCTATGCTCGCTCCAGTACAACAATACTCCAAGAGTATCCCAAAGACATGGAAATGGAATTCTCTACAACTTCCTAGAAGACCAATTATGTATCTCAATGTCAGTTTACTTTACTTTTACTTGATACAAGTATCTATTTATAATCTACTTTCGCCATTGTATCTGTAAATCAGTACTCAGAATAATGTATTTTAAATCCTAGGGCAGATCATTGAGACTTATCTTATTGATTTGGATATTTAGATTATTCCTAGTAAGTTCTCTTCCATCTTTGAATAGTAGTTTCCCTAGAACACCAAACACATTCAGAAGCGGTTCATAGTCCACTCTTCCAACTTCACTGTCTGACTGATACACTACTTAAAGAAAAAGAAAAGAAATAATAAATGTTATTTAAGATCTTGTTTTTTCATCTGCTGCCAGAAAAAGGGTGAAAGACAAGGTATTCTTTCGTTTTGGGTAAGATGACAGCTTTCTAACAATTCAAGAACCTGATCACGAACTTTATATAAGTCACCCCTACATCTATGTAATATATGCCCCCAACAGTGTGATAGGGGACCACCCTCTAGACAGAGAATCTCCCTAAAAAAGCCCCCCTTCATTTTGCCACCAAGCTTTCAATTCAAAATTTCTTATATACCTAACCTTTAAGGTTCCTGGGATTCCTTTGTAAAATTGCATTGTACCAAGACAGTGAAGAGGCCGCTTCATAGACCAAAGGGAGGCACATCTCGAGGAGGGATGCTGGTGAGGAACACCAGGGATGCTGGTGAAAGAAGGTAAGTAGAACATAACTGACCTATGAAGATTAAATGGATGGACTGCTTAGTGAAATAATTGTTATGTTAAAAAATGGATGGATTGGGCCGGGGGTGGTGGCTCACGCCTGTCATCCAAGCACTCTGGAGGCCAAGACGGGCAGATCACCTGAGGCCGGGAGTTCAAGACCAGCCTGACCAACATGGTGAAACCTTGTCTTTTTTTAAATAAAAAAAAAAGAATGGATGGATTGGATAGCAAAGGTTTTGTTAAAGAATCTGAGAATTTTCTAAGGAAATGCAAATATTTCTGTGTCTAGCAATTTCTAAATTACGTTTTAGCATGTGCTTATATAGACAGACACACACACACACACCCCTTGATTTAGGATTTTAGGATGGCTAACTATCTTTAAGCCATTGAGCGATAGTTTTTAATTATACGTGCTTTTAGTGGTTTGTAATATTTTCCACTTTGTCAGGAGTTTCACTAGAGCTAACATGCATGTAGGAGCAAGTTATGAAAATGGGCCACACCTGCTTGGAAAAGAAGCAAGTCCTTCTTCCAGCAACAAAGCAAGCTTATCATAAAACACAACACCTGAAAAGCTAGTTGGGCTAATTGTGATGCATACTTCAGACACCTACTAGCTCTGCTCCTTGTATCTATATAAAAGTCACTTTTAGAGTGACTTTTTAAAAAAACATGCTCTAACACTTCTGAGTCACCAGAGAAGACAGGATATCATAGCTAACCTGAAAGAGGAAGATCCTGGCAAGGTTAAGGATAGAAAGGAAATATTCTTGTCCTTATGCTTCTCAGTGAGAACTTAAAACTCTCTCCTCAGCAATTCTTAAGGGCTGTTGGCTCTCAGGAGGTGGAGAGTGACCTAGTTTTGAGGATGACATATACAGTATGACATGTTGCTCTTCTGGAAGGAGAAAATATAATTTTAAAAGTCAAACATTCAAAACAATTACAAATTTCCACTTCAGTGATTTGAGATATAAGCAGGAGGCTTCACTTAGCCTAAATCCATTCACTCATTCAAAAAACATGTGTTGAACACTAACCATGTACTAGGCCCTGTTGCAGGCACTGGAGATACAACAGTGAACTCTGTTTCCATGCAGTTCACATTCTACCGGGGAGAGACAGGCAGGAAAGGAAAGGAAAAGAAGAAAGAAAGAAAGAGAGAAAGAGACAGAGAGAGAGAGAGAGGGAGGAAGAAAGAAAGAAAGAAAGATGTGTCTGAGGAAAAATGAAACAGGATTAAGAGGATGGGGAATGATAGATGCTATTTTATGGAGAACTGTCATAATGAGGATAGTGAATTTAGGTGCTATTTGAGCGGAGACCTGAATGGAGGTAGTCAGTCGTGTGACAACATGAAGGAAGACTAGATCTGAGACAGATGGCAAAGCAAGTGTAAAATTCCCGAAGTAGAAACATGCTTGGCTTGTTTGAAGACCATCAGGAAGGCCAGTGCAGTAGAGTGAGGGGGGAAGGGTTGTAGCTAATGAGATACTTGCAGAAGTTGCCGGGTATCTAGAGTCTTACAGGCCAGGGAAAGGACTTTAAAGTACAATGGGAAGCCAGTTGCTTCCGAGGATTCTGAGCAGGAGAATAACCTGATGTGACTTACACAAAGGATCATCTGGTTGCCGTGTGGACAACAGACCGTTAGCAGCAAAGTGGAATAACTCATTAAAAGAGTACCACTGTAATCTAGACAAGAGAAGATGGCAACTTAGAGTAGTAGCAGCAGTTGGTGCTGGGAAGTAATCAGACATATTTTGAATGTAGAGCCAGCATGACCTGCTTAAAGATTGGATCTTGTGTGTGAAAGAAAGTGAGGAGTAGGGATTATCCTAAAGTTTTTGGTTTGAGTACCTAGAAGAAAAGAGTTGTCATTTATTGGAATGGTGAGGACTACAGGACAAGCAGATTTAAGGGTGTGTATATGTTGTGCAGTGTGTGCGTGTATGAACTGAAAGATGTGTTATACTCAAGAGGCCTATTAAACATCCAAATACCTAGATTGATCCTGCCACATAGTCGATACTCAATATCTATTGAATGAAAAAGGGAAGACATTGAGTAAGGCAATAGAATTTAAAAATCCAAGTATATCTATCTACTATGAACTTCTCTACATATCTAAATATATTTACTCTTATGTTTTGCAACCATGAGGACTCATCAGAATCCTTTACTTTTTGGTCCTGGAAGAGATACTGGAGATCTTCCAATTTACGAATTCCAAAGTAAATTAAGGACCAGAGATTAAGAGACCAGTGATGAAGGTCCAGTGCATTTATGCTACAGCTAGCACCTGACATCAGGCTTTCTGATTCTTAATTCATTGTTCCACACTACAAGCTTTTCTTTCCCCACAAACATTAGTGCTCACTTCATAATGTCCGGCGAACTATTCTTTTCAAGGAGTATATTTAAAGGGTTCCCAATAGAGAAACTGACTAGTTGGAATCTATTTTACAAAGCATCGAATGAAAGTGAAAACTGCTATACATGAAGTAGTCATGATTTTTAACCCTCTGGCAGAAAAGTTCATAGACTGGTCAGAAACAGCAATGATATTTAGATATTCATTACATAGATAATAAATATTACTTGACGATTATGTTAACAAACAATCATATTCTTTGACTAGGTCTGTATAGCTAGAAAAATACTCAACTTATAGTTAGCAAACTTTTAACACGGTATGTTTTTTGCTATAAATAAATAGCTACCTGGTTTTAGTAGAACTTACAGTCTACTTAACTTTCAACAAACCAAGTATTGAGTCTCCACTGTATCAGTGTACTAGACATGGTAGGGAAAAATGAACAGTCTCCTCAAATCAAGTAAACTGACAAAAACAAACGAAAAATAATTCCTAGAAAAAATGGAATTTTTAAAAAAGTACAAACACCTGTTGAGAACTATTGATCAGGTAGTGCTAGAATATGCTAGAATAATTAGATATTTGTGGAATTGTCGGGAAGAGGTTTCCCAAATGAGTGAGTATGGGTTTTAAGATAAGGAATCAGATATGGCAGGCAGGATATTCTACGCTAGGAAAATATGGCACTAGAAGAACTAAAGGGTAGAAGCAGGTCAGTCATGGCATGCGTCCACACCCAGGTGTAATAGGACGGGATCACTGTTATTAAGCTAAGGGTGGATGTGGCAACTGAAGAAAAGCTGCAAACACAAGCCAAAGCAGTTTACAACCGACATCTGAAGGCCAACGAATGTGATCAAAACAAAGCATTTAAGTTTTGTTTGGGTTTGCTGCCACATTATAAAGGCAGACTTTACATTCATACTATTTTCTGTATTCTTCAGTGTCACCGTGCTTAAGCGCTTTTTATACACAACTTTTTAAAAAGTCAAGACACACTTGATCTAAAGAGCAGCCTGTGAGTCAATAAACGGAGAAAGGCAATAAAGAAGTGATTTCTATCCCCCAATTCTGTGCCAGTGTGCTGTAAACTTTAAGTCGGGAAAGCTGTTTAAATGGATGAGACAATGCCTTTAAAAGTGCTTAGCACGGTGTCTGGCCAGTAGGAAGCACTCAAGAAATTATGAGTATTTGACTTTAGACCTCTCTTAACTGTCTGAAACTGGGGTTTCTTATTTTCAGGAAAAGAAACAGGACACAGGCAGTCTCTGAGGCTCCCGCCAGCCGAGACAATCTCCAATTAAAAGTAGGCATCGATTAAATATTTGCTGAACAAAGTAAACCGTCTCTCTACAGCTGGGCTGAGCGCCCACTGAGATCCGGCCCAGAGTGGAGGCGAAACCTGCCCGTGGGTCCGAAACGCCGAGACCAATAGGCGGGGCTGACCGAGGACCTTGTGCGCCACCTCAGCCCCGCCCGCGCCGAGCCTTCGTTTCGCCTATGGGTCTGCAGAGACCCTCCCTAGCCAGCCCGGCCGCGTCCCACATCCGCCGGCACGCCCCTTCCGGGCTAAACCCCGCCCATTCGCGCCCCTCGCCCCGCCCCATAGGCCCCGTCCGTGACCCCGCCCCGCCGCGAGCCGGCGCCGGGTCCTCTCAGCGATCGCGGGCGGTCGCGTCCACCCCCGACGCTCTGAGGTCACTGACGGGGCTGGGCCGCGGGGGGGCGGAGGGACGGAGGAAAGATGGCGGCAGAGGCCGGATATTGGCGCCGCCTCCCCCAATCCTGGAGCCGGCGCAGATGAGGCAGCTTGGCTGGGGCCAGCGGCGCTTTGGAACCCGAGCTGGGGGGACCCTGGCGGTGGGGCCTGGTCCTGCTATATGCCGGCGCCTCGGCTAGAGTGAGCGGCGGCGACGCCTCTTTTCTCCGGCTCTTTCCCTGTCGCTGCGAGAGCTAGCGGGCGGCTGAGGCGGCGGGGCCGGGATGGAGGACGTTAACTCCAACGTGAACGCGGACCAGGAGGTGCGGAAGCTGCAGGAGCTGGTGAAGAAGCTGGAGAAGCAGAACGAACAGCTGAGAAGCCGCTCGGGGGCCGTTCAGGGCGCCGGCTCTCTCGGGCCCGGCAGCCCGGTTCGGGCCGGCGCGTCCACTCCTTCCTCTGGCGCGGTGTCTCCTCGGGGCTTCCCCTTGGGCCTCTGCGCCAAGTCGGGCGGCGGGGCCGGGTCGGGCCCGAGGCGGACGAGTAGCGAAGAGCTGCGGGACGCCACGTCCTTGTTGGCGGCGGGCGAGGGCAGCTTGCTGGACGAGGTGGAGCCGCTGCGGCCCGACGAGCTGGAGCGTTTGTCAGGCTGGGAGGAGGAGGAGGAGAGCTGGTGAGCGCGGGGCGCGGGGCCGGAGCTGGGCGGAGACGGGTCCGGGGGCGGAGAGCGTCCTCTGAGGGTCCCTCTGGTCGTGCGCCTCGCTTTGTGTAACCGGGTCCGCTCTCCGGTGGGGACTCATGGTTTTTTTTGCTTTGGCAGAGGGAAGGTCAGCTGGAGTTGGGGGTTCGAGGCGTGCGCAAGTAACAGGGTTTTAGCTGGTTCTCTGGCTTGTGGACTCTCTGGGTGCTGGATCCTATTGGGGTCTGTCGGTTGGCGCAGCTTGAGAAGGGCTGTTCGTCTGGGGAGGAGTCGGAATTGGGAAACTGCTTTGTAGGCAGGGATCCTGCTTTGTGTAAGATACTGGGTTTCGGATGGTAGTCCTGGGCATTTTGGATGTACGGGAGGGGTCTGCTTGATGAGGTATCACCAGGTGTGGGGGTCGGGGGCAGAACGAAGTCGTCTACGTCTATGCAGTGGTTAGTGAGTGGGACCCATTTCTGTCGGGTATGGGGAGACCGTGTGGATCTGCACCCCCGCTTTGGGGAGTGGGGTAAAGCTTGCTTTGTGTGAAGAGGGCAGAGGATGGTGCTGCTTTGTGTGAAAAGTCAAGGGTGGAACAAGAGCCCTGGCTCTTATTTTCTAAAACAAGAATTGAGTCTGGCGTTTTGCATAGCTCTGAATTGAGTTATCACATCCATCTTTCATTTCCACGTCCTCCTAGGGGCAGAGAAAAAGAGTCCTATTTTACACTCTAAACCAAAGCTGTATTGTCATAAGCTACTTCTTTATGAAATTGTGATCCACACCTTAATAATCACTTTCGTAAATAGAAGGGACATGGGAGGCTTTCCCTCTCATTTTATTATAAAGATGTCTGTGGGAAATTACTTCTCTTAATTCTTTTTTTTTTTTTTTTTAAAGTCTTAACTTTTAGCTAAAATGTCTCTGTTAAAATTAAAACTTCTAATTTAGTGAAATACTCTGGTATTGTAGGGCTGGGACTTTGCAGTGTTCTGAGATTATTTAAGAGCTTTCCTGGATTCAGGCCCTGGTTTTGCCACTTACTAACTGTATGACCTTGAGCAAGTTACTCTGAGCCTCACTTTGTTCTTCTATTTGATGGAGAAAATAATAGCACTTACCTCTAGAATTATGAAAATTTAGTAAGATAATCCATGTATGCATTTAGCACTGGATCTGGCATGTAGTAAACTCTAAAACTAGCTAGTATTTGTTCGCAAGCCTAGTTATTTAAATCAAGAAATATTTTGTGAGCTTTTACATGATGATGTAGGAGATGCTGAAGATTGTGTTGATATGTGCTCATAAGGCAATTATAGTTTTGTTGAGAACTAAGTTTTGTGCAGTTAAATAAACTGGAAAGTGTACAGTGAATTACCGAAAGAGTGGTAAAACAAAAAGTACTGACCGTGGTCTGTAACTGGGAAGAAAATAGTAGTCCAAAGTAGTTGGACCAGTCTTTGAGGAGGAGGTGACTTTGGAGTCAGTGACGAAAGAGCGGGAAGGGCATTTTATGCTCTGACAGCTACAAGAGCACAGTCGGAGGTATTTGTAACTCCCAGTTAGAAGATGTGAGTAACAGAAGTACTCTTGAGTATATAATGACAAGCCTTTATTTTATTACCACGTGATATCAAATATTATTAGAGCTGACTATTGTAGTGACAGTTTTTGATATAAATGTGAAATTACATTCTCCCAAAGGAATCCTGGGTATGTATGCACTTGAAAAGAACCCAGAATCATGTAAATATTGTCACATGGCTCTTGCAAGTGATGATAATAATGATGCTCATAATAATGAAGATTAGCTGCACTCATCAGCCCGTTTTAGATTATATATTATTAGAACACATTGAGTCTACTTGGAGAAGCCGATTAAGTCTTTGGCTGCTTTTGTTCCTGAGCATGAGCTTCGTTAAGGTAAAGCAAGTCTTCCTTAAATACTATACCTGGAGTTTCTTTTGACTAGATGATTCCTGCTTAGTGCTTTGATCCTAGCCTCATATCTTGATATTATAGATGTCATATATTTTTCCTGAGATTTGTATGACCCGAAAGTTGGATAAATCATTTAAAATGCATTGGGGTATGTGTTTAGGGTAAAAGTTGTAAAGGGAGGATGTCAGTGGCAGGAAGATTCAAAGTCGATTTTTTTCTTAGCAAGCTAAAAATCTACCTTCTGTAACTTCTAGTTGTTGCACTTCCTTTTTTCATCTAGAGGAATGAAATTCCTTGGATGTAGAATTCCTCCCAAGTTTGTGTGCCACAAAGTGCTAGTTCTGAAGATGTCTATAAGTGCTATGTAGAAAAAAAGTGGATGGGTTCCAGGGTTGAATAAATGCAAGAAAAACTGGGTTCAGCAAAAATAAACAGTTTTCTTTAATGCTGGGCTCTTGGAAATGCTAGTGTGTTTTGAACATAGTAAATCTCTAGAGAGTATGGTTTGGTCCTAAACTTAATTGAGCTCCCAAGGAGCTAGTATCTTATAGAACACACATAGAAAACAGTGCTCTACAGCAGTCACTTTCACACTTTTTTTTTTTTTTTTTTGGACTCAGCCTCATGATAAGAAATACATTTTAACTCATCATCTAGAATTTACATGTATATGAATAACTGAAGCAAAAGTTTCACAAAATTATGATTACTTCTACAAGTGATATGCTTTGATATTTTCCATTCTGTTCTGTTTCATTAGAAAAAAATCCTGGTTACTACCCAGCTAAGCTGATTTTGTAACCCATTAATGAGTTGCAATTCTCACTTTGAAAAACACTGTTCTAGAATAACTCAGCAAAGTCTAGGGAAGAGAACTAACATCATTGTGTATCACAGTGTGTCGGTCTGTGCCATGCAGCTTATAAGTATTTTTTTGCCTCTAATTTTATACATTTATGAGGTAGGTATCATTTTCTAGGTAAGAAACCTAATCTCTCTCCAGACATGAAATAACACACAGTAAATGATAGCATCAGGATTTGAATCCAGGTCTTTATATATCATAGCCTGTGCTGTTCCCACTGTATTTTGCTTTTTCCAAGTATAATTTTTTCACATGAATGGCCTCTTCACATATTTGAAGACTACTATAGTGTCACTGCTGATCCTTTCACCCTGCCATATACTGTGAGCATTCCCTTCTCTTCTTCAGAGTAAATAATCCCAGTTTGTTTTATCATTCCTTAGATAATGTAATTCTCTGATCTTCATTGTTATTTTTTTAATTAACTCTAAATTGCTCATTGTCATTATACATGGTTCCCAGAGTTGTACCCAGCATTGTAGGTGATATTTGACCAGATGGAGAGTGTGGTGGGTATGAGCCAAATGCTCTTTTTTTTTTTTTTTTTTAAGACGGGGTTTCACCATGTTGGTCAGGCTGGTCTTGAACTCCCGACCTCAGGTGATCCGCCCGCCTTGGCCTCTGAAGTGCTTGGATTACAGGCGTGAGCCACCACGCCTGGCCAAATGCTGGTTTTTTTTAAAATCAAATACTTCATTGACAGTTTTAACTTCTGTTACTCATGCTTAATATGAGCCTGAAGTATCAACTTCTCTCCTGTATATTTTATACATAAGATGTTATACTGAGTCTTCATAACCTTGTTTTATTTGGTGGATTTTTTTAAGCTTAAATATAAGGCTTTTATTTTATTTATTTTTATTTTTTTAGATGTGCTTAGATTAAATATGGGCTTTTAAATTTCCTTTTATTTTTGAGACAGAGTCTTGCTGTGTTGCCAGGCTGGAGTGCAGTGATGCAATCTCGGCTCACTGCAACTTCCACCTCCTGGGTTCAAGCAATTCTTCCACCTCAGCCTCCCAAGTAGCAGGGACCATAGGCGTGTGCCACCACGCCTGGCTAATTTTTGTATTTTTAGTAGAGACAGGATTTCACCACGTTGGACGAGATGATCTTGACCTCATGATCCGCCCACTTTGGCCTCCCAAAGTGCTGGGATTAGAGGCGTGAGCCACCACGCCCTGCCCCTTTTGTTTTTATTTAGACATTTAATATTATCCTTTCTGATTTATTTGGTCTTTACATTTGGTAGGCATACCTGCTGTCTTCATTCACATTGTTGATAAAAATATTAAATTGGCAATAAATTACCCTGAAGTGTGCACGTCAGCTAGACTCACTCTATATTAACGCCAGTCCATTAATCAGCACACATTATGGTTGTTCAGTAACTACTAATTCTATCATCGTCAGGCCCATGTGACATTTTGGAGGTTACTATGAAAGATTTTGTGTGCCTACAAGATTCTTACCTACAGTGAAGAATACTGCATTACTATTACTAACCTATTAAAATAGCCATTGCAGTTGATTTGGTTGGACTTGTTAATGGTCAGTCTTCTAGCTAGCGTTTCATGTATCCACTTTTCCTTTCTTAACTTCACAAACTTTTTTTAATCCAATTTTGAATTTTGCAAAATTAATTTGGTCTGGACTTTGTAGACACTGCCTATTTTTCTCTTTAGAAATTATTGTATTTCCTTTTATCCAAACTTTTGATCATGCCCGTGCTCACCGTGATATTAGTGATAAAATTTTTGTTTTTTCCAAAATTTGGAGTGATATACCTAAGCCCGTTTCAAGCTACATTCTGGTTCGCTAGGTCAATTTTATCTTAGGTTTATGAAGACACTTTAAACTCATACTGGGCTGGACGTGGTGGCTCGCGCCTGTAATCCCAGCACTTTGGGAGGCCAAGGTGGGCAGATCACGAGTCAAGAGATGGAGACCCCAACATAGTGAAACACTGTCTCTAAAAAAAAAAAATAAAAATAAAGAAAAAAATTTTAAAAAACCTCATACTGACTTCTCGTAAGTAACCTTTGTTGATAAATGTCCCAATTCAGAGCTGGGTAGGTTTGTGGTTTTTATTCTTTTTTGTCACGTGGCTCTTCACTGCTGAGAGTTAATTTATCACATGACCTAATGCTTTTTGTAGAGGACCATTGGTAAAATCTGTCAGTAATTTGATTCGATAAGCCTAAGCAGTTTGTGTAATTATCACCACTTATCTGAATAGTTTGATAGGCATTCACTGATTAACATACTAACATCTTGGGAAGTTTCATGTTTTCTAGACTCTTCTGTACCAAGGAGATGTTACTTTAAAGTAATGTGGTTTGCATATGTGTATGTGTTAGATGAATCAGAAGTTACACATCTAATAAGCTTTCTATTCCTCCCCTTTTACTTTTTTTTTTTTTTTTTTTTTTAACAGCCCCTTTTGTTTTTTTAAAGAGACAGGGTCTTGCCATATTTCCCAGGCTGGTCTCAAACTCCTGGGATCAAGCAATCTGCCCATCTTAGCCTCCCAAAGTGCTAGGATTACAGGCAGGAGCCATCGTCCCTCGCCCTCTATTCCCTTGTTAGCAGTGGTTTTCCAGTCGTTCTAATACGGCTTTAAATTTTTTTTCTTTCTTTTTTTAAGAGATGGCGTTTCACCATGTTGGCCAGGCTGGTCTCGAACTCCTGACCTCAGGTGATCTGCCCGCCTCGGCCTCCCAAAGTGCTGAGATTACAGGCGTGAGACACTGTGCCCGGCCAAATTTTTTTCCTTTAAAGAAACAAATACTTAGTGTACCTGTGTGCAACACAGTGTTGGGAACACTCAGAGACATGGTAGTGCCAAGTTCTTAAAAAATAGAATTTGGCCAAGCAGGGCCCCATGGTTGATAAAAGTATATTGCAGTCACTGTGGTGTACCCGTGTTTTATATGCCAAGCATTGCACAAGACAGCAGTTCCCAATGTTTTTGGCACCAGGGACCGATGTCATGGAAAACAATTTTTCTGTGGACCAGGGGTGGGGGTACAATCCACAGCTCACTGCAGCCTTGACCCCCACCCCCACCCTCCCCAGGCCCAAATGATTGCCTTACCTCAGCCTCTTGAGTCACTAGGACCACAGACACGTGACACCATGCCTGGCTAATTTATTTTTTATATTTTGTAGAGACAGGGTCTCACTGTGTTGCCCAGGCTGGTCTGGAACCCCTGGGATCAAGTGATCCACCTGCTTCACCCTCCCAAAGTGTTGGGATTACAGGCATGAGCCATTGTGCCCAGCTCCTTTACACATGTTAAATCATCCAATATGTGCAATTTGGAGTTGTAATTATTATTCTTTTTATTGTAAAATATACATAACAAAATTTACCATGTTAATAATTTTTAAGTGTACAGTTCAGTGGCATAAGTACATTCACATTGTGTGCAATCATCACCACCATTCATCTCTAGAACTTTCATCTTCCTCAGTTTAAACTGTGTACCCATTAAACAGTAATTCCCTGTTCCCATGGACCCCAGCCCCTGGCTACTACCATTCTACTTTCTGTGTCTATGAATTTGACCACTCTAGCTACTTGTGTAAGTAAAATCATACAATATTTGTCTTTTTGTGTCTGGCTTATTTCATTTAGCGTTATGTCTTCACAGTACATCCATGTGGTAGAATGTATCATGTTATTCCCATTTTACAGCAAAAGAAGCTAAAGCCAAAGTCATATAGCTAATAAAGTGAAATTGAGATTGACACCAAATCTAAAAGTCAAGTCTGATGAAGAACGATTGATCTTGATTTATTTAGACTGTAGATATTTAGCTTGGGGAAGAGAACTTTTTGAATATTTGAAGAACTGTAATAAAAATTATTACTTACATAACTTCACTAGACTAATAGGTATAAATTAGAGACAGGCAAAGTTTGATTTAGTAGAAGGAAGAATTTTCTAATAGAGCTGTTTTTGGATGATACGGATTACCCTAAAATTGTTGGAAATAACCTTCAAAAGACTGCTGAATGCTCCTGTGACAGACAATATTACAAAGAAGTAAAAAAGTTAAAAATTGGTGAATTCTAAATGTTAATTCTTTGGCAGTCTGCATGGGAGAATAAGATACCTTCAAGGCAGGCCGGGCGCAGTGGCCTGTAATCCTAGCACTTTCAGAGGCCAAGGCAGGCAGATCACTTGAGGTTAGGAGTTTGAAACTAGCCTGGTCAACATGGTGGAACCCCATCTCTACTAAAAATACAAAAAAAGTAGCTGGGCATGGTAGTGGTTGCCTCTAATCTCAGCTACTTGGGAGGCTAGAGCAGGAGAATTGCTTGAACCCGGGAGGTAGAAGTTGCAGTGAGCCGAGATCGTGCCATTGCATTCCAGCCTGGATGACAGAGCAAGACTCCCTCTCCAAAAAAAAAAAAAAAAAAAAAAATATATATATATATATATACCTTAAAGACAAAGTGCTAAGCTTAAGTGTGAGATCTTTAGCAGTGGAAGCATCACGGATGTTTTCCCTTTAAGTCTGTGGCACATTTCTCTGAATATCCTCAGTAATGGCCAGTTGTTTTCCTCTTAAGGGTAGATTTGAATTTTGAAAACTATTAGAAGTCATTATCATGCCTGGTGAATAAAAATGAGTTAACGGGATACTTAAAAGTTCTCAGCAGTCCAGTGCTAATTTACCTTTTTCCTAGATTTACTTTCTTTTGTCAGAACCTTCCTGAGCATTTATGCCCTTTGGCTTTTGATGTTCATCCCTTTTTTCTCCTCCTCCTCTCACCAAAATTTTACTTACTCTTCAGGCACAATGCCGATTTTCTTTCCTTTGTGAAATTCTCCAGAATTTTTAACTTGGTTTACTTCCTCTTCAGTGTTAACCTATCACTGTTTATTTATCCTTTTTTAGAGTATATTTAACACAACCGTCTTGTACTTTGGTCTGTGTAGTCTAGATTATAAGCGATGTAAGCAGGAGGGATAGTATCATATTCATCTTTGTTTCTGAACAGGACCACAGTATAGTAAGAGTTCAGTTACATTAATTTAATTTAAATGAAATCAATATCGGGGCCAGGTGCTGTGGCTCACGCCTGTAATCCCAGCACTTTGGGAGGCCAAGGTGGGTGGATCACCTGAGGTTCAAAGACCAGCCTGACCAATATGATGAAACCCTGTCTCTTTAAAATAAATAAATAAATAAATAAATAAACTCTGTCTCTTAAAATAAAAAAATAAATCAGTATCAGTGATGTTAGGTTAACACGAGGTGAAACTATAAAATAATGAGACCAAATTCCTTACGTGACCTTTATGCCAGTTACAGATGAGATATTTCACACAGATTCTGAATAATGGCAGTATTGAATTTGTACTTTCCCATGATGAATTAAAGAACAAAACACTGTCTAGATATAGTGTCTGATTTTCAAAATAAGTTTTTTCCTTTTTTTTTGCTTGCTGATTTCATTGGATAAAATAAGTTTTAAAATTAGCCAAAATACTGGCATGGCTCTGTTTCATAGGATTACAGAAGCACTTTGTTTTAGACTTCTTTGTACTTTTTGCGATTTCCAAGTTTTCTGACATAAACATGAATTGCTTTTATAATTTAAGAAATCTTGTTGATAAAATTTAAGTCAGTTTCATTACTCTGTGATTATGTAGGAATCATAACATGATATATTAAAAGCCTTGTTACATAGTGGTAGTTTTCCTTGTTACTTAGTGATAGCAAGGTTATGTATCACAGATGGATAAATTTTGGCTTCAATAAATACAGTTTCATTTATTGAGTACCTCCCATAGGTGGAGCACTATGCTATACTGATAGCATATTTTTGATAGAATTGGAACCCAAGACATGTATATGATCTTATGACCTATTCTTGTTTGTTTTAAATTTAACAATTTAATTGGTTAAAAAAACATTTATTGAACTGGATAGCACCCAGGACTGAAAGTGGTTTAGAATGCTTCTTGTTCCTGTTCTTAACTTTGCATTTAAAAAATTAAATTCCACTGTTTAACTATTAAAACATTTATCAGATCTACCTAAATAAATCGTGTAGTCTGTTTTCATGGAAAGCACAACTTTGATTTTAGGAATATCAGATAAGGAACCCCAAAGTTGTGTAGCTCACATCCTGTGAGCCTTCTGGATCACTGATGCTGCTAATGCTGCTCCTCAGTCCCATCTTTGAGGCCACCCTGTATTCAAATTCCTATGCTAAATTGCCCAGGGAACCTGATGCTGATACCCTGGTAGCCCAAAAAGACTACTTGCCTTATACCTCCACTTAATGCAGACCCCTGCCTCCTTACCCTTCCGCTAGGAACATACCCATAATGATATAAATTCATGTAATTTTGAAATGATATTTTAAAGAGACAGTTTGGGCAGTAAATAGCAGAATTAAGGAGTTTCTTAATATAAATGGTTTGTGTTAACTGAATACACTATTCCTTAGAGTACTTATCTTGTACTAGCCAGAGCACATTGTATGTGACTCCTGTTGGGCTAATTTTCTGTAGCAAAGATGAATTTGTAAAAGAATGTAGGTTTTAAGGCTTTGTTAATAATAAGTTATTTCACCTCTTTCATTTACTCAAAGTCATGTCTTCTGGGATCTTTCATTTTGGTATCCAAATTATGGAGGAAATGAACAACTTTAGGACA
The DNA here is from genome assembly GCF_009761245.1 of Sapajus apella. Classification (NCBI taxonomy): domain Eukaryota; kingdom Metazoa; phylum Chordata; class Mammalia; order Primates; family Cebidae; genus Sapajus; species Sapajus apella. The sequence goes on from NW_022436945.1 coordinate 37,482,856, forward strand.
AAGTAGCTTAAGAGGATGGCTTTAAACTAGGTGTTTAGGAGTGGCTCAAAAAATGAAAAACACAGTTTACTTTGATCTGGGAAAGGTCCCAAATTCTGGAACAAAATAGAAATTAAAGACCAGAGGAAAACATATTGATTCTATCTCCTTGAAATGTGAAGAATAATAGATGCAAGATAATGTAGTATCACAGTATCAGATATGAAATTTTTGAAAATATTTGGAAAGATAAGACCAAGGAAGTTGTATATAGTTAAAAACCAGATTTAGAATTCATGAGGATGAATCAAATCATCTCCCACTTCTGCAGTGTACTAGAATTGAAACTTCTCCCCCACACATCCCGCCACTGCTCCATTCAGGAGCTTCTGCTCCTCTCTCAGAGAGAGAGCGTTAAAAAGTACCCAATTATGTGTGGCTGTTGAGTCTTATTTTATTTGAAAAGTGTGAATGAGAAGCAGGAGTGGGCCAAGCTAAGTCTGTGACTCTTGACTCCAGTAAGTTTGAGGAATGGGATTTAATAGATGCTACCAAGTTAGGCTTTTAGTATGCATTTAATCCTAATCAGTGCTGTATTTTATAGTGATAATCAGACTAACGTGTGTTTTTGCTAATACCTATTTAGTAGATACAGAAAGAGTACTTTAGTAATTTTAGGCTATGAATGCTTATATCTTTTGAGTGGGCCTGCTCATTTCTTCTCTGAGTGGGAGATGATGAATCTTGTACAGTGAAATTCTTATTTGCCCTTGGTTATACTTAGGATTGATCTGGAGTGGATTAAAAAGCAAAACCCCAAAAAACTGATGAATTCTAGAAACCTGAATCTGGAGGTTTGTAACTTGATGAGCAGGCACCATAAGTCTTGATGGTAGTGCAGCCTGTGAGTGAGAGGCTAACAACTTTTATGTGAAGTATAATAATCTAGTTTTATCTTAATTCAACTTGAAATTTCTGTCAAACATTATGTCTGTCCAGTGATAACTGCTGTATAAATATTTGTTTAGATTACTGAGTGGAGCATAAGCTTTCAAGGTGTTCAGAGTTTGGCTAGGAGACAGAATGGACTCAATTCTGTTCTCTCTGAAACTAATAATATTTTCTAAAAGAAATGTTTATGTGGGCTTGAATGTGAGAGCTGGGACTTTGGATTTGGGTACAGATGGAAAGGTATTTTTTGCTGCGTGTGAAAATCAAGCATAGGGAAAAGAGCAAGTGATATATTTGAATAGGGTAGAGAAAAGACCTATGAAGATGCTTAACTAAAGGGACATTTGTTAGGAAACAAGTGAGAAATAAAGTTGAGTCATTGAGTTGGAGGTCATACTGTGAATGACTAGGAAGAGAGTTTTTGAATATTGGAATGCTCTTAACAAAAGCATTTTGGAGAGGTTAGTGTGGCAATAGTATGTAGGTGAGAACACAAGTCATAGCTACCTTTACTGGCTGGAAAACAGGCTCTGAGATTGATGTCCACCTCTTGTGCCCTGAAGTATTCAAACCAAAGCATTGAATTCAAACCAGAGTATTGAATCCACAGTGATACTATATCCATTTCCTACCAACCACTTAACATATGTTGCATGAAAACCATCACATCAAGCTAAATGACTAAAGATTAGGTCATTTACCTAAGAAGGAAATAATAGATATCATTTTGATTTCAAGATTTCGTTCCTCTTAAAAAACATTCACTTTGTTAAAAAATGTCATTTTGATCTTATTAACACTATTATAAGGATAATCTCAAAGCAGAATTTTGTAACCTTGACATTTGGGTCAGATAACTCTTTGTTGTGGGTGCTGTTCTGTGCATTGTAGGATGTCTGGCAGCATCCCTGACCAACCAGGAGTGTCTCCAGACATTGCCAGGTGTCCTTTCGGGGCAAAATTACCACAAGTTAAGAATGATTGCCTTGGCCGGGCAGTAGTGGCTCATGCCTGTAATCCAAGCACTTTGGAGGCCAAGGCGGGCGGATCACCTGAGGTTGGGAGTTCAAGACCAGCCTGACCAACATGGTGAAACCTCGTCTTTGGGGGGAAAAAAAAAAAAAAAAAAGAATGATTGCCTTAAAGGATACTTATGGTATGGTGTCAACGTGACCAGAAATATCAAGTACTACATTGCAGTAGTAAGTTTCGTATTCTGATTACTTTGCTCCATTTACATTTTCTGTGTCAAAAATAGTGCTTGATATGGTTTGACTCTGTGTCCCCACCCAAATCTCTTCTTGAATTATACTCCCATAATTCCCACATGTTGTGAGATATAATTGAATCATGGGGGCAGTTTCCCCTATGCTGTTCTCATGGTGGTGAATAAGTCTTACAATATCTGACGGTTTTATCAGGGGTTTCATCACAAGATCTGATGGTTTTATCAGGGGTTTTCACTTTTGTGTGTTCCTCATTCTCTCTTTGCCTGCTGCCATCCATGTAAGATGTGACTTGCTCCTCCTTGTCTTCTGCCATGATTGCGAGGCTTCCCCAGCCATGTGAAACTGTAAGTCCAATTACGCCTCTTTTGTAAATTTTCCATTCCCAGGTATGTCTTGATCAGCAGCATGAAACCGACTAATATAGTGCTGTTCTGAAAATTAGGAATAACTGAAGTGATTTGGTACTACTTGAGAGTCAGTGGAGCTCTAACCAGATGGGATGCCAGAACAGTACAGGTATTGAGCGACTTACGACCTATGCAGCTTACGACCATTCAACTTTATGACCACAATCGCTAGCCACGACTGCTCCGCGTCTGGCAGCGCAAACGTTGCCCAGCTGGGCGTACGACAGTGCGGACCAGCTTCCGGCAGCACTGCCATCTCCTCGTGCATATAGCCTACTCAACTTAGGACCAAATTGTGTTACAACCGGTCTGTCGGAACCAATCATGGTCATAAGTTGAGCACTAGCTGTAGAATTAAATGAGAACTGCCTTGGGGAAACTGTAATGAATGGTCACCCAAGAAGTAATCAGATATTTATTGAGTCGGGGTGGAGCACTGTCTGTAATGAGACGAAATAGGCATAAGAACTTTGATGGTTGGAAAGTTTCATGAAAATCTTCAAAAAAGACTTCATGGTCAGTCTTGAACTGTCCTTAAAGTAAGGCTGGGTTAGATTAAAAAAGGAAATTCTTTTTTTTCCATCATAGTGAAAAGAACTATGAACAAAGAATCTATAGATGAAACTCTCAATGATGCATGAAACAAACATTTATTTGGTCAGTTTGGCTGAACACAGGTTTTTTTTTTTTTACTGGAGTAAAGATCAAATGACATAGTTTTGAATCTGAACACAGGATTTTGAAAACTAAGCTGTGGAGTATGTCTGATGAGAAAGTTTTTAAGCTGTGAAACAGTGTTACGTAGATCTGTGTTTCAGAGTGTAAGTGGTAAAGTGTTGATAAATTGGAAGTATGAAAGTCTGCTAGGTATGCCTAGACTAGAGCGCGGTCAGTGGAAATGAAAAGGAAGGGATGGATTTAAGAAGCATTAGTGAATCAGTAGGCTATGTCAATTGAATATCAAGAGAGACAACAGTCAATATTAGCTCAGACATTTTCATTTATTGACTGGAAAAGATGTTAACTATTTTGAGGGTTTTTGGGGGGATGTCCGCAGGAAGCAGCTTAGAACTATGTGATTGGCACCAAGGAGAAAGATTAGAACTAGTAGTATTAGAAAATTATCTATGTCCAAAAACCAATAGTTGGTTATGGCAAAACAGCACCAAAAACTTTCCAATAAGAAAAAAGTTATCTGATAAACATAGAATTAAATAGTAGGAAGAAGTATTGAGTTGTATCTTCAGAGGCAACAGTTGTTAGAATAACAAAAACATTGTGGGCTATATAAAGTGAAGAAATAGAAGAGCTCATTTTTTATACTATATATGCATTTTCAGACCCTCAAATCAACTTCTAGCTTTTGTAATTAAACAAGTGATATAGAAGAAACTGATGGGAAAGGGAAAAAGTTAAGGGATTAGAGAGTAGGTTAAATTTAGCCTCTTACGGAAATTGGGATAATTTGATTACTGTCACTTTGGAGAGAGATCCTGGTTAATGGTTATGGGTTTTTTGTTTTTTAAGGCTGAGTCTCGCTCTGTTGCCCAGGCTGGAGTACACTGGTGCAATCTCGGCTCACTGCAGTTTTTGCCGCCCTGGTTCAAGCAATTCTCTTGCCTCAGCGTCCTGAGTAGCTGGGATTACAGATGCCCACCACCATGCCTGGCTAACTTTTTTTTTTTGGTAGAGACGGGGGCCTTGCCATCTTGGCCAGGCTGCTCTCAAACTCCTGACCTCAGGTGATCTGCCTCCCTTGGCCTCCCAAAGTGCTGGGATTATAGGCATGAGCCACTGTGCCTGGCCTGTTGTGGGTATTTTGAAAGGAACAAATGATGAAATGATTATGAATTAAAATAGGAAAAATTTGATTCAACTGATCTTACAACTGATAACCAAATGGTTAGGACCAAGGAAAAATGTAAAATTTTCATTGTTACAGTATTTCAGGAAAAAAATGCCATGCTCTTTTATGAATTCTTCATACTTATTTCCTTGAGTTCCTTTTTTGTTGTGTTCCAGGAAGTTTTCTTTGGGGATGAGGAGGCATAAGGGATGACGTGAAATATTCTTATTCCTGTTCTTGAGAAGCTTGGAATCCCATGTGAAGAGAGCTATAAAATTATATGCAAATTGTGTATATACACAGAATTCTAAATTCTAACAATGAAGGATTAGATTAGGTTTTCTCTAGGACTATGTGAATTCTACTAATACTATTCCTTCTTTCCCCCATGTGTTTTGTGCTTTCTGACCGTCTCAGAATCCTCACATACCCATTCTTATCTTTCTGTATAATTCAAAGGAAAAAAGAAAGTGAATGTCTAGGCTGGTATTCTTAAATATTAACTTTAGTTCTATAAGCAGAATACAGTATACCTGTCTCTTACCTCCTACTCTGGCATGTAACATAAAAATATTGTTAAACTTTGTTTAGCACTTTATGTTGTTGAGGTTAAACACTTTTAATATACATATATTTTATATATTTATAAATATTTTATATATTTTATATATATTTTATATATATTTTATAAATATTTATATATTTATATTTTATATATTTATATATTTTATTTATTTATAAATATATAAATGTAGATTATATCTAATTACATATTTAGATTTTTCTCATTCTTACCTGGTTCATAATTTCACAAAGTAGGTAAAATATTTTAATTTTATTATGACTCAAACTAATTTTAGTACCTATAGGAATACTGCAGATAGAAAATTCTCTCAGGTGACAATTTTTTAATCTTTACTGTATTAATAAACCTTCGTTATCCATGTTTTGTGAATTCAAACTTTATGTTCCTGTATCTTTTCCAAGATAATTTATTTGTAAGATGCTTTATCAACAGTATGAAAAGTGTTAATTTTTAAAACCTAAATTATTAAGCTGACAAAAAAATTAAGTTGCTGTACTTTAGCAGTATGCATTAGTACTATCTTAGATTTGAAGAATATATCATTTGCTAAAAGTATGACGTTTTAGCGAGGAACTAACATGGTTTCTTTTTTTTTTTTTCTCCTTTTTTTTTTTTTTTTTAAAGATGAGGTTTCACCAGGTTGGTCAGGCTGGTCTTGAACTCCTGACCTGAGGTGATCCGCCCACCTTGGCCTCCAAAATGCTTGGATTACAGGCGTGAGCCACTACGCCTGGAACTAACGTGGTTTCTATGGGTAAGGTCCTGTTTTAGTTATTAAAAAGCAAAGCATTCTGAAAGAAATTGTGTGGATTACATATTTATGTAATGATTGTATATGTTATGTATGTACATACCCATACCCATGTATGTTTTCTATGGACTAAAAACTTCTTGTGTTAATAATTGCTATCTATATATGCAGTTGTAGCTGAAAAGATCTGTGTTAGTATACATAAGACTGTTTTGCAGCTATTGCCACAATTTGCAGAGTCTGGAATAGTTTGAGACTCCAGGTCTTTTGGATATCTTCTCTCAAAAAGAAGCAACTCAGTTTCTGATTGATGCCGTGTAGGTTGGTCTCACTGTAGCTAGTGTTTCCCAGAATTCCCAGGTACTTATGGCTCAGCACTAGAAGGTTTGTTCTTTGAAGACTTAATTCTCAACCTCAAGTTTAGTGACACTGCAAGGAATATCAAAATTGTTTTGATTCTCTTAAAATTAAAAAAAACCCATGCCATACTGGATTGGGAATAAAGTGAGCCATGAAATGAAAATGGAAGCTTAATTGCTGTTTCTAAAAGTTTGAAATTCACTTCTTTAAAAGTTTTTCTTCAGTTTACTCTGCTTGCTTTGCACTGTTTTTTGAACCATGCTGTTTTGTGTTCTGTCATACGTAACTGTTTATATACATGTATATCCTACCCTGCAACTAACATTGCTTCAGTGCTTGGAAATAGCTCTATTCTAAAACTTAATATTGAGTTTGCCTTGCTAATAATTATTAGTATTATTGATAATATTTTTGATATTTCTCTAAAAACCAGAAGAACATATTATATATATTTATATAAATATAGTACTATGTCTTTTACTCACCTGGTGGGTCAAATATGATAGTAAAATAGCACTATGATCAATCTGGAAATTCAAAAAGACATTATATATTTGAATTGAATATGTTTTTCTTCAATTTAATTGTGATTTTTGGTTGTAATAGTAGGTGGGATTGATTGAAAGTTTATATTTTATAGTTGGTAAGGCTTAAGAGAAAAGAGCAGGGAACATTGTGGCTATTAAAATGATTGCTATATTGAAGTCTCTTGTTTGTTTGTTTCTGTTTCAAGGGACAGCGTTTCTCTCTGTTGCCCAGGCTGGAGTGCAGTGGCATAGTCATAGCTCACTGCAGCCTTGAACTTTTGAGCTCAAGCAGTCTTCCCACCTCAGCCTCTCAAGTAGCTGGGACTACAGGCTCTTGCCACCATGGTTGACTGATGTTTTTTAAAAAACTTTTGTACAGACAGTGTCTCACTATGTTGCCCAAGTTGGTCTTGAACTCCTGGCCTCTGGTGATCATCCTACGTCAGCCTTTCACAGTATTGGGATTACAGATGTGAGTCACCATGCCTGGCCCTATTAAATTCTTTAATTTAGGAATCTTTTATATTCTCTTAAGCAATGCTATTAGGCAGTAAAGTATAATATTTAAGAGTACTGCTTCTGGAGCAATTTTAGCTTTGCCATTTAATAGCTATGCCGCTTTGGGCAAGTTACTTATCTCACTTGTCTCAGTGACCTCATCTGTAAAATGGAGATTATAATAATACCTCTTTCATAATTTTGTAATGAAGATTAAAAGAGCTACTATATTTAAAATACTGAAACAATGTCCAGCATTTAATGAGCATTTGATACAGTATAAATTATAGTAATTGCTATTACCATATTGACTAAGAAAGCTTATTAAAGCATTATAAGCAATGTATCCTAATGGGTTAGAATTACTAAATTATATTTGCTTGGGAGTAAAACCAAAGATACTTGTATTTTTTTATTTTTATTTTTTGAAACAGAGTTTTGCTCTTGTCATCCAGGCTGCAGTACAATAGTGCGATCTCAGCTCAGTACCTCCACCTCCCAAGTTCAAGCCATTCTCCTGACTCAGCCTCCCAAGTAGCTGGGATTACAGGCACCTGCCACCACGCCCAGAGAATTTTTGTATTTTTAATAGAGATGGGGTTTCACCATGTCAAGGCTGGTCTTGAACTCCTAACCTCAGGTAATCCACCTGTCTTGGCCTCCCAAAGAGCTGGGATTACAGGCATGAGCCACTTTGCCCAGCCCAAAGAGAAGATAAACTTTTATTAATGAAGGTTTTTTAATGATAGAATTATAAAAATGGAAACAAAATTAGTCTCAAAGTGGCCTCTTTGATCTAATTTACTTTGGTATGCTCCCTTTATCTCTTTTCATATTGCTTTTTAAAACATAGACATGGTAGCCGGGCACGGAGGCTCAAGCCTGTAATCCCAGCACTTTGGGAGGCCGAGGCGGGTGGATCACGAGGCCAAGAGATCGAGACCATCCTGGTCAACATGGTGAAACCCCGTCTCTACTAAAAATACAAAAAATTAGCTGGGCATGGTGGCGCGTGCCTGTAATCCCAGCTACTCAGAAGGTTGAGGCAGGAGAATTGCCTGAGCCCAGGAGGCGGAGGTTGCAGTGAGCCGAGATCGCGCCATTGCACTCCAGCCTGGGTAACAAGAGTGAAACTCCGTCTCAAAAAAAAAAAAACAAACTAACAAAAAAACATAGACATGGTTTTTTTATTCACTGTTAATTCAGATCCAAATATTTGAACATGTATAGTGTCTGTGTTGGGAATTGTGCTTTGGATGTTGTGAAGACTGTCTGTTCTGCATTGAATGAATGTACCTTTCTCAGTGAATAGGTAGAGGGGGATGATTTTCAGGTAGTAGAAGTCTGATTATTTTCCTCAGCCTATAAAAAATTTGCATCTAAAGAAATTTATTTCAGTAATACTTTTAGTATAACATTTATTTTTATCTTAAATTTAAATCATTTTTGTCCTTGCCTTCAGTAGCCTACGTTCAGCTGGCTACAACATGAAAAGTGATTACTATAGTCACCACATATTCAGCAAAGTAACTCCTGTCTCCTTTCCTCTCACCATTATTTAATTATTAATATATGTCTGCTGTGTGTAGACATACATTAATAACGTGAAGGAAAGTCTAGAGAGACATGCCAAATTGTAAATAATTTTGGGGTGTAATTTTGGTGAAAAAAAGGGAGATTATTATTTTTTATACTTGTACACTTCTATATTGCTAGAAGTTATTACACTTAAAAATAGTTATATTCTTAGTTGTCTTTAATCACCGTGTAATACAGGTATGTGTGACATATGGGCCAAATTACATTTCTAATAACTCTCAGTATTTAACAATGTACTTAAATTGTATTTAATGGTGTTTAGTTCGTTTGTAATGATTGTTCTAAGGAAAAAAATGGGATCTCAAAAGGCCAATTTATTTCTATCAGATTTTAACAGTTTTATTGAGATGTGATTTGTATATCGTAAAATGCACCAGTTTAAAGTGTACTATGGGCTGGGTGCAGTGTCTCATGCTTTTAATTCCAGCACTTTGGGAGGCTGAGGTGGGTGGATTACTTGGTGTCAGGAGTTCAAGACCAGGTTGGCCAATGTGCCAAAACCCAGTCTCTACTAAAAATACAAAAATTAGCCAGTAGGCTGGCGTGCATGCCTGTAATTCCAGCTACTCAGGAGCCTGAGGCATGAGACTTACTTGAACCTGGGAGACGGAGGTTGCAGTGAGCTGAGATCATGCCACTACACTGCAGCCTGGGAGATGAAGTGAGACTGTCTCCAAAAAAATTAATAAACAGATAAGAAAGTGTACTGTGGTTTTCAGTGTTTGGTGGTATTTAATATATTCACAGAATTGTACAGCCATCACCATAATTTAGTTCTAGAATATTTCCAGCATACCCAAAAGAAACCGTGTACTCATTAGTAGTCATTTCCCATTCCTTGTCTCCACCCCCTCATCCATCCCCAGGCAACCACTGATCAACTTGTCTCAGATTTGCCTATTCTAGACATTCCTTATAAATGGTATCATACAATCTGTGGTGTTTTGTGACTGGCTTCTTTTGCCTAGCATAATGTTTGAAGTTCATGTTGTAGCATTTTTATTGCCTCCAACACATTTTTTTAAATGTCTCGTTTCAAATTGTAAATACCAACTCAAAAAATTCAAACAGGACAAAAACGAATGAAATATAAAGTAAGTCTCTTATTAGAATAGGGACAAGGGGGCTGGGCACAGTGGCTCACACCTGTAATGCCAGCACTTCAGGAGGCTGAGGTGGGCAGATCACGAAGTCAGGAGTTCGAGGACAGCCTGGCCAAATATGGTGAAACCCTGTCTCTACTAAAAGCCCCTCACTTAGCCAGGCATGGTGGCATGAGCCTATAATCCCAGCTACTTGGGAGGCTGAGACAGTAGAATCGCTTGAACCCAGGAGGCAAAGGTTGCAGTGAGCCAAGATAACATGACCTCACTCCAGCCTGAACAACAGAGTGAGACTCCATCTCAAAAATAATAATAATGGGAGTAAGGGGCAGAATTTCCTTTTTGATAGGATGTATCTAAATGTCTACAAAGATACTTTCTTAAAACATTTTGCATCAATGTTGTACACAGTGGGGACACCTAATACAATCTTACTAGAGATGTTGCAGGAAAGTTTTCCAGAAGAATTGACATTTAAGCTGATACCCAGTAGAAAATAGAGAAGAGCTGGGAGAAGATGAACAAGGGAGGGTGGAGTAAGCAAAAAGTGGAATCAGACTTGTTGCAAGGGGAACAACATGCACAAATGACCTAGCAAAAGTGTTGGGCTTTCCAGGCATAGAAATTAATTCCATATGGTTGCTATTTAAATTTGTGTGGTGGAGGAAGGTGAGAAACGAAGCTAAAGAAGTACTATAACAGTTAAATCATTGGTTAGGTCTCAGGGGCTGTAGGGATCAGTTTTGGAAAAAACTCCATCCTAAGGGGAGAGGGAAACTGGCACAGAATTTTTAGCAAAAGAATACTAATAAAGTCAGTTTTGTATTTGAGAAAACACTAGCTGCAAGTGTACAAGATGAATTTGAAGAGCAGGCAAGACCAGAGATTTTCAAAATTAAAAATCTTTTTTTCAAAATTGTTTTATCCATATCCATTCTTTGCCCTTTGCATTTTTTATATAAATTTTAGGATCAACTTGTCAGTTTCTGTTAAAAATGCCTGCTGAAGTTTTCTAGGGATGTATTGATTGTATAGGTCAATTTGGTGGAGTTAACGTCTTGAAAGTATTGTGTTTAGATCTATAAACATGATATATCTCTTCATTTGTCTTTCATTTTCTCTCAGCAATATTTTATAGTTTGCAGTGCACATCTTGCATTTCATTTGTTCAGTTTATTCCTATTTTATTCTTTTTGATGCTGTTGTGAATGAAATTGCTTTATCTATTTCATATTCAGGTTGTTTATTGGTAATGGTTAGAAATACAGTCGAGTTTTTGCTTATTGATCTTGTGTCTTGTGACCTTGCAGAACACATTTGTGATATTATTTCTTTTTAAGAGTTCTACAAAGGATTTTCTGTATATAATATCAACATGTCTGTGATTAAATATTGGTTTCACTTCTTTCTTTTCAATCAGGATGTCTTTAGTTTCTTTTTCTTGCTTTATTGTACTGGCTATGTAGATACTCTAGTACAGCATTTAATAAAAGTATGAGTGTGTGCATCCTTACCTTGTTCCCAGTCTTAGGAGAAACTATTTGGTCTTTTACTGTTGTCTGTTTTTTCTGAAAGACTTTGTATGAGATTGGCATTATTTCCTTAATATTTGATAGAATTAATAAATGAAAGCATCTGGACTTGAACTTTTCTTTGTGGGAAGGTTTTTAAATTTATTTTTATTTTTATTTATTTTTTGAGATGGAGTCTCACTCTGTTGCCCAGGCTGAAGTGCAGTGGCGCAATCCCTGCTCACCACAACCTCTGCCTTCCGGGTTCAAGCCGATTTTCCTGCCTCACTCTCTGGAGTATCGAGGACTACAGGCATGTGCCACTACACCTGGCTAATTTCACCGCACATGACCGGTTTTAAAATTTCCAGTTCAGTTTATTTTATAAGTCTATTCAGGCTCTCCTTCTTGAGTTTTTAGAGTTTTTTGTTTTTTTTTTTTGTTTTTTGTTTTTTGTTTTTTTTTTGGTAAGTTGTATTTTCTAGGAATTCATCTGTTTTATCTATTTTGTTGGCATTAGGTTGTTCATAATATTCGCTTATATTCCTTTTAATGTCTCTAGTGTTTGTGGTCATGTTCTCTTATTATTATTATTTTTTTTTTGTAAGTTACGTTTTCTTTTTTTCTAGGTCAATCTTATTTAAAAATTTATCATTTTTTTTTTTTTTTTTTTTTAAAAAAAAAAAAAAAAAAGGCCCCCAATGGTGGCTCACACCTATAATCCCAGTACTTTGGGAGGCCGAGGCAGTGAATCACCTGAGGTCAGGAGTTGGAGACAAGCCTAGCCAACATGGTGAAACCCTGTCTCTACTAAAAATATAAAAAATTAGCCAGGCGTTGTGGCAGATGCCTGTAATCCCAGCTATTTCGGAGGCTGAGGCAGTAGAATGCCTTGAACCAGGAGGTGGAGGTTGCAGTGAGCCGAGATCACGCCACTGCACTCTAGCCTTCTAGTCTGGACGACAGAACAAGACTCTCTCAAAGAAAAAAAACAAAACAAAACACTTTTAGCCTCTGTACTTTTCTGTTTTCTATTTAACTGATTTCTACTTTAATCTTCATAATTTCCTTCCTTCTTGCTACTTTGTTTGTATTTTTTGAGATGGAATCTCGCTCTGTTCCCCAGGCTGGGGTTCAGTGGCAAGATCCGCCTTTTGGGTTCAAGCAATTCTGTCTGCCTCAGCCTCCCAAGTTGCTGGGATTACAGGTGTCTGCCACCATGCTTGGCTAATTTTTGTATTTTTTAACAGAGACAGGGTTTTACCATGTTGGCCAGGCTGGTCTTGAACTCCTGAGTTCAGGTGATCCACCCGCCTTGACCTCCCAGAGTACTAGGATTATAGGCATGAGGCACTGTGCCCAGTCTCCTTTGGGTTTAATTTGCTCTTGTCTAATTTTTCAAGCTTAGATTATTGATTTTAGACCTCTTTTCTTTCCTAATATAAGTATTTGAAATTATGAATTTTTCTCTAAGCACTGTTTTAGCGTCATCATATAAGTATTGATATGTTATGTTTTTGTTTTTGTTTTCAGCTCACAGTATTTTCTAATTTCCCTTGTGATACATTATTTGACCTTTATTATTGATTGATTGATTGATTGATAGATTGATTGACGGAGTCTTGCTCTGTTGCCAGGCTGGAGTGCAGTGGCGCAATCTCGGCTCAGGGTCTGCAACCTCTGCCTCCTGGGTTCAAGCGTTTCTTCTGCCTCAGCCTCCCAAGTAGCTGGGACCACAGGCGCATGCCACCATGCCCCGGCTAATTTTTGTATTTTTAGTAGGGACGAGGTTTCACCATGTTAGCCAGGATGGTCTCCATCTCTTGACATCATGATCTGCCCACTTTGGCCTCCCAAAGTGCTGGGATTACAGGCGTGAGCCATGCCCCAGGCCGACCTTTGTTATTTATAAGTATGCTGTTTTATTTTCAAATATTTGGAATTTACTAAATTACTTTCTGTTGCTGATTTTTTTTTTTTAATTTTTTTTTTTTAAATTGCATTTTAGGTTTTGGGGTACATGTGAAGAACATGCAAGATTGTTACATAGGTACACACATGCCGTGTGATGTGCTGCCTTTCTCCTATCACCTACATCTGGTGTTTCTCCCCATGTTGTCTCTCTCCAACTCCCTACCCCCCGCTGCCCCTCGCCTGTTTCCCCCCTATAGACTCCAGTGTCTGATGCTCCCCTCCCTGTGTCCATTGTTCAACACCCGCCTATGAGTGAGAACATGCGGTGCTTGATTTTCTGTTCTTGTGTCAGTTTGCTGAGAATGATGGTTTCCAGGTTCATTCATCTCCCTACAAAGGACACGAACTCATCGTTTTTTATGGCTGCATAATATTCCATGGTGTATATGTGCCACATTTTCCCTGTCCAGTCTATCATCGATGGGCATTTGGGTTGGTTCCAGGTCTTTGCTATTGTAAACAGTGCTGCAATGAACATTCGTGAGCATGTGTCCTTATAGTAGAACAATTTATAATCCTTTGGATATATACCCAATAATGGGATTGCTGGGTCAAATGGAATTTCTATTTCTCGGTCCTTGAGGAATCACCACACTGTCTTCCACAATGGTTGAACTAATTTACACTCCCACCAACAATGTAAAAGCGTTCCTATTTCTCCACATCCTCTCCAGCATCTGTTGTCTCCAGATATTTTAATGATCGCCATTCTAACTGGCGTGAGATGGTATCTCAATGTAGTTTTGATTTGCATTCCTCTGATGACCAGTGATGATGAGCATTTTTTCATATGTTTGTTGGCCTCATGTACAGGTATTGATCGACTTACCACCTATGCAACTTATGACCATTCGACTTTACAACCACAATCCCTAGACATGACTGCTCCGCATCTGGCAGCGCAAACGTTGCCCAGCTGGGCGTACGACAGTACGGACCAGCTTCCGGCAGCACTACCATCTCCGCGTGCACCATTTCAACTGTACATATAGCCTACTCAACTTATGACCAAATCGTGTTACGACCGGTCCGCGGTCCCGACCGTGGTCGTAAATCGAGCACTAGCTGTATGTCTTCTTTTGTAAAGTGTCTGTTCGTGTCCTTTGCCCACTTTTGAGTGGACCTGTTTGTTTTTTTCTTGTAAATCTGTTTTAGCTCTTTGTAGATTCTGGATATCAGCGCTTTGTCAGATGGATAGATTGCAAAATTTTTTTCCCATTCTGTTGGTTGCCAATTCACTCTAATGACTGTTTCTTTTGCTGTACAGAAGCTCTGGAGTTTGACTAGGTCCCATTTGTCTATTTTGGCTTTTGTTGCTTGTTGCCAGTGCTTTTGGTGGTTTGGTCATGAAGTCCTTGCCTACGCCTATGTCCTGAATGGTTTTGCCTAGGTTTTCTTCTAGGGTTTTGATGATGTTAGGTCTTATGTTTAAGTCTGTAATCCATCTGGAGTTAATTTTAGTGTAAGATGTCAGGAAACGGTCCAGTTCCTGCTTTCTGCATATGGCTAGCCAGTTTTCCCAACACCGTTTATTAAACAGGGACTCCTTTCCCCGTTGCTTGTTTTTGTCAGGTTTGTCAAAGATCGGATGGTTGTAGATGTATGATGTTGCCTCCGAGGCCTCTGTTCTGTTCCATTGGTCTATATCTCTGTTTTGATACCAGTAAGTATCATGCTGTTTTGATTACTGTAGCCTTGTAGTATAGTTTGAAGCCCGGTAGTGTGATGCCTCCTTTGTTTTGTTTTTTTTTGTTTTTTTTTTTTTTTTTTTTTTTTTTT
>NW_022436945.1:37498055-37510499 GCF_009761245.1 Sapajus apella
TTTTTTTTTTTTTTTTTTTTTTTTGCTTAGAATTGACTTGGCTATGCGGGTTCTCTTTTGGTTCCATATGAAGTTTAAGGTGGTTTTTTCCAGTTCTGTGAAGAAGGTCATTGGTAGCTTGATGGGGACAGCATTGAATCTGTAAATTACTTCAGGCAGTATGGCCATTTTCACGATATTGATTCTTCCTAACCATGAACATGGAATGTTTCTCCATCTGTTTGTGTCCTCTCTTATTTCATTGAGCAGTGGTATGTAGTTCTCCTTGAAGAGGTCCTTTACATTCTTTGTTGGTTGTATTCCCAGGTATTTTATTCTCTTTGTAGCAATTGTGAATGGCAGTTCGTTCTTGATGTGGCTCTCTTTAAGTCTGTTATTAGTGTATAGGAATGCTTGTGATTTTTGCACATTGATTTTGTATCCTGAGACTTTGCGGAAGTTGCTGATCAGTTTCAGGAGATTTGGGGCTGAGACGATGGGGTCTTCTAGATATACAATCATGTCATCTGCAAATAGAGACAATTTGACTTCCTCCTTTCCTATTTGAATACCCTTTATTTCTTTTTCTTGCCTGGTTGTTCTGGCTTGTTGCTGATTTTTAATTTAATTGCATTGTGGTCAGAAACCATACTTTAAAGAATTTCAGTTTTTAAAAATTCAGGAAGACTTGTTTTATGTCCTAGCCAATGGTCTATCCTGGAGAATGTTCCATGTGCAATTAAAAAGAATGTGTTGGCCGGGCGCGATGGCTCAAGCCTGTAATCCCAGCACTTTGGGAGGCCGAGGCGGATGGATCACGAGGCCAAGAGATCAAGACCATCCTGGTCAACATGGTGAAACCCCGTCTCTACTAAAAATACAAAAAATTAGCTGGGCTTGGTGGCACATGCCTGTAATTCCAGCTACTCAGGAGGCTGAGGCAGGAGAATTGCCTGAACCCAGGAGACGGAGGTTGCAGTGAGCCAAGATCGCACCATTGTATTCCAGCCTGGGTAACAAGAGCAAAACTCCATCTCAAAAAAAAAAAAAGAATGTGTTTTCTGTTATTGTTGGTTGGAATGTCCCGTAAATGGTTAAGTAAAGTTGGTTGATGATGTTGCTGAAGTGTTCTGTATTTTTTCTGATTCTCCATGTAGTTCTTTTTTTAGTTACTAAGAGTTGGCTATTGAAGCCCCAAAACAAAATTTATGAATTGTTGTTTTTTTTTTCGGTTCTACTGCTTTTGTTAGGTATGTTTAAATTTACAACGTTGTATCTTCCTGATGTATTGAAATGTTCCTTTTTGTTTCTAATAATTTTTTTTTAATCTTAAAGTCTATTTTCTAACAGTAGTCACTGCAGCTCTTGTAGTTACTTTTGCATGGTCTGTTTTTCCCCATTCTTTTACTTTCAACCTATTTATGAATTTAAATCTAAGATGTTTCTTTTGTAGACAGCATATTGTTGTGTCTTATTTTTTAATCCATTCTATCTGCATTTGAGTAGTATGTCCCAGTGCCTTGTTTTGCCTGGTTGGAGGCTCAGCTCCCCATTGGGCCTTCATGAATTAATTTTAGTAGTAATAGGATAATGAGCAATGTTTGTTTTAAGCTAGTACAAACTTGTTAAATCTCAGCCTGTTTTAGGTTGCATTAACTGTCAGTAAACTCACTATGTTCATCAGAATTGTGTTCCTCTTGATTAAACCATATTCTATGATTTAAGAAATTCTAAAGTGTCAAAGAGAAAAAAAAATGTTTTTAGTGGGAAAAAGTTATTTTGAACAAGTCCATATAAGAAATGGGCAAAGAATATGTATAGTTACTACAAATATATTTATTTGTAACGAGAGTTTATTTAGAATTTCCTTTAAAATTCAGGGGCTTAAACAACTCGATCCTGCTAAAGATGCATTCAGTTATGTGATACAACTCAGCTCATGTGTCCTTTGGCAGATTTAGAAGTATGTACTTTGAAACCTCAACCAAAGGTTACCTGACCAAGGAATTTTGTGCCAATATCATATGGGCCAAAGCCCTTTGTTTCTAGACTTCAGGTAGTAGTACATAGGGATGCTGAAATAAGAAGATAGAGTGATACAGAAAATTGGTATACCCAGGGCTTATTGAATCATTTTCTCCCTTTTCATCACACTAAGTATGGACAAATTGCTTTTATCTGCTAATGGAAGGAAGGAGCATTCTGTATTCTCAATTAAGGGAGAAAGTAGAGGAATGGGATAAAAAAGTAGTTTATAAAGGTAGGATCAGCAGGTCTTGGTGACAGATTATTGATGAGGGTAGAAAATAAAAAAGATGGAGAAATCCTATATTAAAAGTTTGTAGTCTTTATAACTGAAAAAATTATAATGCTATTAACAAAATAGGAAAGAAATAAGGGATTTGGGGGTAGGGGGGCGGTTGTGGTGTTTTAATTGATTATGAAATTGATGATGTTATATTCATTTAGTTGGTAGTAGCTTCTGTATTTTTAAAGATGTTAAAAGTACCTTGCATGTTTTTTAAAAGTTTTATCAAGATATATTTATATACCATAAAATTTACTCATAGCTTATAATCAACATATAAAAGTCATTGTATGTTAGTGAATTTAGCATATTTACAATGATCAAACCGTTACCATAACTATCACTACCATATAATTTTAGAACATCTATATCCCTCTAAAAAGAAACTTCATTCCCATTCCTACCTTTAGCCTTAGGCAACCACGAATCTCCTTTCTGCTCTATATACGTTTGTAGACATTTCGTATAAATGGATTCTTATGTGTCAATATGTGTTCTTTTGTATTTGGCTTCACTTACTGAACATAATATTTTTGAGGCCATCCATGTTTGTGCTTTTTTTTTTTTTTTTCTTTTTTCTTTTTTAAGACAGTCTTGCTCTGTTGCCCAGCCTGGACTGCAGTGGTGTGATTGTGATCTCTGCTCACTACAACCTCTGCCTCCTGACTTCAAACAATTCTCTTGCCTCAGCTTCCTGAATAGCTGGGATTATAGATGTGCTTCCCCACAGCTGGCTAATTTTTGTGCTTTGTACTTTTTTTTTTTTTTTTTGGAAACAGAGTTTTGCTCTTGTTGCCTAGTCTGGAGTGTAGTAGCATGATCTCGGCTCACTGCAACCTCCACCTCCAGGTTCAAGCGATTTTCCTGCCTCAGCCTCCTGAGTAGCTGGGATTACAGGCGCCTGCCACCACGGTCAGCTAATTTTTGTATTTTTAGTAGAGATGGGGTTTTGCCATGTTGTCCAGGCTAGTCTCGAACTCCTGACCTCAGGTGATCTGCCCACCTCAGCCTCCCAAAGTCCTGGGATTACAGATGTGAGCCATTTCGCCCAGCCATGTTTTGCACTTTTTAAAAAGGAGTTTTATAGCTAGCAGTAGGGGAACTCTGTACTTAGTATGTATGAGCCGTGTGGGTAAATTGTGTAAATCCCATCAGTGTAGGAAAAAGATACATACCAAAAGAGTAGTGATAATACCATAAAATGTTTTTTTTATTATTATTCATCTATAGAGGTTTATCTTGCTAAACATTTGCTGACATAGAATATCAGTATATAATATTTACCATAATCTTTTTTTTTTTTTTTTTGAGACGGAGTTTCGCTCTTGTTACCCAGGCTGGAGTGCAGTGGCGCGATCTCGGCTCACCGCAACCTCTGTCTCCTGGGTTCAGGCAATTCTCCTGCCTCAGCCTCCTGAGTAGCTGGGACTACAGGCGTGCGCCACCATGCCCAGCTAATTTTTGTATTTTTAGTAGAGACGGGGTTTCACCATGTTGACCGGGATGGTCTCGATCTCTTGACCTCGTGATCCACCCGCCTCGGCCTCCCAAAGTGCTGGGATTACAGGCTTGAGCCACCGCGCCCGGCATTTACCATAATCTTTAAAGTGGAGTTGCTGAGGTAGAGATTTGTTAAGGAACCTTTGCAGTATTTGAGTTGGAAAAGAGAATGAACCCCATTGGTTTCATTTTGAGTTTTTAGTTGTTCTGTAAATTGAGATTTTATTTCACTATTTTTGTTTAAATGAATATGGATTATAAAGAAATGGTCATCTACCCTATTAGCCTTGATGATCTTGATCAAAACTAAAATAATGCATGTGAGTGACAGACCTAAGGTATAGATAGGGGGAAAGAGACAAATGATGGAAAAGGTACTGTTGCTGCTAAAAGTAGTTTGTCTATTCTAGTTCTGTAGATATACATTTATTTAAATATTTACAGTGAAACAACACTTCATATTATTGCATTAACTTGATTAATGTAAATGTGAAATTTTTAACTTTTTATCGAAACCTTTCACTATCTAGACATACAGTATCAAAGCCTAATTTTGTCTGCTTCATAAATTCCACTTAGTGTCTTAATTTGAAAGTCACCCTGGTTAGGAATCAATAACTATTTGCATTTTTCACGTGGAGTCATGCTTGGAATAAATTAATAACAACGGACATAATCTGGACTAATCTGAGAAAAAAACACAAAGTAGAAAATATATGTATGTGCCTCCATATTTTCTGTTCACCTTTTCCCTTCTGTATACCTTCCCTATTAGCTTATAAAATACTGTCTCTTGATTCTTTTCTGAAACTGAAGCAATTTAGTAATTGATTCACATTTAGTTATTTAGGGTTTAAAGTTTTGCTTTTCTCCAACACATTGTCATTTGAAAAGAGGACTACAAATTGGATACTGCTTAACTAAAAGGAATGAATCCCTAATGGTAGATACTTGTATATGTTGTGGGAAGGGAAATAGGTGGAGAACAAGGAACTTAGCTCCTCCTTATTATTAGAGTTAATAATACAGCTATATTAGGGAGTTAGTCAAGTACTGTTGAAAACATAATAAACAGAAAGACAGGTGTTTTCTCTTAGTCTTAGTTAAAGACATACTTTAGGAATGCCTCATTTGGGTTCACTTAGTAGTTGAAATTTGGATTTATGTTGATTGACTTACTATAATTTTCTGTGCAGTAATTAATGTGGGTGATTTAAAATATACTTCATCACTTTTACTCCCTTCTCCCCAATTTAAATCTATCCAAAAGGACCTCTGTTTTATAACCTTGTGCTTAATAAGGAATTTTATTTTGTCTTTTGTTGTCTTCTTCTAGGCTGTATTCATCACCAAAGAAAAAACTTACACCAATGCAGAAATCGGTTAGTCCATTAGTTTGGTGCAGGCAAGTTTTGGATTACCCAAGTCCTGATGTTGAGTGTGCTAAAAAGTCTCTTATCCACAAACTTGATCAAACTATGTCAGGTATGTCTATAATTTTACTTGTAAATTCATCTCTTTGCTTTCTTTAGTTAAAAACAATAAATGTTGAGCAATGTTTTGTTAGGAAGCAATTCTTTGCTTGGAGATTTTTCAAATCTCATTGTTCTTACCATCATAAGAGTTTTTCCCATGTGCACATAACCCTGTTCTATCATTTACTTAATAGCTTTTTTTTAAAAATATTGTTCTTATTTAGCCTCATCCCAAAGAATGATATCCATGAAATAATGAATTTTACATGATAAACTTTTTTCTAAGACAAGTTAAATAACTATTAAAATGTAAAATGTCTAGTATATAAAGTCATCTCACATTCCACTCTTTGGAGAAACTGATGCAGTAGAAAGTTATAAGTGGAGAACAACAGAGACCTTGTTCTCACTCTAGCCCTTAATTGCTCTGTCACTGCATTATTTAACTTCTGTGAGCTCAGTTATCTCATAAGAATAATGAGTCTTGAAAGGTAATTTTAAGAGTTGTTATATGCAAGACCGTAGCATGTTTTCTGGCTAACAGTAAGTGCTGAGTGAATGTATTTATTTCCCTTGTTATGTTTTTCTATTTGGCATTTTAGGTTTAAATTGCTTTTATGCTCTTTTGTTTAATAGCAGTCACAAAGCTGACAAAATGTGTCTGTGGCTATTTATGACATTTAATGTAGCATGCCAGTGTGGGCAGAAATGTAGGAAAAATATTGTTGATTTCTTCTTGCGTTTCTCTCAATCTGTTTTATGACTCTTACTGTTTTATAAAATGTTCAGATAGTAAAGGATTGATGCATGATTAGTTTTGTTTTTGTTTTTCTGCTTTATATTTACTTGGCAGCTATATACTTAAAATTACTTATTTTGGCTTTATTATAGAAAACAATATGTGCTTTGTGGTTAGAGTTTAAGCTGAAAATGAACAGAGGAAGCAGAGGGGAGACTAGCTGAACAGTTAATGGCATACAGTAAGATGCAGTTATTTGGCTGTAAGGGATAGTGGTTATTATATGCAAATGACTTACGAGATGTTACTACACAGCTTCTGAATGTGGGTCAGTTTTGACACTAAAGTATTACTTTTCCTCCATGAAAAGAAGCCCTTTTGTTTGTTTTGTTTTTGTTTTTGAGATGGAGTCTTGCTCTGTCACCAAGGCTGGAGTGCAGTGGTGCGATGTTGGCTCACCGCAACCTCCGTCTCCCAGGTTCAAGCAATTCTACTGTCTCAGCCTTCTGAGTAGCTGGGATTGCAGGCACCCACCACCGTACCCGGGTAATTTTTGTATTTTTAGTAGAGACAGGGTTTCACCATGTTGGCCAGGCTGGTCTCAAATTCCTGATCTCAGGTGATCTGCTTGCCTCAGCCTCCCAAAGTGCTGGGATTACCGGTGTGAGCCACCGTACCTGGCCAAAGAAGCCTTTTTGAAAAAGCAGTAGCCTTTCTGTGATTTTAAAAAATGTTTAGTATGACTATCAGCTTGTTTGTTTGAATTATACCCTGAAACTTGATTTAAGTTATATTTATAAGAGATTATTAGAAATATGTAGACAAGCTGGTAGACCATTTAAAATAACTACAAATTTTCTGACCAATTTGTGACATTAATGTACTTAATGCCACAGAATATTAAGTATAGAAACCGTCTGACCATGTATTGAGAAATAGTCCTACAGAAGGAACATGATTGAAAGAAAAAAGAAGAGCATTCCTAGAGGGCTGGGTGCGGTGACTCACACCTGTAATCCCAGCACTTTGGGTGAGCTCAGGAGTTCAGGACCAGCCTGGGCAACACAGTGAGACCTTGCCTCTACAAAATATATTTAAAAAAATAGCCAGGCAAGCTGGGTGCGGTGGCTCACGCCTGTAATCCCAGCACTTTGGGAGGTTGAGGTGGGTGGATCACGAGGTCAAGAGATCGAGACCATCCTGGTCAACATGGTGAAACTCTGTCTCTACTAAAAATACAAAAAATTAGCTGGGCGTGGTGGCGCGCACCTGTAATCCCAGCTACTCAGGAGGCTGAGGCAGGAGAATTGCTTGAACCCAGGAGGCGGAGGTTGCAGTGAGCCGAGATCGCGCCATTGCACTCCAGCCTGGGTAACAAGAGTGAAACTCTGTCTCAAAAAATAAACAAATAAATAGCCAAGCAAGGTGGTGTGTGCCTGTGGTCCCAGCTATTCAGGAGACTGGGGCAGGAGGATCCCTTGAGCCCAGGAAGTTGAGGTTGCAGTGAGCCGTGTTTGCACCACTGCACTCCAGCTTGGGTGACAGAGCAAGACCCTGTTGCCAAAAAAAAAAAAAAAAAGCATCCCTAGAAACTGTTTTTCAGTACTCCACCTTAAAAACAATATCATTTATAATTTAATTAGGAATTTTGGTCATTCCACAATATATGTCAGGAATCTGCTATAATAGGCATTGTTCTCAACTCTGAAGATATGGCAATGAATATAATAGACCGAAATATGACTTACTTTTCGGAGCTTATATTGTTATCAGAGGAGTCAGACAGTAAACAAATAAATAAAACTCTGGCAAACTTATTCTGCAAAGAACCAGATAACAATTTTAGCCTTTGTTGCCTGTAAGATCTCTGTTGCAGTTACTCAGCTTTGCACTTGTAACATGCAAGCAGCCATTGACAATACGTAAATGAGCTGGCATGGCTGTGTTCCAGTAAAACTACTTACAGAAACAGGTGGTGGACTAGATTTGGCCTGAAAGCTATATATATATATTTTTTTTTTTTTTTTTTTTTTTTTTTTTTTAAGCAACCCCTGGTTTAAAACGTCCTAAGGAGTACAAATTATTAGCAATTGGGACTAGCAGCTTGGACTTGAGGGGTAAAAGCAGAGCTGCTACACCTCAAAAATAGGAATTTTGAGCAAGTGGCTTTTTGCTTTATTGTAAGGAGGGTATTAGTAGGAGTGTGTAAGAAAGGCAGTTACTCTTGAACCATAATTAGGTGTAATTAAGTACTGCATCTGTTTAAGATTGTTTAAATTTTATAGCTGTATTCATAGAACAATAGCTACAACTATAAATACAATGTATATTTGAAATACAAATATGTTTAACATTTTTTAAGAAAAAAAATTGGCTTTTACAAGTTTGAACTTCATAGTTGTAAATCCCCCATTTCCCAAGGAGATTGTTTTTTAAAAAATACACCTTTTTGGAGCTGAAGTACTGCATTGCAGCAGAACGTTTTCTACTCCTTCACACTCAGCTTCTCTGCAGTGCACTACCACTCATTCATAAAATTTCTTCAGTTCTTATGATACTGTATTGTCTTTTTAACC
Source organism: Sapajus apella (assembly GCF_009761245.1). Taxonomy (NCBI): domain Eukaryota; kingdom Metazoa; phylum Chordata; class Mammalia; order Primates; family Cebidae; genus Sapajus; species Sapajus apella. Next base: position 37,506,633 of record NW_022436945.1, read on the forward strand.
CTCATTTACCCTCCCTGCTCTTTTCTTTTCAGTCTTCTTTGAAGATTCTTCCTTTTCTGCCCATTTTAAAAATTGTCATAAAATTATATAATACAAAATTACCCATTTTCACCCTTTAAAAATATACAGTTCTGTCACATTAAGTACATTCATCTTACTGTGCAGCTGTCACTACCATATCCAGATGAACAGAACTTTTAATCATCCTATACTAAACTAAACTTTTTCATCATCCCATACTGAAATTCTGTACTCATGTTAACCAATAACTTCCCATTCCCTTTGCTTCCTCTCTGCCTATCTTTTAAATTTAGGTTGCCCCACGTCTCTCTTTTGCCTCATGTCTCCCTGTTTTGGTGTTTTCATCTGTTTATATGGGGTCTAGTATCACCTCTATTGAATCACATTGATTCATGCATATATTCAAATAATTTTTAATGCAAATCTCTTAAGTATCAGGCTTTGGGAAAAGGGTGGAGGTGGGGTACATTATGAAGAAAAATGGACACTGTCCGGAGTTTTCATCTCATAGGGGAAACATAATACAAATAATCTTTATAACTAGTGATGTATAATAAAAGAATAAAGGTATAGTGCTTTGAGAAATAGGAATTTTCCGTTATGAAATGATGTTTGACCTGAAACCTAAAGATTGAGAACAATTTTTTTTTTTTTTTTTGGGACGGAGTTTCGCTCTTGTTACCCAGGCTGAAGTGCAATGGCGCGATCTCGGCTCACCGCAGCCTCCGCCTCCTGGGTTCAGGCAATTCTCCTGCCTCAGCCTCCTGAGTAGTTAGGATTACAGGCACACGCCACCATGCCCAGCTAATTTTTTGTATTTTTTAGTAGAGACGGGGTTTCACCGTGTTGACCAGGATGGTCTCAATCTCTTGACGTCGTGATCCACCCGCCTCGGCCTCCCAAAGTGCTGGGATTACAGGCTTGAGCCACCGCGCCCGGCTTGAGAACAATTTAAGCGTGCTAAGAAAGAGATGGAATAGAGCATTCCAGGTTAAGAGAAAGGCACGTGCAAAGACTTCATGTGGGACAAAGCATGACATCTATGAAGAAGTTGCTGGAGAAGAGTAAGGAAGGGAGAGATGTGAGATGAGTCCAGAAAAATACATAGGAACCAGACTCTGTAAAGCCTTATAGGCCATGTTAAATTGTGGACTTTATTCTTTTCTTTCTTTTTCTTTTTCTTTTTCTTTTCTTTTTTTTTTTTTTTTCTTGAGACAGAGTCTTGCTCTGTTGCCCAGGCTGGAGTATAGAGGCATGATCTTGGCTCACTGCAGCCTCCACCTCCTGGGTTCAAGTGATTCTCCTACCCAGGCCTCCTGAGTAGCTGGGATTACAGGTGCCTGTTACCATGCCAGGCTAATTTGTTTTTTGTATTTTTAGTAGAGATGGGGTTTCACCATGTTGCCCAGACTAGTTTCAAACTCGTGAGCTTAAGTAATCCACCCGCCTGGCCAATTGTGGACTTGAAGAGCACTAGGAAAATATCGAAGGGTTTTCTACAAGGGTGTAGTGTGTGTGGACAGGAAGGATGACATCAATTTTATTTTGGAAAGGTTATTCTACTAGTAGTAGTAAGGAAAGTAGGTTGGAAAGGGGCAAAAATGTAGGATGCTTTTGAGGAGGGTTGATTATAATAGCTAAGCTCTGTGTGCTGAAGGGAAAGTATAGTAGTAAAGATGAAAAGATATGACAATAAAAAGGACTGAGCCAAATATGAGGAAATGGTGGACAAGAGTATCAGTAGTGATTTCTGAGTTGCCAGCTTCTGCGACAGGATAAATATTGGGATCATTCTGAAAGAGGGACCGTTGGAAGAGAATTAGATGTTAGTGTGAAGATCATGAGTTGATCTGTTACGTGACTTGGATACATTTGCCATACCCAAGGGGAGAGACATTAAATGGGTGGTGTATATAGGTCTGAAGCTCATAGGAAAACTTAAGACTCGAAATATAAATAATGAAGAGTATTTAGCATATAGATAATAATTGATGTTGTGAGTATGATTTGAGATTCCTTAGGAAGACAATATGGCAAGAGAAGATAAAAAGACTTAGAACTTGAAATGCTAGTGATTAATAACTAAGTAAAAGAGAATAAACTCCAGAGGAGTTGGAGGAGGAGGAAAAAGAATTTAGCAACTGTATTTCTGCACAGGTTGGTAGTTCTAAGATCATACTGTATACCTCATACTAAGTATATGTAATTACTGTTTTGTCTTGTGTCTTGTCTCTTGTCTCATGGTGAATATGTACAAAACTATACATGGTCCAAATTACTACGCTGTCTAAATAGAAAACATATGTTTCTCCGTCCTAAAACCACTACTGTACCAGTAGGCAAGCCAGACATTTCAGTCAACTGATTTCTTTAGCAATCCTTTCCAGTTTTTAGTATCTATCCTTCCCCCCACCCCCCTCCCCTTTTTTTAAGGCTAGTCAAGTGAAGCAGTGGGAGTGGAGAAGGAACAAAGAAATCTGTAACTGGTTGTAATCAATTAGTTGTAAACACCACTGCACTCGGACCGGCCCCTTTTTCCCCCCATTTTTTCTAGTAACCATATACTGCCTAGTTCATTCTAGCTTTTTCAACATCAAGATTTCCATCATTTTTTCTCCTTACACTGATCCATATCACCCTTGCTCAAAATCACTGATAGTTTTATCACTGCTACTAAATAGGTTTCAGGCTTCTGAGTGTAGTGTTTCAAGGCCTTCCATGACCTGGCTCTAACTTGTTTTATCTATTTTGTCTCTCCCCTGTTCTTTACCACGCTTACCTGAGCATGCTCTGCATTTCCGAGATACTGCTTTTACTCATCTTATAAACACCCATGAAAGCACAGACCTTCCGTACTTTTAGCATCCTATCAAGTTATTTCTCATCCTCTCAAGACTGTTTCAGTGCCTCTCCTTCCAAAAAGACTTACCCAGTTTCTCTCAGTTGTATTGAATTACTCCTGATGTTTCCTTTCCCTTGCCCTTTGCACCTTTATGATAGTACTCATTTCATTTTGCCTTGCAATCATTGTTGTTTCTGCCTGTGCTACTTGGCAGCAAGCCTCTTAGGGAGTACCATATCATATTTCTGTATATATTCTGCAAAGTGTTCTTTCCAATACTTGTAAATATTGAATAAGCTGTGGATATTGGAATATGAAGGAAGAGGCTGGGCACAGTGGCTCACACCTGTAATCCTAGCACTTTGGGAGGCCAGGGCAGGGAGATCACCTGAGCTCAGGATTTCGAGACCAGCCTGGGAAACATGGCAAAACCTTGTCTCTACTAAAAATAAAAAAAGTCAGCCAGGCATAGTGGCATATGCCTGTAATTCCAGCCATTTGGGAGGCTGAGGCATGAGAATCGCTTGAGCCCAGGAGGCAGAAGTTGCAGTGAGCCGAGATCATGCCACTGCGCTCCAGCCTGGGAGACAGGAAAACTTTGTCTCAAAAAAAAACATTGAAGGAACAAATAGTATTTTAAGTGTTGATTTTTAAAACACATAATTGCATTTGATATCTTAGCCCTACTGTTGTACTATTTGTTTTATATGCATAGCACAATTTTTTTCTTTTTTTGATAGAAGTATTCATGTTGGCTTTTTTTTTTTTTTTAAAGGATTTCCCAGGTCTTGACCTTAAACTGGCTTAATAATAGTATTGTTTTTAAAAAAAAAAAAAACTCCAAACTGGCTGGGCGTGGTGGCTCATGCCTGTAATCCAAGCACTTTGGAGGCCAAGGTGGGTGGATCACCTGAGATCAGGAGTTCAAGACCAGCCTGACCAACATGGTGAAACCCTGTCTTTATTTAAAAAAAAAAAAAAAAAAAAAAAAAAAAAAAAAAAAA